>NC_045775.1:46237597-46553031 GCF_008692025.1 Phocoena sinus | reverse complement strand
AATCATCATTAGTTTTATCTGAGGCTCGTCACACATTTGGTAATGCAAGAAACAATAATCTTGTTAAATAGGCAGAATACAAGTAATATAGCTAGTTACATTAATAAGGTCACAAGTAAGTATTTAAGCTAAGAACGTCCTTTAAGTGTCTCTTCTGCACCAATCACTATCTTTAAGGGAAATAGTATATTGGCATTGTTCACCAAAGATGTCTGCACATAACAGGTGAGTGGTGGGTCATTGTGACCCCTTACAGGATTGAGGAAGGAATATTATCTTCTGAGGAGTTACATGGCTGGCCCCAAAATAAGGAAAATTGATCTTCATGGTTGAGCAGGTATTTCTGCCACTGGGGAGTTCTGGATAACACATAATGCAGGGGCACAATGCACACTAGAAGGAAGGTAGGAGACCAGAGAGTAGATTAAAAGTTTTATGTTTAAATTTTTTTTGTCTTGCCTTAAAATGTGAATTTTTGTTTCATCAGAACTAAAATGCTTACCTGCTGAAAAATACACTTCTTGAGGCGGTTATCTCCAGCTAATAACAGGGAGGGGGGGATCAATAAGTTAAAAATAAAGAAATGTAAACCAAATCTGAAAAAGATCCAAAAATGTTATTAAACAAACAAAGGGAAATGTAAACTGTCTCCACAATTAAGATCACGTGAGGGTATTTTCAAACGACTTCAAAAGAGAAGAAAGTTAAGGTATAAAAAATTTAATAAGTGGGCAGATGTAATATAATTACCTCCAAATTAAAATATGAAATGGGTAAAGATGTTCACTTTTCTCGTCTGGGAAAATACTGGTTTCATACAAAAAGAAAAAAGCACATTCAGTGTGCAGTGTGAAAAAAGCACATGCAGTAAGCAGAGAAGTAGCAGGTTTCTTTCTTTTGTTCACTTTAAACACTCATTTAAAATTAAATAGTCATAAGGAAGCTTTACTTTGGACAAGGAAGTATTTCCAGACACTGCTGTGAGTCCCAGGTTGTACTGTAAATACCTGGTGAGTAGCTCCGACCTCCTAACCCTGAACCAGGTGGAACAGCAATTGCTGTGATTCAGGAACCCCTGCAGAAGGAGGCCAGGCCAGCAAGACATGCTCTGAGCTGCTCTTCAAAGCAGTCTTACCTTTCTGGACCTAGTGAACCACTAAATGAATGAACAGAGACTTTATACTCCTTGTTATTACATGGTCTGTAGGTGGTTCTCACAGCAACCCAAGAAAACTGACTTCTATACAAAAGTACTATGGGGTAGATTATTTTTTCTTACTTTGCATGTGGACTGGGGAATATTTTCTTTAGGGCTAGCATTTCAGAATAATTAGTTTGATTGGATTAGGTTTATGGGAACTACCTTGGAATTTCTGTCCTAGTCTTACTGGCTAAAAAGAGAAATTTCCTGTGATTTTAATGTGTTAAATTAACTTGTAAATTGAATATATTTGCATAAATTTTAATAAAATCTAAGTTTGAGACCAGATTACTCCTGACCACATATTATTCCTCTACCCTTGCTGATTTGATTTACCTATTTATGATAAGTGCTGATTTCAGTAAATATTAATAAATATATTTTTGAAAAGTATGGGGTATAATCTAAGGACAAAAAGAGCCAGGTCAATCAGAAACAAACTCATATTCAGCATTTCTCCAAAACATAAAGTAGCTTTCTTTTTCTGAGTGTTAAAAAACTGTTTAATGTTTTTTTAACAAGTTGTATGTTTATTTCTTTAAATAAATGTTTTAAAATCATACTTTAAAAAGAAACACAGAAGATAAAAAGATACATGTTTATTGAAAAAAAATCAGACCACACAACAAGATGCACAAGCATTTATGTCACAGGTATATATACATATATATGCACACCACATGTATGATGTGTATGTATACTCTATATATGCTGTTTATTTCTAGTTTTATCTGATTATATAACATATGATATTTTATGATCTTTCCTTTTTTCACCCAGTAGACATCTTTCCATGTCAACAGAGAACTACATTATCACTTGTAATGGCTATATAGTTTTCATTTATTCACCCAGCTCCAAATTTGGGAATGTCCAATGTCCAATGACTTATATGTTAATAATTTCCAAATTTTTCATAGTATTATAAAGAAGGCTACGGTAAGTATCTATAGTTCTATATCTATATATCTTTGCATAATTATTTCATTTATTCCTTAAAATAAATCTTAGAATCTGCAAAGTTACAGTTTATACATTTAAATTGATAACTGTTGTCGATTGCCATCCAGAATGGTTTTATAAATTTGCAGTACAAGAACATTCCATTCTCCACATCTTTATTAGCAATTATTTGATTACCAGAGTCAAAATTATTAAATAAGCAAACACGCGTTTGCACTGTGTTTTTAAGATTTAGGAAAAATATCAATATCACTTTTATGTTTACTGATGTAGGATGGTATGTCTGTACTTGTTAAATATCAACTTAGTACCATAAAGATAAAATATAAACTTCTCCACTAGAATGTAAGGAGAATTGCTGGAGAGCACAGTGATTTTTGTCTGCTGTCTTTGCCAGTGGCAGACTGGTTCCCCCGAGGGAAAGGAAGTTGAGTTGAATGTATGCTCAATTAGTCTTAAATTTAGTAAATTGGACCCATATCCTCGAAATCAGAATGAGTAAAGAGGCAGAAAAAGGCCCAAAATCGCATGAAATGAGCTCCTTTCACAGAAAAGAACTTCAAGAGTTCAAGAGTAGAGAAGAGTAGAACTTCAAGAGTAGAGAAGAAATGCTCCCAATTTACACCATTAATTGATCATTGATTGCTAGTTTTCCCAGTTATAGCTATTTATTTATTTATTTATTTATTTATAATGTCTTGACAGTACAAACATTTAAAATATTTATGTATTCTAATCCAGGTTCTCAAAATGTAGTCCTCAGACCAGCGTTACTGTCATCACCTGAGAATTTGTTAGAAATAAATTCTCCTAGCCCACCTCGCGCTTACAGAATCAGATACTCTGGGAGGGTGGGCCAGCAATCCGTGCTTTATTCAGCCCTCCGGGTGACTTGATTCCTGCTCAAGTTTGGGTATCACTCGTGTAACTAATGGTTCTTTCCCCTATAGTTTCTAAATTTTGGGGGGGGGGAACGCGCTGCTGCCTAGCTTGTGGGATCTTAGTTCCCAGACCAGGGGCCCCCTGCAATGGAAGAGCAGAGTCCCAACCACTGGACCACCAGGGAATTCCCTAGTTTCTGATTTTAGAATTATGACTAGAAAAGTCTTTCCCACCCAGGTTTACAAATGATATCATTTAGGTTGTCTCCTAATTTTTACTCAACCTTTAAATGTTTAATTCATATGGAATTTCTCACTACAAGAATATAATCTTCTTGAAGACAGGAGTCTTCATCTATTTTATTTCTCTGTTTTATCCTAAAACTGTGATTGGTACATGATGCGTTCTTAATATATATTTATTAATTATTGAACAAACTACTTAATTTCAGCATAAGATGAGACACATCCTTTGTAAAGCTGTCCTGGAAGCCATAAATATCAGCAAATTACAGTCAGCCTTTCAATTAGTCTGGTGGTTTAAAATGGCAAATGACAATCCTAAGTAGAATAAATGTAATCAGTGTGTGCTTACCGGGATGTGCTAGTGTTGTAATTCTTAGTGATGTTACATTTTTGGCGCTGGTTCCTAAGAGAGAATTTTAAAACTCAGAGGATTCTTAGTTCTATTAAGAAAAATGATCCAAAACTTGGAAATAGGCAAAGGGATGACTATTTGTTCTTTCAGTGTCCTGCTGCGTTTTGTCTAGCAGGCACTCCTGGGATTGTCTGATTCTCCAGGAATGTGTGCTTTTGTTTGACTTGATATTTATCATTTTTTAGTACAGAGGACTGTACAACTCTGTAAGGGTAAATCTTAACATGTAGAAAACTGATAGTAATATCATTGAATTTTGTCCAGTAGAGGTGCAGATGATTTTTGTCCCATAGAACAGGTAACCGTTTATTGTGCTGCAGGATATTAACCACTTTTGTACCTATATTAGCAGTCTTATTCAAGTATTCATTCTTTCAGCAGCTGTAAATATGTGGCACTCCCCAGTCCTCTTTGACCAAGGCTTACCATCTTTCTGGATCCCCCATTAATGAGTTAAATACATCTTTAGACACATACGCATTTTATATTTATTTAAAAGTTATATTTTTAAACTTTCCAGAAATAATACTGCAAGAATGTAACCTTTTAAATTTTGTAATGAAGTTATTGAACACCAGAAAGGTTGCTGTCTTATTCAAAGTTGTAATACTAGTTGGTGGAAGAGATGGGACAAGAATGTAGAAATAAGGAACATAGGTTAGTAAAAGCGTACAAACTTTCAGTTATAAGATGAATAAGGTCCGAGGATCTAAAGTATAACATGGTGACTACAGATGATAATGCTATATTGTATGATTGAAATTTGCTAAGAGAATAGAACATAACATTTTCAACCATGACAACAGCAAAAAGGTAAATATGTGAGGTGATGGATGGGAAGTTGTTTCACAATGTGTTTATATATCAAATTGTACACTGTATCACATTGTACACTTTTAAATATCTTACGATTTTGTCAATTATACCTCAATAAAGCTGGGAAAAACTGAAACAAAAGACTTTATAGTAAAAAAATTTTTGTAAGAGATGTAATCATGTATGAAGAAATCAGTGAAGCATAATTTGATGAGACTCAAGAGGAAACCCAAGAAATGCTTTGTGTAATTTGAATGCCAGTGGTAAAGAGATAACTATCTCATTGCTGATGAAAATCCAATGCACAGATCTTTAATCAGTATTGATATAGAGGTTACTGGAGATGAATGCCATGTTTTCCACTAGAAATATACAGAATTGTTACTCTTATTGTTTTCCATAAAGAAAATTGTTGCTTTAATAGAAGCTTCAATACTAATAGAAACACAAATATTTACCATATATCATGTAGTAAAGATTGATATCAAATTTAAGTTAAAAAATGCTTATTTTCATATGTTCAAAAGGTAAAATCTCAAAGATGGATGGGACCCTAAAGATCTTTAATTCAACTTCTTCAGTTATGGCAGCAGTTGAGAAACAGTCTTGGAATCAAACAGACTTGAATTTAGGTCCATCTCACCGATCACTAAGGGTGTGACCGGGACAAGTTACTTAACTTCTCCAGTGATAGTGCAATCCCTCTGGTTTGTTAAAATTGATGTTCAAAAGTAAGACATTGAATCTTGCAGGCTTGAATCAGATGATAATGATAAAGCATTAAGAACAATGCTTCATCCTGAGTATGTCAAATGAATGATAGCTATTATTATTACTATTATTAAGGTATAGTGATCTTCCACGAAGCCACACATTTAAAATAAATTGACCTTACTAAAATTTGACTGCTAGATTACCAATTTTTCACTAGGGGAAGTTGTCAAATCAGAGTCAAGGAAAACTGAATTGTCAATTGGCCTCAGACCTGTTAATGTGCCAAGAACTGCTGTATAACATATTAAATATAACAAAATATTTATGTGACTGGTACATAAATGGCAGTGAAAATCATAGTTATGATCGTAACTATTACTGATAATTTTAGATTGCCATGATTCAGGTTCTCAAGTCTCTTCTAGTTTTAAAATTCCTGGTACCATTCCTCTAGCAATTTATATTGCAGGGTGTTTTGCTTTATTTTGTGAAGCCAATAAATGACAGTTGAGACAGAAAACAAAACAGATTTAAACCTTGTAATTTTGTTCTGCTTTACTGCAGCCCTGATCAGCTTCTCTTTGGAAGATACCTAATTCTTGTGTTGTTCCTTGTGATTTCCTCCTCCTAGAATAAGCCCAGAGACATGACTGTAGTTCCTTCTAGTACTGTCAGGCCAGTGTGTGCTGGGCTGCAACTCATACCCTATCCCTCTTGCAAGGAGGCAGTTTACCCCTAATTATCACCAAGAACTATAATTAGTCTGGATATTGAAGTGACCTAGCCCCTTAAAAAGGAGCTTTCTGCCAAGATCTTGAAAGGCAAGAAAAAGGTTGGGAGAGGGAACAAATTGAAAGTCAGAACTAACAAGAGTTCAAACCATTTTCTAGATAGGAAAGGGATAGCCGCAATACAGCTCCTTTTTCTCTTCCTTCCTTCCCTCCTTCCCTCCCTCCCTCCCTTCTTTCTTTCTCTTTCTTTTCTTTTCTTCTTTCTTCCCTTCCTTTTTTTCCCACTGTTCTTTGGTTTCAAGTTTTCTCATTGAGTTTGTGTTTTAGACCTATCATTTAATACTTCTGAGACATAGCTCTTACCAAGCAGATGGCAATATGAAACATTATTTGTGGTCAAGTTGGCTCTACCTGTCTTTGAACTTATGTTCCATAATTAATATGATCAGATTAGAAGACCAACAAAGGACATAAGGTGAAGTGGGAATAGGAGCCCTTCTTCATCCCTCCCCTTCCACAAGTTTTCAGTCCTAAAGCCATCAGGGGCAAGGGCAAGGCAGGCCATCCACAGATGTAGGGCAGGAGTGGGGGGCTCCAGTGGCCCTGTATTGCTGTAAATTTAGATTACAGAATAGTTGCAAAAATACTGGAGAGAGTTCCCAAATGCCCTTTACCCAGGTTCCCCTAATGTTAACATTTTACATCCAATCAGGGTGAAGATGTCCACTTCAAGGGGTGAACTGGCCTTGGGAGTCCAAGCTGGAGAGAGGTAAGGAGGGCATGAGTGCAGGAGATGGGGTGGTGGCCAGATTGGAGATTGGTTTCACACAGGGGAATTGCTTAAATAAGTAAATATATTAAGGCTGATGCGAGTCAGGTTTCCCACGGCCAGAAAAGGAAGTTACATACATATAAAGGGAAAAGCCTAGTTTGAACCCTATGGTGTTAGATTGGACTTCACGATATCAGTAGGAACGCATGGTTTTCAATGTATGTAGATGGAAATGTGTGCACACATGTGTATAATATTCCCCAGCTTTGACCAATGGGAGGGCTTGAGAGCATCAAAACCCCAGTAACAATGAACATACCTGACACCCTGTATTTTCTTCATGATTAGAAACATATTGGTTATTTTCACTTTAATATTGGGGGAAAAAGGTATGACTTACTTTGATGTTCAATTCAATCAATTTCTGCTTCTCAACTACTTGGTAAGGCAGAGAGAGCAAAGAATACTTTCTTGCAGAAATTGGCATTTCAGTGAGTGTGAAAGGTAAGTAAAATGATAGCAATTGAAATGCACTTCAATAGTTTTCAAGGGTGTGAGTGTTTAGGTTCATTAAAAAGATTTTCAGGACAGAGGTTTCCATTTAGTCATTCAACAACACTGATTACACATCTTTGCGGTGGCACTGGGGAGACAAACATAAAAAAGGGGAGGGCCATGAGTTAGGCGGCCAGACTATGGGGGGCGGGGGGAGGCACAGAGAGTTTACATAACGTCCCCAAGTCTACACAAGTGGGGATGAGCTGGGGTTGGAACCCACTCTAGCTTTATTACTTTAAATGCCACCCACACGAGGCGACTTTTGAAAAACAAAGCGCTCCTCGCCCAGTACTAACTGGGTCTATCGCCACGTTCCCTTGCATTTTCCCCTTTTTGTTAGTATGTCTTTTAAGGACTTATCATTTCTCCCACATTTCCCCGTTTAACTTTCCTTTGAGTTGTACACATCGAGGCCGCTCACAGCCCCAGAGTAGCAGTAATTTACTTCCTAGAAAGCGAAGGGTTCTGCAGAAACTCGCTGCTGACACGCCACCAGAGTACACCGGGCGACTGTACCAGCGGCAACAGGGCTGTTCCGAAATCGGACTTCTGAGTTCCGGGTAGAACCGCTTCGGCGGTACCGGAAGCCCGCGGGGGACCATTTTTGAGACGGACTAGCCTACTGACAGTCCTCACGGGTCCGGAAGGTGATCTTTGACCTGCGTCAGAATTCCGGCGCCCTGGTCCCTACGTAGGAGCTAAGTGAGTGGGGTCTCTTAGCCGTGTCGTCCCGGGTGGCGTGTATTGTTTGGCCTAAAGTGTTAGCGGCACAGATGACAAGCATTGCGCCTTAGGGAGGCTTTCCATTACGCACTTAATCCATGCGTGATTGTTACTTTCGGCATAACGAAAGCGCTATCCAACCAGAAGCGGCCGGCTGCTTGCTTTCCCCGCGCGCCGCGGCAGGTGTCCTCCACGCCCCGACCTCCCCTGTGCCCAAGGCTTTTTGGGCTCGGGTTCCAGGCGAAGCCACCCTAGATCCGACATTCTACCGTGACTTCTTTTTACCTTTCAGATAACTCCCAAGGCTTCTAGCTGTTTCATTCAGACGTTTTCACCAGCAAAACTACATTCTTTCCAACATCCTTTTTCAGGTTCCATGATAAGAATATACTAGCGGCGAAAGAACACCGAATTGGGAGTCAGAAAGCCTGGGTTCTAGTCCTGACTGTCATTAACTAGCGGTATGACATTGGAGAAGGCTTTTTGACCTCTCTGGACTCCATTTTCCTTTTCTTTAAAATGAGGGGCTCGGAATAAGTAGCAAGTAAGGTTCCTTTCAGTTTTGGTATTTGGTTTATTGACCGCCAATGTGTTTTTCGAATCCCTGCGTCAGTGAAATAGTTGTGCTTTGGTTAATCTCCGTGTAGGACTTTTCCTCCCATTATGTTAATCTGTGTCCTTGTTAAATCTGGTTTTAGAGTCATTAAAAAAAATTTTTTTTTCCCTAAGGAATTCTGTGCTTCCTGAGCACCCTTTACTTCTTAGTTCAGGGAAATGTACCTAAATAAGATTCTTTAAATGTGCCATTCTTGAGGTGTTTAAGAATCATTATATTGGAACATTTTAAAGACAGTGGACCCCAAAGGAAGGGACTCTTGCTTATTAAACTTTGAATCAACAACCTCAGATGCAGTGCCTGGAAGATGGTACTCTTGAAACGTCTGCTGAGGAGAAAACTAGTACTTATGTTATTTTAGTTGCTCCTTCCCTTAAACACTGAAAAGCAAAGCTGTAGAATTCAGTGTTGTGATCAGAAGAAATAGAAGACTCAAGGAGGAAAAGACTATACTACTGAGTTCTGAGCTACACTGTTGAGGTCTGTTGTGGTTTTCTCTCAGTAAACTCTTCTTTTGTCCCAAGAGTAATATTCAAAAGGCATTATTCAATAGGTATATATTGGCATTATTCATTAGATATTTATTGGGTGCCTTCTTCCCACTCTAAAGCATCTTTTTTCGGGGGGGGGTTGGGAAGAGGGGAAAATGTTAGGGTTGAAAGACAGTTCCAAGTAGAAGGAGCATATGCAAAGTTTCAAAGATCAGATGACAGCCGTTGGAGATTACAGGTGAGACAGAATAACAAAAATTTGGGAGATAGGAGTGAGGGAACTATAAGAGCGTAAGAGATGGAGTGAGAGATTAACAGAAGGCAGATAATGAGTCCTTATATAGCATGTTTTGAAGTTGTACATTAAACTAGGGATAATCTCCCCCCATCCTCCCAAAGAATGTTTGGCAGAGAGTTGATCAGTGCAAATTTGCATTTAAAAAAAAATGACTGTAGTTGTGATTTGGTTAGTTGATGTTTCAGGAGTGAAAAAAGAACCCTTATAAGTTTGTTATTGTATTTCAATGTTATTATGGTAGGAACATTAACAATAGTTCTAGTTAATATCTAGAGAGTACTTAGTACGGAATTCCATCTCTCTGGACTGTGAGCTCTTTCAGGGTGAGAACCCAGTTTTACTCATTGTTGTAACTCTAGCACAGTGTTTTGTGTGTAGTAGATATCCAATTAATATTTACTAACTTGATTTCAATATTAACCAAAATAGTATTTGAAAACTTTTTTCCTAGGAGAAACATGAACCAGAAGATACTTAAGTTGGAGAACTTGCTACGATTTCACACTATTTGTAGGCAGCTGCACAGCCTGTATCAAAGAAGAATGTTGGCACAGTGGAGGCACGTGTTTTCATCTGCTTACCTGGTGTGGACAGCTCAGCTGTACCCCCAGCCCTGGCAGACACATGCGCTCATCAGGACCGCTTTATCTCAACATAGGCTTCTGGTGACAAAGAAGGTAGTTCTAGATTTCTCTGAGTTTCTCTATTATTTGGTCTGAGATAAAAGTGCCTAGAGCCTTGAGTAGAAATCCATTTTGAGTATTTTTGAAATCTTTATGCCTTAATGCTACATTCCAGGCACTAAATCTTTGTGAGGAAGGGAGGTTCTAGTTAGCTGTTTAGTAATGTTGATTAATTTGCTTATTTATATCAGTGTATAACAGTGAATTAAGGAATCAGGATTTTAAATTTTAGTCTAAGGTTTAACAATTTATGGGAGTGTTGGTAGAAATAGGAGCCCTGACTGTGGTAGATACTCCAGAATAAATCTCAGAGTTTTTTCTTCCTTCTTTTTTATGTGTTCTGAATATTTAATAGGAAAAAAAATCACAGAAATCTCAGTTATCTTCAACAAAATCTAAAAAGGAGGTGGAGGTATGGATTGGAATGACTGTTGAGGAGCTGGCCAGAGCAATGGAAAAAGACATAGGTGAGCCAGATAATTTTATAAGGAAAAATATGGAAACGTGGAATACCTGGTATTTTTTTTGCAGTGAGATTAAGGCATTCAAGGATGAAAATTAGACTAGTGGTTTAAAAAGATGTTAAGTAATTCCAATATTTTTCACTTTAGATGACAAATCCTGATTAGTTTCTTGGCTCTTTGCCAAATCTAGTTCTCTAAGATTTTGCTTTTAATAAAAGTGGAAAAGATTTTTTTAATTTGAACTAACCTTTCTTGCTCAGAAATCTCGTGGACTATTAGAATAAGTCCAAAGAATGCTTTTGGACTGAGGGACTGTATTTATACTCATTTACTTTCCTTTTGTTTCTCTATAATTCTCTAATTGCACTCATTTTGACAATTTCTGTAGTGTAGTGCCAGCAGAAAAATATTTGTAGTAATAACTACAACATTTTTTTTTCCTTAATAAATTTATTTATTTATTTTTGGCTGAGTCGGGTGTTTGTTGCTGCTCGTGGGCTTTCTCTAGTTGCAGCGAGTGGGGGCTGCTCTTCATTGCGGTGCGTGGGCTTCTCATTGCGGTGGCTTCTCTTGTTGCGGAGCACGGGTGCTAGGCACACGGGCTTCAGTATTTGTGGCACGCGGGCTCAGAAGTTGTGGCTTGCGGGCTCTAAAGCACAGGCTCAGTAGTTGTGGCGCATGGGCTTAGTTGCTCTGCGGCATGTGGGATCTTCCCGGACCAGGGATCGAACCCGTGTCCCCTGCATTGGCAGGCGGATTCTTATCCACTGCACCACCAGGGAAGTCCATAACTACAACTTTTCATAATACCATTTTTATTAGAAATGTAATAAAAATTGTAATTGGCCCACTGTATCCAAGGGTTCTGCATCCGTGGATTCTACCAACCGTGAATCAGAAATATTAAAAAAAAGGAAAAAAAAATCCAGAAAGTTCCAGAAAGCAAAACTTGAATTTGTCATGCATCAGCGACTGTTTCTATAACATTACATTGTATTAGTTATTGTAAGTAGTCTAAAGATGATTTAAAATATATGGGTGGATGTGTGTAGGTTATATGCAAATACTGTGCCATTTTATATAAGGGACTTATATATAAAGTCCATGTATTTTGGTATTCAGGGGATGTCCTGGAACCATGCCCCTGCAGATACTGAGGGACTACTGTATTTATTACCAATTTAGGATTGTTGGAACAAAATTTTCATTTCGTTTTCATTATAAACTGACATTAAAATTTAGTAAACAAGAAATAGCTTATTATTGTAGCAAAATAAAGTAACAAGTGAAGCAGACTTGGCAAAAAATTACTACTAATAACATATTTATTGAGCTGTTACTATATACCAATACTTTATATGTATTAACTCATATAATTCTCACAATTCTCTAGAAGCAGGTATGATTATTATCCCCATTTATAGATTGAGAAACCAAGGCATAGAGAGGATAAATAATTGCCCAGGATTTCACAGCTACTATGTGGTGGAGCCAGGATTTTGAACCCAGGGAGTATGGCTCCAGAGCAGATGCTCTTATTCACAGACCAAATTTTCTCTCAGGAATTGTTATTTTGTAAATCACAGCAGAGCTAGAGTTTTAATGTGTATCCTGCCTGAAAGTGTTACTACTATTTGTGACAGTACATCCTCACAAAGAATAGAAAATTAGCACTCTATCTTGTGTTTTTTTTTTAAACTTTGCATTGGATTATGTAATCATTTTATAACTAGAAAACTTTAAGAGAACAAATGGACATGGCCATGTCATTCAGAATTTTTCCAAGGAAAACTGTATTGATATGATTTTATAAATGATATTGATAACAGACTTGATTTTTAGAACTTTTTATTATTGGCATTTTTCATATATATATGAAAGCAGAAGGAATGGAATGATAAGCATAATGTTTGCATGAGCCAGTGATAACAATTATTAATATATCATTTAATCCATGAGTACTTACATAAGTACTAAGTGATAGTTCTTTTTTTTTTAAACATTAACATACACACACATAACCATAATTCCTTTGTATCACCAAATAAATAGAATAATTAAAATACAGGTTTACTCCTGTGGGTCAGTGCTCTAAATCCAAAACTGATTTGCTATGATTTAAATAAAAGTTATCTATTTGAAACTTATTTAATATTATAATCATACCTCTTTTGAATTTAAGATAGTTTTCATATGGTGAATATTTTTAACTGCTATATTAGCAATGTACATACATCCTAACCCCCCTGCCCCGGCTCAGTTAAAATAACTTGATGTGGGAATTCCCTGGCGGTCCAGTGGTCAGGACTCTGCGCTTTCACTGCCAGGGGTGTGGGTTCAATCCCTGGTGGGGGAACTAAGATCCTGCAAGCTGTGCAGTGCAGCCAAAAAAGAAAATTGATGTAATATTTCTGGTTAAAATGCTTTGGGTACTTTTCTACATGTAAATATTTAAGTCTTGGATAAAGATAAAGTAATATGTTGATACTATATGCATTTAATGTAGAGGGAAAAAGATTATCCCTATGTATAACTACCTCTCAAAAGTTTAGGATAACATATTGGAAAACTATAGTTACTGGATTATTAAGGATTTTTAGCATTATTAGAAACAGAATTGTACTCATTATAATTTTTACGTTTAGAGTTTTATTGTTTTCTGAGAGCATATCCATATAGGAAATTTATGTTGTAGCATTCTTTTTTTAATTTTTATTTTATATTAGAGTATAATTGATCTACAATGCTGTGTTAGTTTCAGATGTACAGCATAGTGATTCAGTTATACATATATCCATTCTTTTCCACATTCTTTTCCCATATAGGTTATTACAGAATATTGAGTAGTTTCCTGTGCTATACATTAGGCCCTTGTTGATTATCTATTTTATATATAGTAGTGTGTATATGTTAATCCCATACTCCTAGTTTATTTATGTTTTATTATTTTTATTTTTTTAAGTTAATTTTTATTGAAGCATAGTTGCTTTATAATGCTGTGTTAGTTTCTACTGTACAGCAAAATGAATCAGCTATACATATACATTTATCCCCTCTTATTTGGATTTCCTTCCCATTTAGGTCACCACAGTGCCTTAAGTAGATTTCCCTGTGCTATAGAGTATGTTCTCATTAGTTGTCTATTTTATACATAGTATCAATAGTGCCATACTCCTAATTTAAAAGGTGTTTTCTTGGGGAAAAATGTGGTAGGGAAATACACAAGAAAGCATTTCTTGGCATTATTATGGAGTAGGATCAGTGAGGTGCTGAGGCTGGCTTGTACCAGTTTGTGAGCCTATTGCTAAATTATAAGGAATTATGTGAGCTGGTGTAAACACAACCATTTAAAAAATTAAGTCATAAATGGAGGTAAATAAATACTCATTAATATTTTCACTTCTTAATTATTTTACTGCATTTTACTGTTAATCTATGATCTTGTTATTTACGTTTATTGTACCGATGTGGTGGAAATACTATTTAATAGTGTGCTGCTTCACATCTCTTTTCATCTCTGTTCAGTGACTTCATATTGGTGGCTTGAAGTCAGACATGGTGGGGGACAGCAGCCCCCAACCTTTTTGGCACCAGGGACTGGTTTTGTGGAAGACAATTTTTCCACTGATGGGGGGTGAGGTTGGGGGGATGATGGTTTCAGGATGATTCAAGCGCATTTATTGTGCACTTTGTTTCTATTATTATTACACTGTAATATATAATGAAATAATTATACAGCTCACCATAATGCAGAATCAGTGGGAGTCCTGAGCTTGTTTTCACTTGCCACTCACTGATAGGGTTTGTTTTTTTTTTTGCGGTACGCGGACCTCTCACTGTTGTGGCCTCGCCCGTTGTGGAGCACAGGCTCCGGATGCGCAGGCTCAGTGGCCATGGCTCACGGGCCCAGCCACCCCGCGGCATGTGGGATCTTCCCGGACCGGGGCACGAACCCGTGTCCCCTGCATCGGCAGGCAGACTCTCAACCACCGCGCCACCGGGGAAGCCCCACTGATAGGGTTTTGAATTGAGTCTGCAAGCAGTTGGTTTATTATGGTCTCTGTGTAGTCAAACCTCTCTGCTAATGATTATCTGTATTTGCAGCTGCTCCCCAGCGCTAGCATCACTGCCTCAGCTCCACCTCAGACCATCAGGCATCAGATTCTCATAAGGAGCCTGCAGCCTAGATCCCTTGCATGTGCAGTGTACAGTAGGGTTCGTGCTCCTATGAGAATCTAATGCCACCGCTCGTCTGACAGGAGGCGCAGCTCAGGTGGTAATGCGAGCATGGGGAGCGGCTGTAAATATAAATAAAGCTTTGCTCACTCCCCAGCCGCTCACTTCCTGCTGTGCGTCCTGGTTCCTAACAGGGGGTTGGGCACCCCTGGTGGCGGGTATTTGTACCATGGAAATTGGGAAGTGCTATAAATCAGGACTTTTTTTTAGGAGCCTCAGAGTAAACATTTACCAGCACACTACTGAATAGGAAGTTCTTTTAGTGTAATATTATGCGTGTTTGAAGATGCCTTTCTTTTATATCTGTCTCTCAAAATATATATTTATAGGGTAATTGAAAGTCTGGAAGCATAAAACTAGTTATTTCATTATCACCACTGATACTTTATTTATTACCCACAGGAAAATATGACTGGAATTAAAGCACATTAAATAAAATGAAAACAACAAGTAATTATTTTTCCTATGTTTTGCTACTTTTTGGACATCCTAAATAGATACATATAGAGTGTGTACATGTATTCTGTGATACTGTATGTGTGTGTGTGCATATATTTATGTATATACATATGTAAATATAGTCAATCCTTATTATTTGGGGATTCTGAATTGGCGAATTCCCTAAAATGTATTTGTAGCCCCAAAATTGATACTTGAAATGCTTTTGTAGTCATTCCTGGACATGCACAGAGCGGTGAAAAATTTGAGTTGCCTGACCTGATCACGCATTACTAGCTGAGGTTCAAACAAGGCCACACTCTGCCTTCTCTCCTCTCATACTGTAAACAAGTGTCATTTTTGTGGTTTATTTAGTGCCATGTTTTTCTCATTTTTGTGCTTTTTTTTAGTGATTTCGCCGTTTAAAATGGCCCCTCAGCATGGTGCTGAAGTGCTGTTTAGTGTTACTGACTACAAGAAGGCTGTAATGTGCCTTACAGAGAAAATACATATGTTAGATAAGCTTTATTGAGGCATTAGTTATAGTATAGTGCTGTTGACTGTGAGTATAATGTTAATGAATCAACAACATATATTGAATAAGATGTCTTTAAACAAAAACACATAAAACAAGATATAGCTGATGAAAATGTTGTGACCGGAGGCTGAAGGAACGTAACCCTGTATTTCCCTTCAGAGCAATGATTCAGTATTTGCTAATTCACTGTTCCCAGTGAGTTTATAGAACATAATTACCTTGAATAATGAGAATCGACATGCAATTTAATGTTTTATTAATTGCTCAGGTAGTTCATAAGGTACATGGTAAATATTCAAATATTTATGAATATGCAGAAATATCAATTAATATAAATGTATCATATTTTTTTTCCTTTTTTTTTTGATGTGGACCATTTTTAAAGTCTTTATTGGATTTGTTACAATATTGCTTCTGTTTTATGTTTTGGTTTTTTGGCCTCGAGGCATGTGGGATTTTAACTCCCCGACCAGGAATCGAACCCGCACTCCCTGCATTGGTAGGCAAAGTATTAACCACTGGGCCGCCAGGGAACTCCCTGTATCATATTTTAAAGATTATTTTCTTTTCAACTTTTTTGTGATTTGTTAACATTAGAGAAACGGATAGCTTATATAGTTATTCCTCTCATTGAGTGTATTGTTTATATAGATGTTTATCAATAGAGGTCACTTTCTGGAACATTTAATTCGTGATCCTAAAAGGTTTTATCTCGTTTCACCCAGATTGTGTATATGAATCTTTATTGAACACTGCTGTTGACATAGATTCACTAGAAGCACACTCACATTTAGATGAAGTCTGGATCAAAGAAGTGATAAAGAAGTCAGGGATGAAGTTAAAATGGAGCAAATTAAAACAGGACAAAGTCAGAGAAAATAAAGATGCTGTAAAAAGGTAAAACTTAACTGTATAAATTGGGGGAAGGAGACCACATTGTTTTATTCACACTTTTTAATGGAAAAATTTGCCTTAAAATTCCTTTTGCAATTAAAATGATGTGTGAGTATAGGTTAAACTTTTCTTCAAAGTGCTTAAAGTATCAAAAAGTATATTCAGGTTATTATAAAACTCTAAGAGTTATTTTTCGTAGTTTGCTGAGTGTATATATTGATCCTGAATTTTAAAATTTTTTTCAGTTTTGCTCACTGTTATGAAGATGCCTACAGTAGGTGGGCAGTCATTATTATTTTATCATAAGTCATTGTATGTATGGAAGAGGAAAATAGTTATGTCTAATCAAAGCTAAATGTTGGGTTTTATTGTTAATGGTAGTTCACAGAGATAACTGCAGATCAGTTCACTGGCTATAAAATGTTTCTGATATTTAAGAAATGAAACTCCTTTGCTGTTAATTGTAGGCCCCAGGCGGATCCAGCTTTATTAATACCAAGGTCCCCAGTTGTTACTATAATGGGCCATGTTGATCATGGAAAAACGACGTTACTTGACAAACTGCGAAAAACTCAAGTGGCAGCAATGGAAGCTGGAGGCATCACTCAGCACATTGGTGCCTTTCTTGGTATGAACACAGATCACCTTACAATGTACTTGGGAACCCCACATATTATTTTCTTAAAATAGTGTCACCGTATGAAATATATGAATTTAAAGTAAAAGCCTAAAGCCATTGGTTTGATGAAATGTAGAGCTGGTGGTTAATAAAGGTTATTTTGTACAGTGTATAAGAAGAAAGTTATACCTTTTGTATTCTAGCTCATTCTTAGTTTGATTTAATGCGCCTATGCTCATTGTCATTGTCAATTGTCAATGCTAGGTTGTCATAATGTTACCACTCATAATTGAGTAACAGCTGTCATTTGCTGAACACCTAGCATGTGCCCAGAACTGTTCTGAGCACCTTATATGCTTTATCTTTTTTTATCTTCGCAACATCGTGAGGTAGGTATTAATATTCCTACATACATATAAGGAGGCTGAGGCTTGTTTAGGTTGAGTTACTTGCTCAAAGTACACAGCTAGTAAAGTGGCAAAGCCAGCATTTAAACCCAAGGCTGTTGAACTCAAATCCTGGAGCTTCTGACTGTGTACTAAATTGCCTCTGTTGCTCAAGACAGTTGTGCAGCTGGTGTTTGCTAATGCAGGAGTGGCTGCCTAAACAACTATCAGTCTGGTTTTTTCTCAAGAATATATTCCAGTTGGTACATTTATGAAAATAGTTATATTCTAGAAATAGGTTGAGTTTTAGTTTGAAATTATTACATGAAAAGAAAACCCTAAAGGTCTCACTGGTATGTTATCACTTTTCATTGTGGAGTGATGATCCAAATGCATTGTTCTGATTAAGATTAATGGAAAGAATAAAATTATTTTGAAGAATTATTGATTGTGTTGATAAAGTCATGTATATTCCTTTGTATTAAGGAAGTATATATTTGAGTGCTCAGAGTTCTTGGATTTCTGTTTCCACAGTTTCTCTGCCTTCTGGGGAAAAGATAACCTTTCTTGATACTCCAGGACATGCTGCTTTCTCAGCAATGAGAGCCAGAGGTGCTCAGGTCACTGACATTATCATATTGGTTGTAGCTGCAGATGATGGAGTGATGAAACAAACTGTAGAATCCATTCAGCATGCCAAAGATGCTCAAGGTACTGTGTGGCTGACTTACATGTATCAGGAAGGAAGTTGCTTTCTTTTTTTTAAAGGATCTACTACAAAGTCACTGTTTTTACATGTCGCTCATTTAATCTTCCTGGCAATCCCAGGATTATTATACCTGTTCTACAGGTAAGGTGCAAAGAAAGTTGAATTGTTTTCCCAAAGACATTAACTACTTAGAAGAGTATAGCAGGATTCAACTTGGGACTTGTGACCACAAGTATATTCCTTCCTCTACTGTTTACTTACTTGGCATGGTGTGACAATTTAACAGTCTCAAATGACTTTTTAAAAAACATTTTAACGTTTAATAGCTATAAAAGTAAGCCTAGAATAATGAACCCCTATGTACCCATCACCTCAATTCATTAGGAGTTACAAAGTGGTGATATTCTAATTGTTATTCCTTATTCATTTATTATCTGGAATTCTTCTCTAAAAGAGACTTTTCCCTCATCTGCTTTAAATAAGTTCTTATTTGGTCAAAGGTATAAAATCGAAACTTTTGGAAAATACTTGGCTATATTCTCCCTTATTTCTCCATTTAAAAATTGTAATAATAGGGAATTCCCTGGCAGTCCAGTGGTTAGGACTGCACACTTTCACTGCCAAGGGCATGAATTCAATCCCTGGTTGGGGAACTAAGATGTTGCAAGCCACGTGGCGTGGCCAAGAAAAAAAAATTATAATAAACACCACACACATACTTTGTACATTCATTCTTATTGTGATATGACCCTACACCCACTGAGAAAATACTGTTGTCTTGAGAAAATGTACCTGAAGGAATGCATCATATTCCCCTAGGTTTGTTGGCAAGAAAAAAAAGAAAGGGTTGACAATCATTGATCTAGTCCAGTGTTTTTTTCATCTCACAACATGAAAACTAAGACCCAGAGGGTGGCAGGAACTTCCCCATGTTAATTTGCAACATGCCTGCATTTGGAATCTAGTCTTCTAGCTTGTGTTCCTCTCTTTATTTTTTAATTCCTCAAAACTACCTTTGTGGAATGGGCTATGTTCTTAATGATCCTAGGGAATATAATAAAAATAAGAGTGGTAAATCTGTCAGGGACCCTGTAACAAAGCAGTTGGTTGAGATATGATAAATTCCTTACATCATGCTTTCTGTACCTGTTCTCTTGGTGCCTGTTAAGTTCCAGCTGATCGATATAGAATGTACTTTTTCATAATAATAGGCTGTGGATTGCATAGCTCTTTCGTGTCTATTTTCAATTTCTATTCCTTTGATACCTGAGAAAATTGCAGAGTTGGTGAAACTCAATCAGAGAATTATCTCCTAGAATTTTGTGTGAGTTCTCTAATGAAAGGGTATGTTTAGTAATGACAAGTAGATTATAAGATTATTTGGTTCATTCATTAAGTAAACATTTATTGAGAATCTACTTTGTGTCAGTCACTCAGCTAAGTGTGTATGAAGAAAGAATTGCTGTAAATCCTAAAAGAAAGTTTACAATAATGGTACTTAGTTTCACCCCAGGGTGAGATGTTGGGTTTTAACAGGGAACTCCTGGAAAGAAGAGGCAAATCGTCTAGTGGTATTAGAATTAGAATCTTCTCTTGATTTTTTTTTTTCTGGAGATTATCTCTAGTGTAGTTGCTGATCTTGCTTTCAGATTTAAGGATAGTCCTTTCTCTACCCTAAGTACTGTTGTGTGTTTTTGTTTTTTAATAATCATAATTGCATATTCTTAATACAGAATCTTATAATTGCAGTTTTGACATCTCTCACCTGGAATCCTTCATGTGTATAAAGCAGAGTAGGTGGGTGTAAAGTGGGTCTTTTTAGGTCTTTTGTTAGATAAATACATCCGCTGGGTCAAGAGAAAGCCAAGAAAACGTTGGCATCTTTCATTGTGAATACCTGGAGTTGAAGTGTCGTCATTTGCACTCTTCTTAACTCTGTCTCTTTCAGTTCCTATTGTCCTTGCCATAAACAAATGTGACAAAGCTGAGGCTGATCCTGAGAAAGTGAAAAAAGAACTGCTAGCTTATGATGTGGTATGTGAGGATTATGGAGGTGACGTTCAAGCAGTGCATGTTTCTGCACTCACGGTAAGTGCGGGCACCTCAGAGACAGTGTATTCAGATGGGAGTGCTACACATCATGCACCTAGTGCCTTATACCTAGAGAACATTTTGACATCCATAATTTCTGTTGTTGTTTTAAAAATTCTCTGAGAACTAGGCAAAGCTGGTATCATTATCCTAGTTTGGCAGATTAGAAATTAGGCTCAGAAAGATTAGTCATCAATCCAGAGGGGTCAGGTTTACCTATGCTTTTCTTACTACGAGGTACTTAGAATGAGGAGAATAAGTGGTGAATGATGTGGGGATAGGATAATAGTAGGATAAAGACTTTTAAGCAGAAACGAAATTCAGTTGGTAATAAAAAGTGCTTGTTTTTAAAGTGAAAAACTATACAATAGGTCTTAGGGCATTTAAGAGAAATTTAAACAAATAAAACGTTTTACTAATACAGTGTTGAAATATTTGGGTTCAGTTTGTTATTGATTGACTCAGTGTTTCTGTGAACTAAACTGCTATAAGTTTTATAATGTTATTTATGATGAATTCCATTTTCTTTTAAATTACCAATTATTCTCTTCTGGATAAAATACACCAAGGAAGCTCAGTACCTGCTTTGTGATAGCATTTTCCAGTTCTCTTGTCCTATACAGGTTGCTGCTAAGTAAAAATTTCCTTTTTTTGTCCATTCTTACCATATTCCATGGTTTACTCGTAATATGGACTCTTTTTCTTCTGATCATTCGATGAAGAAATTGTACTTTATTTGGCCACCTTCCTCCAATTAAGTCTCATTTTATCTTTACTTTTCCTAAATTTGTTACCTCCAAGATGATTAGAAGTTATGCCTCTGTTAATAGTAAAATTTTGCCTCTTTTTCTCTGAAACTCATAAAATGCCACCTTACTTGTCTTCTTCCTACTATACCTTGATTGTTACTATGATGTGAAAACCAGATGGCAAGATTAGAACATTTGAAGACATGACCACCTTTTCTGCCCAGATATTAGATGAGTAGATAGATAGATGTAAAGCTGATTAGGCAAATTTGGAGGCATGGCAAAGATGAATCCTGGGAATGGAGGTAAGAGAGTGGCAGGGAAGTAAGATGAGGCTTTCTTTTCTGATGAAGAATAGAGGACTCTTCATGCAAAGAAACAACCCCAGCTCTGCTTTTCAGAGCAGCATTTTGTAAATTGGAATAAATACTAGGAATAAGTAGATGGGTAAGAAAAGTGTTTAGTTAGTTTTGTTACAGTTGTTTCTGTTGCTTTATATTGTAACAATTGTGAGCAAGCTCTTAGCTGACATGGAGAATGGAAAAATCCCTTGTCCATCAGTTCCAGTTCCATCACCCGTTAATCAGCTGCATGATCTTGGAGACTTAGAAAGCATAGTAGACATAGATCATTAAAGGTGAAAGAATCACCTAATCTAGCTCCTTCATTTTACAGTTGAGGAAAGGTGATCCAGGAGGTGAACTGATTTTCCAAGGTTGTACAGCTGGGTAGTTGCAGAGTATAGGTTATAGTTTGGGTCTAGTCAGTGTTTTTTCTCCTTATTTGTTTAATAAGAGTAAGTAGTGTTTGATTTACTTATTTTACAGGATTCTTGAGTGGATCAGATGAAATCAGTGAAAGCTTGTCCAATTGGATAGAACTTCAATTGTAATGTAGCACTGTAAAGAAAGTGAGAGGAAGAAAACACAATTGTAGAGACAGATGGAGGACAGAGGGTGGAAGAAGCATGTGTTTATAAAAGGGTATTAACAGGGCTTCCCTGGTGGCGCAGTGGTTGAGAGTCTGCCAGCTGATGCAGGGGACGCGGGTTCGTGCCCCGGTCCGGGAAGATCCCACATGCCGCGGAGCGGCTGGGCCCCTGAGCCGTGGCCGCTGAGCCTGCGCGTCCGGAGCCTGTGCTCCGCAACGGGAGAGGCCACAACAGTGAGAGGCCCGTGTACCACAAAAAAAAAAAAAAAAAGGGTATTAACGAACTCTAGTAGATATTCTTAAAAATAGATAGATAGATAGATAATATATATATTATATATATAATATCTATCTATATATGTATGGCCACTTTTCGTTGCAAGATCAGTCCCTGGGTCAGATTTTCTTGCTTATCTCTTCTTCCCTCCCTCCCTTCCTCCCTCTCTTCCTTCTTTCCTTCTGTCAAATAGGGTAATTCATGTTTTGGGGTTTTTTTTAAAACATCTTTATTAGAGTTTAATTGCTTTACAATGGTGTGTTAGTTTCTGCTTTATAACAAAATGAATCAGCTATACATATATCCCCATATCTCCTCCCTCTTGCATCTCCCTCCCACCCTCCCTATCCCACCCCTCTAGGTGGTCACAAAGCACCGAGCTGATCTCCCTGTACTATGCGGCAGCTTCCCACTAGCTATCAGTTTTACACTTGGTAGTGTATATAAGTCCATGCCACTCTTACTTTGTCCCAGCTTACCCTTCCCCCTCCCCGTATCCTCAAGTCCGTTCTCTACGTCTGCATCTTTATTCCTCTCCTGCCCCTAGGTTCTTCATAACCATTTTTTCTTTCTTTTTTTAGATTCCATATATATGTATTAGCATATGGTATTTGTTTTTCTCTTTCTGACTTACTTCACTCTGTATGACAGACTCTAGGTCCATCCACCTCACTACAAATAACTCAGTTTCGTTTCCTTTTATGGCTGAGTAATATTCCATTGTGTAACTGTGCCACATCTTCTTCATCTGTTCATCTGTCTGTGGACACTTAGGTTGCTTCCATGTCCTGGCTATTGTAAATACAGGTGCAGTGAACATTGTGGGACATGACTCTTTGAACAATGGTTTTCTCAGGGTATATGCCCAGTAGTGGGATTGCTGGGTCATATGGTAGTTCTACTTTTAGTCTTTTAAGGAACCTCCATACTGTTCTCCATAGTGGCTGTATCAATTTACGTTCCCACCAACAGTGCAAGAGGGTTCCCTTTTCTCCACACCCTCTCCAGCATTTATTCTTGTACATTTTTTGATGATGGCCATTCTGACTGGTGTGAGGCGATACCTCATTGTAGTTTTGACTTCTGTTTCTCTAATGATTAATGATGTTGAGCATTCTTTCATGTGTTTGTTGGCAATATGTATATCTTCTTGGAGAAATGTCTATTTAGGTCTTCTGCCCATTTTTGGATTGGGTTGTTTGTTTATTTGATACTGAGCTGCATGAACTGCTTGTAAATTTTGGAGATTAATCCTTTGTCAGTTGCTTCATTTGCAAATATTTTCTCCCATTATGAGGGTTGTCTTTTCATCTTGTTTATGGTTTCCTTAGCTGTGCAAAAGCTTTTAAGTTTCATTAGGTCCCATTTGTTTATTTGTGTTTTTATTTCCATTTCTCTAGGAGATGAGTCAAAAAGGATCTTGCTGTGATTTATGTCATAGAGTGTTCTGCCTATGTTTTCCTCTAAGAGTTGTATAGTGTCTGGCATTACATTTAGGTCTTTAATCCATTTAGAATTTATTTTTGTGTATGGTGTTAGGGAGTGATCTAATTTCATTCTTTTACATGTAGCTGTCCAGTTTTCCCAGTACTACTTATTGAAGAGGCTGTCTTTTCTCCATTGTATATTCTTGCCTCCTTTATCAATAATAAGGTGACCATTTGTGCGTGGGTTTATCTCTGGGCTTTCTATCCTGTTCCATTGATCTGTATTTATGTTTTTGTGCCAATACCATACTGTCTTGATTACTGTAGCTTTGTAGTATAGTCTGAAGTCTGGGAGCCTGATACCTCCAGCTCCATTTTTCTTTCTCAAGATTGCTTTGGCTATTCAGGGTCTTTTGTGTTTCCATACAAATTGTGAAATTTTTTGTTCTAGTTCTATGAAAAATGCCATTGGTAGTTTGATAGGTATTGCATTGAATCTGTAGATTGCTTTGGGTAGTAGAGTCATTTTCACAATGTTGATTCTTCCAATCCAATAACATGGTATATCTCTCCATCTGTTTGTATCATCTTTAATTTCTTTCATCAGTGTCTTATATTTTTCTGCATACAGGTTTTTTATCTCCTTAAGTAGGCTTATTCCTAGCTATATTATTCTTTTTGTTTCAGTGGTAAATGGTAGTGTTTCCTTAATTTTTCTTTCAGATTTTTCATCATTAGTGTATAGGAACTCAAGAAATTTCTGTGCATTAATTTTGTATCCTGCTACTTTACCAAATTCATTGATTACCTCTAGTAGTTTTCTGGTAGAGTCTTTAGGATTCTCTGTGTGTAGTATCATGTCATCTGCAAACAGTGACAGCTTTACTTCTTCTTTTCCGATTTGGATTTCTTTTATTTCTTTTTCTTCTCCGATTGCTGTGGCTAAAACTTCCAAAACTATGTTGAATAATGGCAGTGAGACTGGGCAGCCTTGTCTTGTTCCTGATCTTAGTGGAAATGCTTTCAGTTTTTTACCATTGAGAAAGGTGTTGGCTGTGGGTTTGTCACATATGGCCTTTATTATGTTGAGGTAAGTTTCCTTTATGCCTACCCTCTGGAAGGCTTTTTATCATAAATGGGTGTTGAATTTTGTCAAAAGCTTTTTCTGCATCTATTGAGTTGATCATATGGTTTTTCTTCTTCAGTTTGTTAATATGGTGTATCACATTGATTGATTTGCGTATATTGAAGAATCCTTGCATTCCTGGGATAAACCCCACTTGATCATGGTGTATGATCCTTTAAATGTGCTGTTGGATTCTGTTGGCTAGTATTTTGTTGAGGATTTTTGCATCTATGTTCATCAGTGATATTGGCCTGTAGTTTTCTTTCTTTGTAACATCTTTGTCTGGTTTTGGTATCAGGGTGATGGTGGCCTCGTAGAATGAGTTTGGGAGTGTTCCTCCCTCTGCTATATTTTGGAAGAGTTTGAGAAGGATAGGAGTTAGTTCATCTCTAAATGTTTGATAGAATTCGCCTGTGAAGCCATATGATCCTGAGCTTTTGTTTGTTGGAAGATTTTTAATCACAGTCTCAATTTCAGTGCCTGTGATTGGTCTGTTTATATTTTCTATTTCTTCCTGGTTCAGTCTTGGAAAGTTGCGCTTTTCTAAGAATTTGTCCATTTCTTCTGGTTGTCCATTTTATTGGCATATAGTTGCTTATTGTAATCTCTCATGATCCTTTGTATTTCTGCAGTGTTAGTTGTTACTTCTGCTTTTTCATTTCTAATTCTATTGATTTGAGTCTTCTCCCTTTTTTTTTTGTTTTTGCGGTACGCGGGCCTCTTACTCTCGTGTTGCGGAGCACAGGCTCCGGACACGCGGCTCGGCGGCCATGGCTCACAGGCCCAGCTGCTCCATGGCATGTGGGATCTTAGCGGACTGGTGCACGAACCCGTGTCCCCTGCATCGGCAGGCGGACTCTCAACCACTGCGCCACCAGGGAAGCCCTCTCCCTTTTTTTCTTGATGATTCTGGCTAATGGTTTATCAATTTTGTTTATCTTCTCAAAAAACCAGCTTTTAGTTTAATTGATCTTTGCTATTTTTTCCTTCATTTCTTTTTCATTTATTTCTGATCTTTATGGTTTCTTTCCTTCTGCTAACTTTGGGGGTTTTTTGTTCTTCTTTCTCTAGTTGCTTTAGGTGTAAGGTTAGGTTGTTTATTTGAGATGTTTCTTGTGTCTTGAGGTAAGATTGTATTGCTATAAACTTCTCTCTTAGAACTGCTTTGCTGCATCCCATAGGTTTTGGTTTGTCGTGTTTTCATTGTTATTTGTTTCTAGGTATTTTTTTATTTCCTCTTTGATTTCTTCAGTGATCTCTTGGTTATTAAGTAGTGTATCGTTTAGCCTCCATGTGTCTGTATGTTTTACAGATTTTTTTCCTGTAATTGATATCTAGTCTCGTAGTGTTGTATAATTCATGTTTTTAATGCATAAAGAGAAAAGTGTAACTGTCGAGGATTATTTGGCTTTCTGATACTGGTATTTACATTTACAGATATTATTTATTAATGTATATTAACAGGTTTTTTTGTTATTAAAGGGCGATAACATGATGGCTTTGGCAGAGGCAACAATTGCTCTTGCAGAAATGTTAGAATTGAAAGCAGACCCTACTGGTCCAGTTGAAGGAACAGTAATAGAATCTTTCACAGACAAAGGAAGAGGGTAGGTCTGTTAAAATGGTTGCTTTCTAATAATGTTATTTCATTGTTTTTGTGACTTGATTATATAACAGTATCTTATGTTTATTGCACATTATTGTTAGTCCCTGAACAATATTTTCAAAGCATTTGTTTTAAAAAATATGGATTTCCCTGGCAGTCCAGTGGTTAAGACTCCACGCTTCCACTGCAGGGGGCACAGGTTCGATGCCTGGTTGGGGAAGTTCTGCATGCCGCTGCGGTGCAGCCAAAAAATATATATATTTTTAAAATAAAAATAAGAAGTATTTTATTGCACTGGCACACAGAACACAAACATGCAGTTATCAGTAGATCTTAGCAAATATGTGTATACATTTAGTAGTCATATTTAGGTGACTTAGTAGTTCAATTTGCTTGATATATTGCTAAAGCCTTATAGACTAACATAACTTGGAATAAAATGGCAATTGTTGCATTTCAGGGTTTCTAAATTCTTTATGTTCTTACCCATTAATATATAGTAAGATTGTTGGAATAGTGTTTTCTTTAATTTCCCTCCCTATTAGCAAAAGAGGTCTTTTCACTGCTTAACAAATTATAGAAAGGAGATTAGGATTCTGTCAGAACACTTAGCTGTCTGCACCCTTCACTACCATAACCTTACAAGAAATGTTTTTTGTTTTCTTTTTTTTAATTGTAAAAATTGCATAATATTAAATTTACCATCTTAACCATTTTGAAACGTACAGTCTAGTGGCATTAAGTATATTCATATTGTTGTGCAACAGATCTCTAGAACTTTTTCATCTTGCAAAACAAACTCTATACCCATGAAGCACTAATTTCCCCGCCCTCCTCCACCCAGCCTTTGGCAGCTATCTTTCAGTAGTTGTTTCCATGATTTTGACTACTTTAGATACTTCCTATGAGTGGAATCATATAATATTGTCCTTTTTGACTGGCTTATTTCATTTAGCATATGTTCGTCCAGGAGGTTCATCCGTATTCTAGCATGTGACAGGATATTCTTTTTTTAAGGTTTTATAATATTCCATTTTACATATATACTGCATGTTCTTTATCCATTCTTCCATTGATGGACATTTAGCCTGTAATTTTGAAGAAATGTCTTTATAGTATGAAAAACTGAGAAGTTGAGAAGTGGTGGAATTAACCCTGTGTGTTCAAATTATATATTTTTAATCTCATAAAGATATCTTTACTGAGAAAGTGCCATTACACCATGATTATGGCATTAAGAATATATACTTTTATTTTCATATTAGTCCTGTTACTACAGCTATAATTCAAAGAGGAACTTTGAGAAAAGGCTCCATTCTGGTTGCTGGAAAGAGTTGGGCAAAAGTACGCTTAATGTTTGATGAAAATGACAAAGTAATCAATGAGGCCTGTCCCAGCATGCCAGTGGGAATTATAGGCTGGAGAGACTTCCCTTCTGCAGGAGATGAAATTCTTGAAGTAGAATCTGAGGTATATCAAGCTTAATTCCTCTACAGTAGATATGATATAATGATTTAAAATATCAATCTATAATGTTATACCAAATAAGTAATAAATAATTCAGTACTGTAACAGGCTGTGAGGGGGGGCCAGTGATGTCATTTTAGAGTTTGGCTGTAAAATTTGGCTTTTAAAATTTGAGATAAGATTTTTAAATAATTTCAAATTTACACAAAGCCTCCATATAAAAGTTTTGTAAGTTTCTTAAAACTTTAAAATTAGTGGTTTCATATATGAGCTAGGCTGATTTCATAGTGGAGGAAAAAACCAGCAGTTACTGGTTTCTATTTAGTTAAATAATTCCCTTTTTTTTTTTCCCCTATAAAGCCAAGGGCACGTGAAGTTGTTCACTGGAGGAAGTATGAGCAAGAACAGGAGAAAAATAAAGAGGATCTGGAATTAATAGAAGAAAAGCGAAAGGAACACCAAGAAGCACATCGGAAAGCCCGCGAGAAGTATGGCACTTTGCACTGGAAGGCAAGGTCATTTATAAAGTACAAAATAAAAAAACAGCAGCAGCCCTTAAAGCCAAAAGAAAAAGCAGGAGGAGATTCAAATGTACTTCCTATAATTATTAAAGGTGACTTTTAAAAGATTTTACTTTACATCTCATTTTAGGAATATATGTATTTCGTCATTCTCACAATTAATTTGGGCCATTAAATTTAAGCCAAAATGATTTCAGTATTTTGGGGGGGAATTTTAAAAAATTGAGATATACTTGACATGTAACATTATATTAGTTTCATAATGATTCAGTATTTGCATATATGGTGAAATGATCACCATAATAAGTCTAGTTAACATCTGTCACCATCCTTAGTTATAAAATTTGTTTTTCTTGTGATGAGCACTTTTAATATCTACTCTCTTAGCAACTTTCAAATATGCAGTGCAGTGTTATTAACTATAGTCACCATGCTGCATATTATATTCCCATGACATATTTACTTTATAACTGGAAGTTTGTACCTTTTGACCCTCTTCACCCTTTTTGCCCACCCCCTCACTGGGGGAGATTTCCTTAGTAAACATTTATCTAGTGGATTTTGTTGTAAATGTACATTTGGTTCTTTATACTTTATTCAGTTAAGTAGATATTTATAATGCTAAACCTAAAGAAAAGTGGATTTTGTGGTAAATGCTATTCCTTTTATTGCTTTAAATAGATTATTGTCATTTTTGTGTCTGTTAATTTCTAACTCCTATCACCAGTAATTTTAAACTTTTGCTGCATTTAGGTGATGTTGACGGTTCCGTAGAGGCCATTTTGAACATTATGGATACCTATGATGCTTCACATGAGTGTGAACTAGAGTTAGTACATTCTGGTGTGGGTGATATTAGTGAAAATGATGTTAACCTTGCAGAAACATTTCATGGTGAGGATTCCATTTCCTGTTTGTTTAACTGTGTTCCCTAGAGCATACTCTGAACCATTTGTCTTTTCTTGCTGGGCTAGTCACACCTGACATTTTACCCCCATCGGTATCCCCCTTCCTGTTGCAGTTCAGTCTCAGCTAGTGATTGAGAGCAAATGGGATGTGCAGTATTGCAGCCACAGCTCCACTGTGGCTGTCATTGTTGTACTGAAACTTTGGGGAACTATTTCAAGCCCCAGTAGTATTTCTTGAATGTACCATTACTGCCTCCTCACCACTTCCAGGTTCCCCGCCAACCCAGAATTGGTTCTCTCTCTCTTTCATTTAGACTTTTTGAATGCTTTTTAATCTGCAATCAGCCTACTCAGTACTTTCCTTCATCTTTTACTTTTGGTTGCCTATTTTTGTTTACTTATAATTTTACGACTTATATTTTTCTTAAATCAAAAGCTCTTTTTAGCTTTATATGCCTTGAAGACAAGGGGACTGTTTGTGAGTCAAACTTACGGTACACGGAAAGGGGACTCATGACTGCATGACTGTCGCTTTAAATAGGTTTAACATCTAGGCAAAGCACCAATGTTATTGAGTGATTAATGAATCATTTAGGAAGGGGGTACTTCATGACCTAACTTGATTTGAATTAGATGCTACCTTTACTACTGAAAAGATGTTTTCAATAATGTTGGTTATTTCAAAGTATTTTATGGGCACTGACTTTTCTATTAATGCAGATAGTATGATGCATTGAATGATTTCTTAATGATAATAAGACTTTCAAGGTGGTTCTGTTTTTCTCCTGATTAAGCCATTTGCATAAATTTTTTTTCACACCCCCAAGGTATTTGCAGTTAAATACATTATTTGTTCTTTGGTAAAATGGTCAGCTCCGTGGAACTTCTTTCATTTCTTAAACAACTCTTGAACTTTACCAATTAAGTAACTACAGTTGACACTTGAACAACACGGGTTTGAACTGCGGGTCCACTTATACATGGATTTTTTCAATAGTAAATATTACAGTGTACTACAAGATCCGAGGTTGGTTAACTCCTTGGATGTGGAGGAACCGCATTTATATGGAGGGCCAACCATAAATTATGCTCGGATTTTCAACTACACGGAGGATTGGTGCCCCTAACACCTGTGTTGCTCAAGGGTCATCTGTATTTTTTTAATATCTTTTGGCCAGCTGAATATCTAAGAGCAAACAACAAAAGTTGTAGACTATAAGATTATAATTAATAACAGAATTGGTATTAAAATAATGTAGTATTTCAGTTCTAATCATTTTTTTCTTATTTCTCTGGTATGAAAGCTTCGTTTAGCATATTGCCTTGCACATAATGGTCATTTAAAATAATGTTCCTTAAATGATTGGATTTAAAAATCATAAAGAAATCTTCCTTGTTTAATAAGCCACAATAGAATTTATAAAATCCTTTCATTAATTTAAAAAAATTAACTAGTTTTCATGAGAAAAAATTATAGAATTTACCTCTCCTACTCACTTTTAATTTACATAGAAGCAAAAAATTTAGATTTGTGTTTTTGCTTGGAAGACAAACTGTTTAATGCAATATTTGTGCTACTTTATTGTATTTATGCTTTCCAGGTGTTATATACGGCTTCAATGTGAATGCAGGCAATGTTATCCAGCAGTCGGCTGCAAAAAAAGGAGTAAAAATTAAACTTCACAAAATCATTTACCGTCTTATTGAAGATTTGCAGGAGGAACTGAGCAGTAGATTGCCCTGCATTGTGGAAGAGCACACAATAGGTGAGTGTTCACTGAATGTTTAAACATTCGTATCTAACCTGCTGTAAATAACACTTGAAAGCAAAGTTTAAGGGAAATATATTTTGCTGTTTAAATATGTTCACTGTTCCAACACATATCCTGTGTTCTAGAAAAAAATGACTACTATAGATAAAGGTTCAGTGTAACTTCGTATGAATTATAAACACCTGCCCTCTGCAAGGTGTTGTGCTTTTGGCTGTGAGGATACAAAGGCAAATAAGGCAGTAAGAACTTGCCCTCTAGTTAGACATAAACCACTAATTGTACTGCAGAGTAGACTGGGATGGGAGGCATAAACATTATTAACAGTGTTGTGGGAGAAGCCATTGATTTTGTCCAGCAGCTGGCAAAGAAATCCACCATGAGAAGAAAATTTACATTTAAATATTAAACATTTAAAAATATTTTTTTCTAACATATCCCTTGGCCAGTTTAACGGCTAAATGTATTTCAGATGGACTGAATCAGTTTATCTCTTCTTTTTCCTCCCCACATCTGGATATTTTTGGTTAATTTTTAATTTTGATGATAGTTTTATATTTCCAGAAAAATTACTGGAAAAGTATAAGCAAATCCCTCCCAGTTCACCAGTTGTTTACATTTTGCCCCATTTGCTTTAGTCCTCCCCCTTCAAACACACACACACACACACACACACTTTTTTTTTCTGGGCCATTTGATAGTAAATTTGAGATGTGTTCATTTGCCCGTAAATATTTGCATTTCCTAAACACAAGGATGTTCTCGTATAAAACTGCAGAACAAGTATCAAACTCAGGAAATTGAACATTAATACTCTTATCTAAGTCACAGTCCATGTTCCAATTTTGTTCATTGTCCCTATATAATGTACTTTATAAATATATATTTTTCCCTCTGTCCAGGATCACAGATTAGGTTCTTCAGTCTTTTGACCTTGACATTTTTGAAGTGTATATAGGCCAGTGATTTTGTTGAATGTACTTTAATTTGGATTTGTCTGTTTCCTCATGATGAGACTCAGTATTTGCATTTTTGGTCCACAGTACAGATTTATTTTAGCCTTTTCTGACCTACTTAACATGATCACACAGAGATTTGTATGTTCTTGTGCTAAGAGCAATTTGGAAAACTGAGTCATATGAGGGTTTCCAGGGGTAAGTGAGCACCAAATAACACTAATTCTAGAAAACTGGTACATTATAGTGTGTGGTACCGTGACATTATTGGAATTTGTTTTAAATTTCAGTCAGTAAAAAAAAATTAAGCTGACTCACAGAATTAGTACTCTTAAGTGTATATAAATTACCCATGGTGAGATTAAAAATAAATTAGGCAACAACGGATGGTCCATTCAAGAAAATATATTGAGGGACAACTGAAAATTAGGTTTTCATGGAGCAGACAGGAATTATACTAATCTTATCAACTGATAGCATCTTCTATTGCATTTTGTTCATCCAAAAAAGGGAACATTTCATTTATTTTTCATTCTTTTGGTAAGCACATGTAGTTTTGTTGATTTTCTTTTCCAAGAATACCCAAGGATTTTCATGTTTTTATTTCTAATATTGGCCAGGAAAATAAAGTTGGTTGAGTTAGAGAAAATTAGGACTTTCTTGCACGAGTTTGTAATTTTTCTCACACCTTTAACTGTTACTCTGCCAAATGTCAGAAATTATATATTTCTCAGAATTTTTGTTTTCTGTATACTTAATGTTCTCTTCTTCCTAAAGGTGAGGCTTCTATACTAGCTACCTTCTCTATAACAGAAGGGAAGAAAAAAGTTCCTGTGGCCGGCTGCAGAGTCCAAAAGGGACAATTAGAAAAACAAAAAAAATTTAAATTAATACGTAATGGACATGTTATTTGGAAGGGTAAGCAACATAAAACTGTTTCTATAATATCATATCCAGTCACCAAAACCTGATGATCCTGGGTAACTGAAATCTTTCACTCCCATAATCCTAGTTCAGGCCACTTCTTGCTAACTCATATCTGGCCTCCAGTCCTAATGACTCTCCCAGGATTGTTAGTCCCCAAATCTTTCTAAGGTTCTAAAAATTGGCCCCAAACTACCTTTCCAGCCATGTCTCTCCTACACTCGGATCCACATCATTATATTTTCATCCTTTCTTAAGCTTGTGCCTGCATCGTCTTCATCGTCCCGAGTATAACCCCCATCCCCTGTAAAGTGTTAACCTTGAAAAGGGAGACAGTACTTTTCGCTACAAATCACATCTTGTTTATAGCAAACTTCATTTTTCTTTGGTTTCCCTGGTATTTCGTCCCATCTTTTAACAAGACAGGACTGTAAAATCTGTAAGAATTTCAGTGTAATTTTCCTTTTAACACCAGACTACAACTGCACTTGTTGGGTACTTATTTGAGTTATATGAACCATAAGTTTTTTTCTCTTTTTTAAGGCTCATTAATCTCACTGAAACACCATAAAGATGATATTTCAGTCATCAAAACTGGAATGGATTGTGGTCTTAGTTTGGATGAAGAAAAGATAGAATTTAAAGTGGGAGATGATATTGTCTGTTACGAAGAAAAGGAAGTTCTAGCCAAGACTTCTTGGGACCCAGGATTTTAAAATTATGTTAAAAATGTAAATGATTAAATGTTTTGCTTTATTACAGAGCAACTAGTTTCGTCTTACTAAAGGTAATAATTCACCACTCACCACTGGTCAGAAAGTTCTGCCGAGCATTAACAGGTGTAACTGTCAAAATGCTACAGAATTAGGAAACCTTATTTAAGGATGCGTCCAACTAGAAATCCTGGAGTAGGGAAAGAATATGGCTAAAGGGAATTGTTAATTATTGGTATATCAGTGAATCTAATAATCAGTTTAATAAACTTCAAGTGCTTTACTTTAGTTCATTGATATCAAGCAAGCCTCCCTGAACTGCACTCCATAGATAAAATATGGTACCAGTCAAATACTGTGAAACCATTATTTTTCAGTGTCCGCAGTACCAATGAGCAAACCTTAGAACTTAAAATTCCAAAGAGGAGTTCACACTCAACATTAAAGGACTTTGGGTGAATTTTTTTAACAGATCTTTATTGGAGTGTAATTGCTTCACAATACTGTTAGCTTCTGTTGTACAACCAAGTGAATCAGCCATATGCAGATGAATTTTTTAACTGGTAACTTGCAAGCTCTGCCGCCTTTAAACTTCCTTTGTAGGAAACAAGTGTCAATGCATTGTAGCTTCTTTTTAGGCAAGGTTATAATACCAATTCACACAAACCAATGTTTCTCAATCTGAGGGTGGGGGAGGTTCCTTCCCACCCCTAGGGGTCATTTGGCAATGTCTGGATATTTTTGGTTGTGGGGAGGGGTAGTGTGCTACTGGCAGCAAGTGGGTACAGACCAGGGATGCTGTTCATCACCCTGTGATATACAGCCACTGAGCCTGCGCGTCCAGAGCCTGTACTCCACAACGGGAGAGGCCACAACAGTGAGAGGCCCGCATACCGCAAAAAAAAAAAAAAAAAAAAAAAGTCAGTACTGCTGAGGTACAAAGAAACTGACCTGTATCTAGACAGCTGGTATCAAATACAACATAATTCTGCCAAGTACAGGTTACCTAAGAAAATAGGGATTAATTTGATCTTTAAAACCCACTTTTAAAATCACTGGAATAAAACTCAACATTTAAACGGTAGTTCATTAGTTCATGTCTTTTATTAACCAATATACAATCACTTGTCTTCTGGTTTGTTGAAACAATAGGTCAGACAACATTTGCCACAATAATGTCTGTCAAAGTGGCTGGCCATAAAAACTCCAGCACCACATTCATCTGAAGGGCACTCCCGACGAAGGCGACTGATTTTGCCATTCTCATCCACCTAAAAGCATAAACTTGCTGTTAAGATAATCTTACAACATACTGTGAAGTCTAGCTTAAATGACTCAAAGTATTTAACCTTTTAATCACACAACAGTGATATTTCTTAGTACTTACAAACCGAAGCACCCCAAATTCTCACCAATAATTACTACAAGAAAAAAGTTCAGAGTTTTTAAAGCCCAGCCTTGCAAGAAGTGGACAGAGTTAAGACCTGAACCCAGATCGGACTTCAAAATCAGAAACTTAGTTTGGAATAAAGTACCTAAAGGTAAACCCCATTATATAGAGCTTATTCAAATACCAAACAGGAAAAAACCCCGAACTTTTATATTAAAGAGTTTGAAACCAGAGATAAATTATTACCTTTAATAATTTGGCTCACCTTATAGTATTTCAGGACAGCCAACTTAACCTTCTTTCTCTTATGCTTGTTCTTCTTGGGAGTGGTGTAAGACTTCTTCTTCCTTTTCTTAGCACCACCACGAAGTCTCAACACAAGATGAAGAGTGGACTCCTGTTATTGAACAGAGAACAAAACAGCCTTTAAAAATGGTTACATTAATGCTACTGCTCTGTGGAGAATGGACAACCAGCATCATGCACATTCTAACTGGATATGACAGGAAGTACACCCACACATGGGGGAGTCAGAAAAAAAGAGGTATCCGACTCCTATATAAACTCTTAGTTCATAGACAGATTAAGGAACACATTAAATTACACCATGGGATGCAATACGCAAAATCCAAAACGTAGAAGACTATAGCAGCACTTCTCAAATGTTGGTGTATCAATCACCTGGGAATCTACTGCTAATCTAATGCTATTCTCCCCACTTTGATGAGCTCCCCTAATCCCCAGCTCAGTCAAAATTTCCAAATTAAGATACAAATATTCATACTTAAGGGACTTCCCTGGTGGTGCAGTGGTTAAGAATCCACCTGCCAATGCAGGGTACACGGGTTCAAGCCCTGGTCCAGGACGATCCCACACGCCGCAGAGCAACTAAGCGCGTGGCCAAAACTACTGAGCCTGTGCTCTAGAGCCCGCGAGCCACAGTTTCTGAGCCTGTATGCCACAACTACTGAAGCCTGTATGCCTGGAGCCCATGCTCCGCAACAAGAGAAGCCACCACAATGAGAAGCCCGCGCATCGCAACGAAGAGTAGCCCCCTCTCGCCGCAACTAGAGAAAGCCCACGTGCCACAACAAAGACCCAACACAGGCAAAAATAAAAAAATAAATTATACTGAAAGGGCTGCTTTCCTCCAAACAGACCTTTTGAATGTTGTAGTCAGACAAAGTACGTCCATCTTCCAGTTGCTTGCCAGCAAAGATCAGTCTTTGCTGGTCAGGAGGAATTCCTAATGGGAAACGAGTTGAACAAATAAATTTAAGTGACTGCAAAACAAGCATATCTGATCAAGATTTATAATCTTGAATCAAATAAATGGTACTAACATCCATCAGTGAGTTCTTACTACAGGGAAAGTGTAATTGTTTAAACGGTTTATCTCATTTAATCCTAATACATGTTAACCACTTTACAAATAAGTATACATGTGTAAATTAACTAACACGTCCAAAATCACACACGTGAAAGGTACTACAGCTTGGCTCCACGCTGATAAACGTCTACTGTGTTATTCCAAAAGCATTTTTGTCAATCTGACCTCTTCCCACCCCACAAAGAGCAGGTATGTCTAGCGCCTGACAGGGCCTCTGCAGGTGAGTTTTTCTGAATCAGAAAATGTTAACTTGCCTTCCTTGTCCTGGATCTTGGCCTTTACGTTTTCTATTGTATCCGAGGGTTCGACCTAGAAGTTTTGAAGTGCAAACGTATAGGTAACACAATCAGGAACTAGAGTAAACTAGAGTAATTGCTCCATTCAGTTGGCAGGTCATCAGGGAGCCGAGGCGGTGGGGGCTGAAACCTACCTAGTAGAGCCGTTGGCTCACGCAGCTGGAGACAGGCTCCCCGGCGCGCACGCTCCCTCCCCCAGCCCCGGGCGGCGGCGGCCGGGCCACGCGTGCTCGCGCCCACCTGCGGGGGGCGCCACCCTCCCGCCTCGCGACCCCGGCAGCGGCTACCTGGCGGGAACCACCAGAGGCGACAGACTCGGACTTTAGGCATCGGAAACCTGCCCTAATCCCCAGCTCAGTTAAACAACCCTCCCTTTACGGCCAAGTTTTAGAAACCAGGTTCGGAAACGTATTCTAAGGCGGTAAGCAACGCGCGTGCCGAAACCCGCCTCAGATCCCCCCTCCTTCACGCCGCGACTTCTCCCACCGCCTGGCCCGTACCTCGAGAGTGATGGTCTTCCCCGTCAGGGTCTTCACGAAAATCTGCATATTGGCGGCGGTGCCACCTGAGGGTGAGGAAAAGGAGGAAACGGTGAGGTTGGGGACAGAGGAGGCGCGACGGCAGGCCGCGGGCCGGAGAACACCCGAGAGTACATACTCACCGCAGATGGCGGATCCGAAAAGAAGGGCATCGTCTCGGCCCACGGGCTTTCCCGGGGCCCCCGCGGAGGCCCCGCCTCCTAGGCGGCCACGTCAAGTGCCTGAGTGCTGTCGCAGCGGCTGTCCAGCCACGTGCCAGACCAGGTCGTGACCTCATTTCTCCTCCTGGTAGCCTGGCTTATTTCTCACTTTAGCTTTCAGAACGCTCTTGAAATAGCAGATTTAAGCAACTTAAAAATGTCTTTAAAAGAATTTCACACCGTAGTTGACGTGGCTAAGAGGGTCTTTAAAAGGGGGTGGGGTTGAGGGGGCCTCATGAGGAAAACGGAGGAAATGGAAGTGTCTTCTGGGAATTGTAGTTTTCCGCTGCTTTCTTTTCTCTAGGACTACTCGTCCCAAGATGCAGTTCCACAGCCCTGGGCTCCCTAGTTACTATCGCTTAGCCCTGGCGTCGGGATTTGGAGGAAGGGGTTAAGGTGAGGAGGGAGCAAAGGTGAAGCGCAGTAATGGTTTCGGGGAAGGTGGAAACGGGTCGGAAGTGACTAGGAGGGAAGGTTAAGAGGTTGGGGAAGAGTGGGGGACCGAAAGTGTCATCACCCACTTACTGAGGCGGTGAGGGGCGGATGATCAGCCGTCTACCACCAGACGCTCCCCTTGGCCTTCAAGGGAAGGGCACACCTGTGGCCACTCCAGACAAGCTGAAAGATAGGTGGTATCCTCAAAACCTCTTGTCCGTCCTTGTCTCGCCCTGTAGCCCCTCCCCGCCTTCAACCCCGGATGTTTTCCTAGTTTAAGGAAGGTTCTGTCTTATATGTCACTACGCAGTGTGAAACGGTTTACTATGTTGAAAATCTCTGGAGTTTTCAAATTTTCAGATGAGGCCACATGGGAAGGAAACCCGCGGAAAGGTTTATTTATTGTAGAATTTCCAAGTTTGGAGTTGGGAGTTGTGGTGAAAGTCCTAAGAGGAAGTTTTTGGAGTATGGGTGGGGGGCTGTCCTGGCAAGGCGGGCGAGTTAACTCCCTTCCCCTGGCCTTTCGCCGCTGCGAAACCACAGAATCCTGTGCGTGCACCTTCCTAATGTCTTCTCTCTTTATCTCTCTGTGCCCTCTTCTCTGCATCTCCATCCCCAAATTCAGGCTCCTTAATTTTCTCTGTCCCCAGTTTTTTTCTAACCCACCTTCATTTTGCCTCCAACATATAAAAAGTAAAAATGATTATGTCATTAATGCTACTTCATCTTCAAGATAAAATCCAAATTCCTAAGTGTGATAGCCTCTGCCTTCCTTACAGCCTAGTCTGCCAAGCCCATTACTCACTTATCACTGAGCTAATTGAAGTTCCTGACAAGCTCTTTCATGCTTTGGCACTTCTGAAGAAAACGTTTCTTCTCTGTGGAGCGCTCTCCTACCATATTCTGCCGGCTAATCTCCACCTTTACAAAAAAACTCCTCGAAAGAGTTGTCTATACTCATTGTCTCTAATTCTTTTCCTTCCATTGACTGAACCCACTCCTATCAGGCTTCTGTCTCCACCATTCCAGTGGAATAGCTCTTGTAGTTACTAATCACCTCCGTGTTGCGAAATTCACTGGCCATTTAATCTTATTTGACCTATCAATCAGCGGCATTTGACACAGTTGATCATTTCTTTCGTCTTTGAAACACTTTCTTCACCTGACTTCCATCTCCCTTTTCCATCTCCCTGGATGCTCTTTTCCAGGCTGTTCTGTTGCTTCCTCCGTATCTACCAGACCTCTAAACTTTGGAGTGCCCCCAATGCCCAGTCCTTGGACCTCTGCTTTGTTGACATTTCCCAGATCATTTTCCATTCTGTCTCATAACTTTTAAATGTCATTTATATGCATATAACTTATAAACTTCTCACTCAGACTCACCTGAACTTCAACATGTCTAATAGGGAGGCCCAAGCTCCTGATCTTATGAAATTGATATTCCCATCTCATAAATGGCAATTTCATCTTTTCAATCGCTGAGGCCAAAAACTTTATGGTCATCCTTGACTGTTCTCTCATACCCACATCGAATCCCTCAGCAAATCTTGGTTTTACTTTTAATGTATATGCAGAACACTTCGCACCATCTCTGCTACCACTCTGATTCAAGCCACCGTTATCTTTTGTCTGGACTATTGTAGTAGCCTCCCAGTAGCTCTTCTGGCTTTGACTCTTGTCTTCACAGAGCAGCAAGAGCAATTCTTTGAAAATGGAAGTCAGCTGTCATTCTTCTGCCCACGGCTCTCCAATGGCTTTCATCTCTCTCTGAGTTAAGCCTAAGTTCCTATAAGCAAGGCTGTCACTCCCACACTGGAATGACTGGAGGCCACACTTCAGCTCATTGTTCCTCTTGCCACGTCTTCCCAGAGAAAGGAGCATCTTTTTCTAACCTGCACAAAGGTGCCCCATGGGCTGGTAGTGCTCCTACCTTCAAGACCCTATATTCTACGTGATCTGGCAGCTACCTCTCTGGCCTCATCTTTCTTCTCTCCTTTCCTCATTCTCCTCTAGTCTTCCTGGCCTTCTTGCTGGCAGATATGCTATCCTGCCTTGAGGCCTTTGGACTTGCATCTCTCTCTGCCTCAACCACTCTCCTCCCAGGAATCTACATTACCTGCTTTTTTCAGGTTTCTGAAATGTCACCTTATCAGTGAGGGCTATTCTCTTTCCTGACTTAATGCCTTATGTAAAATGGAACCCTCCCACCTTTCTTACTCTCTATACCCCATTCCTTCTTTTATTTTTCCCCATACAACTTACCCCCATCTGTTACACTCTTTTTTACTCCTGTGTCTTCTGTCTCATTACTTGAATGTAACCTCTGGGAAGTTAGGGACTTTGTTTTGTTTAGTACTATATCTCTAGTGCCTAGAATAGCGGCAGACACACAGTAGGTCCCCCCCCCCCAATATATATATATATATATTTTTGCGGTACGCGGGCCTCTCACCGTTGTGGCCTCTCTCGTTGCGGAGCACAGGCTCTGGACGCGCAGGCTCAGCGGCCATGGCTCACGGGCCCAGCCACTCCACGGCATGTGGGATCTTCCCTGACCAGGGCATGAACCCGTGTCCCCTGCATCGGCAGGTGGACTCTCAACCACTGCGCCACCAGGAAGAGTCCCCCCGCCAATATTTATTGAATAAATAAATGCAGCACAGATTAAGCATTGTCCTGGATGTTGTTTCATGAGATGTTTTCCCTAATATTTCCCTGCCCTCTCCCACAGACTAGTGAGGTGCCCCTCTGGGCTTTTGTAGCCCGTTGTGCCCACTGGTCACACTGCCTTCTCTGCTCTGTGACAGAGGTTCATTTAACTAGAATCAATACTTGTCTGGGAACCCTTGTGACTTGTTTCCTCTGTATCCCTAAGTGTGTAATTTGAATGAGTGAGTGTAAGGTAATCTGAGTTGTTCTGTGTAACTCAGTGGCATTTTGTAGATGCTGAGAAACAGTCACTTTAGCTGTGTTCTGATTTGAGGGCACAAGTCATGTCTTCTGAGCAGACCAGATTATTGCTCAGTGATTACTGATTAATAACTTTCTTTTTTTGGGGGGGTGGGATGGGTGGTGCATGTACTCTGCTAGAAACTGTATTATGCACTGGAATGCATATGGGTGGGGAAGGAAGATGGGGAATGAGAACATTTTGGTTCCTGATCTTATCAAATTTAGAGCCTACTGAGAGAGATAGAGAATATAACCAGAATTCTGAGTGATAATATCATGATAGAGGAAGTGCACAGTACGTGGGAGAACATAGCAGTGGCACTTGATCAAATTTAAGGGAATCCAGAGCAGCTTTCCTGGAGCTGTATAGGCTGAGATCTGAAAAATAAAGCCAAGTAAATGAGAGTGGAAGTACTGTGTGTATCTTATGGAGGAGAGGTGAGGATGCGGGAAGGGAATGCAGGGATGGGGAGAGAATTACCATCAGGTAAGAGAGCAAGTTTATAGGAGTGGATGGGGGTTATGAGGAGGACAGGGGCATGAAAAGACTAGATTTGGTCAGAGAAAAAGTCCCTGGTTCCTATAGGGCATTCATAGACTAAGGAAAGAAGCTTGGATTTTATCCTAAGGGTAATAGGAAGCCACTGGTGTTCAGATGTGACCACCCATTCCCCAGTGATCACACCCATGCCTTCCTCCTTTGACTTTTATCTTTTACTATCTGAAATTACTTTTTTTTTCTTTCCGTCTGCGCTGCTCGGCTTGCAAAATCTTAGTTCCCCGACCTGGTATTGAACTGGATCCACGGCAGTGAAAGCGCTGAGCCCTAATCACTGGACGGCCAGGGAATTCCTGGAAATTACATTATTTATAGTCTGTCTCCCTTAATAGATTGTAAGCTATCAAGGAGCCAGGGACTTTATATTATTTATAACTGTATTATGCACTGGAGTGCATATGGGTGGGGAAGGATAATGGGGAATGCTGAATCTCTAGCTATAAAACAATGCCTGGCACTTAATAGACAGTAAATATTGGTTGAATGAATGAATAAAGAAATTGATTTCTTATTTGGGAAAACTGTTGATCCATTTATGGATTATTGCTTCGTTGGAACTACTTTATGTTCACTTATAAATTTATTTTTCATTATCCAGTTCATCAATATAAAGATAAATTAGGCCTTTTTTTTTTTTTTTTTTTTTTTTTTTTGGGGTACGCGGGCCTCTCACTGTTGTGGCCTCTCCCGTTGCGGAGCACAGGCTCCGGACGCGTAGGCCCAGTGGCCATGGCTCACGGGCCCAGCCGCTCCACGGCATGTGGGATCTCCCTGGACCAGGGCACAAACCTGTGTCCCCTGCATTGGCAGGTGGACTCTCAACCACTGCGCCACCAGGGAAGCCCCTAAATTAGGTCTTTTAAACTTTGAAATTATTTTGGTGTCTCCTTCCTTCAATATATGACCTATGGGCAGTATTTATTGGCCATATATGTTATTTTAGATAACTAGGTATCAATTATATTGCCAAAACACGGTAAAATTGATTTAGGCATTTATTCATCACAGCATTATTTATAATAGTGAAAATATCCAACAGGTGGGGAATGGTTAAGTAAGTTATTGTGTATCATACCATGAAGTACTATGCAATCATTAGAAGTCATGTTTTTGAAAACTATAATATTTAACAACATGGACAACTGCTTTTAATACTAAGTGAAAAAATAGGATACAAAACTGAGTATAGAGTGTGATCCTAATTTTATAATTATAAGCATTGGAAGGAAATACACCATATTAAGTAGTCATTATTTTTTGGTGGTGGGATTCTGGATGATTTTTGGTTTTTCATTAATTTTCCAAATTTAGTTTATATTTTCCAGATTTTATACCATGAGTATAAACGTCTGTGATGGGAATGAGGGGAGTTAAAATGTTTTACCTTGGGGCTTCCCTGGTGGCGCAGTGGTTGAGAGTCTGCCTGCCAGTCAGGGGACACGGGTTCGTGCCCCGGTCCGGGAGGATCCCACATGTTGTGGAGTGGCTGGGCCCGTGGGCCATGGCCACTGAGGCTGCATGTCCGTAGCCTGAAAAAAAAAAAAAAAAGTTTTACCTTGCCACACATTTTTAAGCAAATCATGGGATCCGTTTAACGTTGATGTGAATAGATCTCAGGAACCAACTTTTGTATCCAACTCTAGTTGGATAATGATTCTTTACTAAGAGAGCAGTGAAATATAGCTGCTTGAAAACCTCACTCAGAAAGGTACAGTTTGTTATCTTTGACATCACTGATATACAGATTTTAGCAGAAGTCCTGACTTCTTACTTTTCAGTTAGTACGTTCATAGTAAAGATAAGAATTATAATAAAATTCATCATAAAAATAAATTCATGAATTATTTATAGCTATTGTGTGTTGGATAACTGTGACTGGGCCAGGTAGGTACATGCGTAGAGAAATATTTGATCTTGTTTGCTTCATCAGGAGGCCTCCAAACTAGTTTTCCCACATGAAACAAAGAAAATGCTAATAAACCTTCTGTTAGAAAGTGTTGAGTTAAAGAAACCATTCAATCATATGATACATATACTTGTTTAGTAAGAAATGAGTTCTTTATTGACTGGTATTCTATCCCAGAGGTATAGTATAGCACATGGTAGTAGAATGATCAGACCTTTTAATTCATAGGTTGAAATATTTATTTCAGAGATCCATGAGACTTTTTTTTTCTTCTGAAACAAATAGACGTTTTATTTAGATCAATTTTTTTTTTTTTTTTTTATGCGGTACGCGGGCCTCTCACTGTTGTGGCCTCTCCCGTTGCGGGGCACAGGCTCCGGACGCGCAGGCTCAGCGGCCATGGCTCACGGGCCCAGCTGCTCCGCGGCATGTGGGATCTTCCTGGACCGGGGCACGAACCCGTGTCCCCTGCATCGGCAGGCAGACTCTCAACCACTGCGCCACCAGCGAAGCCCTAGATCAATATTTGACTTAATTAAGCTTTAGATTAATTGATGGTCTTTTTCTTTCAGGCTTATCAAAGTTTTGGCTTTGTTGCGAAAGCAAGTCAAGACTTTTCTCTGGTGAACAGGTGTGCAGACTGTGACATATGTCTGTCCAAGAAATAAATAAACATGCAGTTCTCCCTCCTATCATTAGTAGAAGTGACAAGGAATTTTTGGAAAGAATGCAAAGATACATAATTACAGAAACTGAAAGAGTGGGCTGTAATGAGGAAGGACCTGCTGATGAATATTACATCATATACCGAAACGTTTTTGATAAGGTATCATAATGCTTTAAGACAACAGAGTTTTTATGTAGAAATGGTCTATCTTGACAACTAATATTCCTGCCTTAGTAACACCACTGCTTGTTTGACTACATTCCCTTTGTCAGTTTTGAGAAGTTCATCCAATTTGTCAGAAAGGGATGAATGGGGAAAACGCAATGCTGGATTTGTATTACTAGACAGTTAATGAGAGTTTCAATTATTGTAGCTTAAGTGCAGGCTATCAGTTTTTGAACAACAACCTAGCTGTGCCCTCTAATATCATTTTGACCTTCCATCTCAAATCATTATCTGATTTGTTAGGAATTGGGCTGTAAGCACGAACCTGGTAGTTCTTTGTTGTTTTGGGTTGGTTTGTGGTATAATTAGAATCTTGGTTTAGATTTGATCTAGCATATTAAATTGAGACTCCTTGTAGATTAGAGGTCTAGATAGGCATGGTAAACAAGGGTTTTAACTGCACTGAATGTTGGAAATATGGAGGTAAGAAAATGCTGTGGCTTTATGTAACATTTGATTTTGCTTTTCAAGGTTTTAGAAATACCTGCTTTTCCTTAACAACAATTGCAGTATGGCCACCGATCCTCATTTTTTTTATCTCACTTTTTTTTTTTTTACCCACGTAAGATGCCCTGACAGTAAAATCAGTGAAGTCAGCACTCTTTCCTCCTTACCTAGAAGAAATTATTACTTACGTGAAGACTTCTGTAAACTATTGGTCTCTGAGTAAAACAGCCATAGGCAAAATAGGAACTCAGTGTTTTGTTTAAATTTTAAACATTACACACTGAGTCTTATTTCTCCTCTAAATAAAAATATAGTGCCTCACTCTAAGGAAAAGTGAACACAAAGTAGTGATATATACCTACAAGTGGAATTAAGAAAATTGATGCATATACATAAAAGTATAAAATGGAAAAAAAGAATCTTTTCTTCCTTTTAAGTCATCTGGAAAATCTGTCTTTTGGAACTGGTACACTGGCAGATTAGCTTCATTTTATAAGTTGTTATGATCAATGAAATTGTTTTGGTGTTTTAGTCATTAAGGAATGTATTAGGTGAATATTTAAAGGTACTGAAGGTAGTGTATTGAATAGGTTTTATAAATATCAAGAATCATGCTGAGACTCTACTTGTGTGAAATCAGCAAAGGAAAGTTATAATTGTAACATACTTATCTTTGCATGTCTAAATGCTAACACTTGTCAGAAGTTTTCTTACTCTGCTTTAAATTAGTATAGTTATAGTGATGTCATTTTGGAGGAGCTTTGGTAAATTTAATTCTTAGAGAAAAGACATGGGATTAAATAAAGGATAATTTCTGTATCTTTAGTCCTTTTCTCCCTACCCCCCAGGATTTCCATTTGGACTGTTTGTACATTGTACAGTTATAATTTGTACATTTGTACATTGTGAAGTATCCTATTCTTCAGGACTGAGAGGGGTTCTGAAATAGAAATCATTTGGTACTTAGAGAAACTTTTATTCTAGCTTCTCAATAAGATAATCTGCCTTTCCATTTTCATGTTATTCCAACACATTTGATTGTTAATAAACTATTAATGCCTGCCTTCTCTAATCTTCCTTCTCGGAAGGATCTGGTTGGGTAAAAGATGAAAGTGTCAGCTTGCATCTCTGAGTACTTAGAACCAGAGAACAAATACCAAATTCTGTTTAAAATCAAAAATAGAGGATTTGGCCTAGAGAGCCATGCCTAAATCAAAGCAAGGAGGACCTGAGGCTGTGTAACAAGAGTTGAGGGTACATTGCAGAGAGAGCCAAGGACTTAGTAAGCAAAGGACTTAGTAAGCAAAGAAAACCAAAGCTAGGAAGAGTGAGCTTCAACAGATACGGGTGAATTATGGAGGTAATTGGACTCCAGAAAGTGACTGGCCTTTTGCATCCTGGTAGCGTGTTGTACAAATAGTGTATATTTGTGTGTAGGTGCTGAGGTGGAATGGATACCATTCCTCCTCTCCCTCAGATCCCTGTACCTGGTAAGGATGGCTCTGTTTTGTGTGTGTGGGGGGGGGGGTTAATGGAAACCTTAATACCGTAGTCTGAAACTTGAATCCCTAGAGGCCAAGAAGGTCATACAAAAGAGTTAAGTGTACTGGCTTTAACAGAATAAGGAATCATGGGGACTGTGGTAAAATGAAAAAACAATCCAATCTAAAGCTCCAGCTGATTACTGCCATTAAGGAATGGGGGTTCCACGTTGGAAGATTTTTCAGTTTTCAAGAGAACCTGAAAATTTGGGTTTGGGGTGAAATTTCCTAAATTTTAAAATATTTTGTGGACCAAGCAAAACTGTTCTACCTCTGGCATACAAGTTTCCCTCCTTTAATGCATTTTCTGTGCATTCTTAAAGATTCCTATGGGTGTTCTGAAATCTATTTCTTCTAGCAAAACCATATGGGAGCTGATCATGATGTTACTACAAGTCTGTTTTCTATCCATTAACATATCTGAGCTGTCTTGAATTGTTGCAGCACCTCATAGAGGCTTGTGGAGTGGAGTATGGCCAGGAACCATGGGGTATTTAATTTGGAAGACCACAGATTAATGACCTCTATTTTATTGAAAGTTGCTGGGTGGCAGTCCTTTGGGTGGATAGGTAGTATGGTCATGTCAAAAAGATGACCAGTATCTCCCATTCAGTTATCCTTTCCTGGTGCTTGGCATTGAGCAATTATCTCCTCATGCCATTTTTTTTTTTTGGCCGCATGGCTTGCGGGATCTCAGTTCCTCTACCAGGGATTGAACCCAGACCATGGCAGTGAAAGCGTCGAATCCTAACCACTAGACCACCAGGGAACTCCCCTCCTTATACCATTTCTTGATAGACCAGATGTCTACCTGGATAATTTTTTCTAGGTATTTTCTAGCTAACAGTGTGGTATACCAGAGACTAGAGATATAGTAAGGGTAGAAAGCCTAATTGTATCTTTCAGAGAAAACTGTGGATTGATCACATCTATTCTTTATATGCCTCGACACCTTCCAACATCCTTGTGAGCAGAATTTGGCAACCATAAATTATTTTTAACTTTTTTTGTTTTTTAACTTCTTTAAAGTGCTCCTTAGTTATTATTGTTTCTTTGTATGGGTAATGCCTACACAAGATTAACCAGGAAAAAAAAGAAAAGTAAAGGAACCAATAAGAGTATACAGTGGAAAGTCTGGTCCTTCTCATCTTAGACCCTACTTCCCTTTCCTTCTCTGTAGGTTTCTATTTTCTTCTATTAACAATCCAGAGATATTATGTAGGTTTCCTTCTCTGTAAGTTTCTGTTTTCCTTTCCTTCTCTGTAGGTTTCCATTCTCTTCCATTATAGTTCCAGAGATATTATGTACTTAAACACCATTGTAAACCATGAATGTAAAGTATGAAGGGTTTTCTCCAGTTGCACTTGTCATCTTGGGATTAGAAATGCAGTTTGGAATTGAGAATATTGATCAGCTAGTCGGAGCAGATGGGTTAGAAAAACAGGGAAGTGAAGGGAGTCCAGGATTTTAAGGTCTGAATGAAGTCCTTCAGAGACTAGACTTGGAGGTAATGAGGGACGATATTTAATAGTATTTGAGAGATCCAGAATTGAGATAATTAGATCTGGTATTGGTTTTATCTGACCTCATATAATGTATGTGTTAATTCCTAGTAGAGCAAAAAACGTGTTTTTTTTCTCTCTCTCATATTTAAGCTCACAGGATTGTAATGATTCACAAAGAGCATATATTCAGTAACAATTAACTGTCTTTAATAGTGGTATTTGCATATGAATGCAAGCTCAAATTTGCAAAATTTTAGATTTATAATTGCCCATCATATTTCATTAAAAAAATCTATAATCTGTATTTGCAAGTCTTTTGATCCATAGTCTTCTAGAAAAAATCATATTTTAGGTAATAGAGTATGTCACTGCATACAAATCCATTCTTACTTCAATCAAAAAAGAATACGATGCCTTTATTGAGACAATAAAGAAAAGCCAGAGAACTGCATTTCATCTTCATGGAAAACTTAAAGTTTTGGCAGGAGAGCCCACAGCATTGGTATATCATAGGAAAAGAATAACTCAACTTAAAGCAAAGTAAGTATATTAGTAAGTAGCCCAAAAGGTGATAATTGTTACTTTGTTATATTAACTAGCCATTGTAACTATAACCATTGGTTCTTACTCTTTTTCAATTTCAATTTTATTTTAAAGCCATGTTTTTATGTTACCCTTCCTATTGAAATTACTATATTTTTACTTGAAAAATAATACTAATTCTGTTTGAGAATTTTATAATATCTCTTAGGATAATTGGAGGCACATTGTAGTATCATAAAATGAGGGATACAGATAATTGCTCCAGGTGATTTCTTGCATGGAAGGTTTTTTTTTTTTTTGCGGTATGCGGGCCTCTCACCGCTGTGGCCTCTCCCGTTGCGGAGCACAGGCTCCGGACGCGCAGGCCCAGCGGCCATGACTCACGGGCCCAGCCGCTTCGCGGCATGTGGGATCTTCCCGGACCGGGGCAAGAACCCGTGTCCCCTGCATCAGCAGGCGGACTCTCAACCACTGCGCCACCAGGGAAGCCCGCATGGGAGGTTTAATAGTACAATTTCATGATTACCATCTGAAATAGAGCGCTTAATGCTCTGATGCACAAAGATAAATAACCTACTGGGAGAGGATAAAATGCTCATTCTTGCTAAGTAGTCTCAGATTTTCAGTGTTCCATTTGGTAATTGATGGGTAAATTATTACAGATAATTTCAAGTCAACCTGGAAAATTATGTAAAATTTGACCTCCACTTCTGGTAATGTGGCTTGCTAGATGTTGGGATAGATCTTCCTATTGGGAAAATATGCTACATAAGATGGTAAAGAAATTTTTTTCCAAAAGTAACAGGAAGCTGACAGGGTAGTGACAGAAATATTAGGGCGAAATCATAACAGAAGACAAAAGATAGAGAAGCACTAAAACTTCTTTGACCCTGAAAGCATTTATTAAAACTAGTGACCATAAGCTTTAGTTTTTAGTCTGTGGCACAGGGGTACAAAAGACAGAGCCCAGGATCTGTCTGCCCAAGGGGTGTAGTCTACTGGGAAATCCTCCCCATATAAATCTGGGATGATAAAGGGCTACAGCCTTGAAGAGTGAACAAGAGGTAAACTGCTCCACCTTTGAGGACTGCATGGAAAATTGCCTTCTGCTTAGCAGACTGCTAACAGATCCAGGGCTTATTTTGGGGGTGATGAAATGTTCTGGAACTAGAAATGGTAGTATTTGCACAGCTCTTTGAATATGCTAAAATTCACTGAATTGTATACTTTACAAGGGGGAATTTTAAGGTATACGAACTATATTTCCATAAAGCTATTATAAAAAAACCGTAGAGGACAGAGTGAGAAAGTTATATTATTATGTCTAATCACAACTCAAAGAGAAGAGAATATGGGACAGAGACAATATTTGAAGAGAATATGGCTGAGAATTTTCTAGAACTGGTGAAAGATATCAATTCACAGGTTCTGGAAGACCAAAGAATCCCATTGTAAGTAATAAGAAATACTCAACTAGATTTACTGTAGTGAAATTGTCAAAGATAAAGAGATCATAAAAGTAGCTGTGGATAGGAGCAATGACTGGATACCTTCTCATCCATGTTGTAGCATGTATTGGAGCTTAATTCCTTTTTATGGCTGAATAATATTCCATTGTTTGTATGTACCATATTTCATCTACTTATCAGTTGATGGGTACTTGAGTTTTTTTCCACCTTTGGCTATTGTGACTTGTGCCACCATAAACATTCATGTACAAGTATCTGTCTGAGTCCCTGCTTTAAATTTTTTCGAAAGTCTGTTTACTTTTAACATGTCTTTCTTCCTAAAGCATAACTATTTGGATGAAAGCCAAGGATATTTTATTTCCACAGTCCCTCTTTCATAAATACTGCAAGCTCCTACTCAGAGCCATCTGTAGTTACCAAGAACTCTATATAGTAATCAGACTTAGGTAGCGGTTATCTACTGACAAACTTGTTTTTAATTTACCAAAACTCCTGTAACATTTATGTAGCTAACTGATTTTAATCTATTATTTCCTCCCTGGGCCAAAATATTGGTGATAAACTAGGAAGTAAATTTCAAATAATGCTTAAAAGAAGGTTTTATTTACTTCTTGGTCTTTAAAACCTCCATTTCTGGATGAACTCAGTTTTATCTCAAGATGCTGTCATTCCTCTAGCTCTAGAATTAAAATTAATAGAGTGTGCTGAATAATGGTCCCCAAAGAAATAGGTCCTAATCCTGGAAATGTTACTTTGTTTGGAAAAAGGGTCTTTGCAGATATGATTACATTAAGGATCTTGAGCTAGGGAGATTCTCTTGGATTATGCAGGTGGGTCCAAAATACCATCACAAGTGTCCTTATACAGAGAGGTAGAGGGAGCATTGACACAGACACAAGGGGAAAAAGCATCATTACCTTGGGGGCAGAGATTGAAGTGATGCAGCCACAGAAGGCCGGCAGCCCTCGGAAGCTGGAGGAGGCAAGGAATGGATGCTCCCCTAGAGCTTCTAGAGGAAGCACAATCCTAAAAACACAAATTTTGGCCCACTGATACTAATACTGGACTTAGGGCCTCCAGAACTGTGAAAGAATAGACTTCTGCTGTTTTAAGCCACCAAGTTTGTGGTAATTTGTTATAGCAGCCACAGGAAACTAATACAATTATTTAACAAAAATAATTTTTTAATTGCAAAGGTAATTTTCAACTAAAGGGAATAGACATAGTACTTTGTGGCTAGATTATTATGTTTAATACTTACAAATTTCCAATAAGGTTACGAATCAAAGGCAGTATAAGATTTTATTGATGCTTTGAAAGAAAATTGTTCCTCACTTGTGAGGTTAGTTAACTTCCTAGGCATTCTTTTGTAAACTTCCGTCTACATTCATAACGGTACAAAATGATAATTAGCCAAATTAAAGTAATAATTTAACCTGTTTTACTTTGAATTGTATGATTAAATAATTCGTTGAAAGAAACATAAAAAAGCCTTTCTGTTTCAGGATGAGGCTTATTGAAAATAATTCCTCAAAGATTCAATTGCAAATAGATGAAATGAAACAACTTAGGGCAGAGTATGACACAAAAGAACAATATTGTATTTACTGCAAAGATCCTTCAAAACCTATTCCAGGTACAGTATTTTGTTTAAAATATTTGAGAGAAATTCCAACTGTTTCCAGTTACACAAATTAATATATATGTGTTACCATGTATATATCTTCCAAGTATACCAGGACTTTAGCCAGACTTTACAAACAGCTTTAGTCTGGCCTCTAGGTACATACAAAGGAATGAGAAAACTTAAACAACCCTAAATGAGTGAAAGAGTTCCAGTCTGGCTGGATTATATAAAGTATAGTACAGTGGCTCTTAAAGTGTGATTCCTACATCAACATCAGCATTACCTGGGAACCTGTTAGAAATGCAAATTTTTTTGTCCTGCTGCAGATTTACTCTGTCAGAAATTCCAGGGATGGGAGTTGGGGTCGGGTGGTGGAGCCCAGCAGTCAGTGTTTTAACAAGTTCTCTAGGTTATTCTGATGCATTTTATAGTTTGAGAACCCATGAAATATGTGAAAAAACTGTGGTACGTAAAGTTCTGGTGAATATTGTTGATTCACATTGATGTCAGCATTCACTGGTTCCTCATTTTCAGCCAAGACACATTTTAAGAAATTGGAGTATATCCTGGAATTCCTCCAGAATATTGACAGATTTGTATGATGAATGGATAGAGGAATTGCAAATATACATCCTGGAGTAAAGAAAGACTTTGAGAATAGAAAACTGCATTCAAAACTTTTCAAAATTCCAACTAGTGTTTATCCAGAGGCAGAATCAATAAGTGGAAATTTTAGGAAGTCAGATTTGGTTTCAATGGAAGAAGCTATGTCTTGAGATAACGAGCTACCCCACACCAGAGGATTTTAACTGAGGTTGAATGATCATCCTATGATTGGTTGAAGCAGGGACTAGATTCACTTTCAAGTATAAAATTATGACTAGCAGACTACAAATAAGATACATATGAATAAGTACAAAATAGCTGACAAATTGATTAAATGCTGAAGGGATACAGGGTGTAAGGGAATGACTGAAATTGATTAGGGTTAATCCGGGGGGGTTCTTGAAGAGAATTTTGAGGTGTGCCTTTAAAGGCAACAATTGGTCTGAATGAGAATGAAAGTCATTTGAAGTGTGTGTGTATGTGGGGGGCAGTTATGAATAATGAATAGAGGGGACAATGACCGAGGGAGAAAGGACTGAAGATTTGGCAGGCATTTATAAACTTTGCATTGGAGAGAACAAACAGATTACCCTGGGGTTAGTTGTAGTAGACTAATGGAAAGTTTGGTTAGGGAAAAATCATTGAACAGGAATCCTGAATTATTAGGCAGAAGTTCTTGGTGTTACTGAATAAGATTGATATTTAGGGGTTTGCAAGATGTGGTGATGTGGTCGTTAAAATTTTTTTTCTTAAAATGCTAAGGTTTGGACCATCAGTCTTCACTAAGTCTTCATTGATGATTTGTTTAAAACTACCAGCCATTTAGAAATGTATGCTAATTCTGTTTATGTTCAATAATCTTCAAGTTCATGCTACAATTTCTTAATTATTTCTTAACATAGTCAACCATCTGACCTATTTTGCTAAGACTTGCTGTTTGAGCACAAGAGTCCCACACGTGGCTTGGCTTGTTTGTTCCCTTTTCCCTTAGGCATGACTCTCCAAGAATCTGTCAGTTTAGATGCTCTCACTAAATACTTGAAACATCTTGAAGATAAATATGCAGAAATTGAGCAACTTATGTCAAAAAAATATTTACCAGCTCAGAGGAAGGCAGATTTAAATGAGGAAATGATTGTGGTATTAGAACGGCGAGATTTAGCTGAAAATCTGAACAATGAATTACAGTTCCGGTATGAAAGTTGAATATATACTTTTTACAGTTTGAAGCTTTTATTTGTGTTTATTTTAATATTCCACTATTTGATTTTAGGTTCAGTATATTGTTAATGTTTTTTATCTTTATAGTCATCAAAGACTGCAGATTATTTCACAGGCACTTACTTTGTGGGTAAAATCTGATATGAGCAGATCATTTCAAGACTTCATGGAGCACATTCAGAAAAGTAAAGATTTACACGGTAGAGGATCTATATTTATTAATTAACATGAATAATGGAAAACATTTTTTTTCTCCAGAAAGCTAAAGAATGGGGATTTTCCTAGGCTGAGTTTAAAGAAAGTAAAAATGTACTTACTTCTGTTAGGTCTCTGTTACCCTGTGGGCTTCTTCCTTCAACAGCTGACAAATAATTGGTGAAGAGTAGACTTGGTTAGCCAAGGAGAGAATACCTGAAAATAAGGAAGAAAGGGATGGGGAAGCTACTCAGTTTAGGAAGAGGTTGGTGGTATTAGAAACTATAGCATTAAGTTGTTGGTATTAAACATTTATATGTTGATTTTCTATTGATTGATAACCTTAAATATCATCCAGTGGTGCTTTCAATATTTACAGGTGAACAAGGCATCATTGAGGAACTACTTGAAGATGACCCAGGCAAGGCAAAAGAAGCTGAAATTTTGCTATACTACGTTGAAAGGCAAATATTTAAAAAGCTTTTTGATTTTCCTTGTTAAGATATTATAGCATCTATTTAATATTTATTTAAAGACATTAAATGTTTCACATTTATGTAGCATCTTTTTGAGCTGTAGTCTCTAGCTTTTGTATTTTAAAATTCTACTTTAGTAGACAAATTAGAAAATAAGCTAGAATTTTAAAAAATAGATTCTTTGTGGAAAAAATACCAGATTGATGGTCTAGGAGATTTTTCAGAGGTTATAGGTGGATTGTAGTGTTAAGTTTTATTTATATTTTTATATTTTTAATATTTTTATGACCTTCTTTTGTCAGATTATCCTAGCCAATTTAGTCCTTTTTTTCTCATTATTTCCATCCTATGACATATTAGGAAGGCATATTTCCCCCAAGTACTTATTAATTATTATATATATTTTATAGTAGAGGCTTAGCGATCTAAGATTTTATTCTTTAACAGGTTAATTCATAGGCTATGAGGCCAGTATGTAATGAATATATGTAATATTCCTAGTCTTCTACGTGAAATAGTTTTCAGCGGTTGATTTGCTTGTTGATATGGTACAAAAAAAGGGGTAAAGATCATTTTGAGGGGCACCAAAGCCTGGATTATTTCCTTACACCTCTAAGTCTATCAGCTTCAGATATGAGAGAAAAACCCTGGTTGAGGTTAAAAGTTTTATGTATTTTGCTTAATGTTACTTTGGTGTTTTTCTCCTCTGGGGTTCCACATTCATTTGCAACACTCTTTAAATCCTGTTTGCCATAGTTTTTTTAAATATTTTTAACATATTTATTGGAGTATAATTGCTTTACAATGGTGTGTTAGTTTCTGCTTTATAACAAAGTGAATCAGTGATACATATACATATGTTACCATATCTCTTCCCTCTTGCGTCTCCCTCCCTCCCACCCTCCCTATCCCACCCCTCTAGGTGGTCACAAAGCACCAAGCTGATCTCCTTGTGCTATGCGGCTGCTTTCCACTAGCTATATATTTTACGTTTGGTAGTGTATGTATGTCCATGCCACTCTCTTGCTTTGTCACAGCTCACCCTTCCCCCTGCCCATATCCTCAAGTCCGTTCTCCAGTAGGTCTGTGTCTTTATTCCTGTCTTACCCCTAGGTTCTTCATGACTTTTTTTTTTCTTAGATTCCATATATATGTGTTAGCATACGGTATTTGTCTTTCTCTTTCTGACTTACTTCACTCTATATGACAGACTCTAGGTCCATCCATCTCAATACAAATAGCTCAATTATGTTTCTTTTTATGGCTGAGTAATATTCCATTGTATATATGTGCCACATCTTCTTTATCCATTCATCCGATGATGGACACTTAGGTTGTTTCCATCTCCTGGCTATTGTAAATAGAGCCGCAATGAACATTTTGGGACATGACTCTTTTTGAATTATGGTTTTCTCAGGGTATATGCCCAGTAGTGGGACTGCTTGGTCATATGGTGGTTCTATTTGTAGTTTTTTAAGGAACCTCCATACTGTTCTCCATAGTGGCTGTACCAATTCACATTCCCACCAGCAGTGCAAGAGTGTTCCCTTTTCTCCACACCCTCTCCAGCATTATTGTTTCCAGATTTTTTGATGATGGCCATTCTGACTGGTGTGAGATGATATCTCATTGTAGTTTTGATTTCCATTTTTCTAGTGATTAATGATGTTGAGCATTCTTTCATGTGTTTGTTGGCAGTCTGTATATCTTCTTTGGAAAGCTGTCTATTTAGGTCTTCTGCCCATTCTTGGATTGGGTTGTTTTTTTTTTTTTTTATTGAGCTGCATGAGCTGCTTGTAAATTTTGGAGATTAATCCTTTGTCAGTTGCTTCATTTGCAAATATTTTCTCCCATTCTGAGGGTTGTCTTTTGGTCTTGTTTATGGTTTCCTTTGCTGTGCAGAAGCTTTTAAGTTTCATTAGGTCCCATTTGTTTATTTTTGTTTTTATTTCCATTTCTCTAGGAGGTGGGTCAAAAAGGATCTTGCTGTGATTTATGTCATAGAGTGTTCTGCCTATATTTTCCTCTAAGAGTTTGATAGTTTCTGTCCTTACATTTAGGTCTTTAATCCATTTTGAGCTTATTTTTGTGTATGGTGTTAGGGAGTGATCTAATCTCATACTTTTACATGTACCTGACCAGTTTTCCCAGCACCACTTATTGAAGAGGCTATCTTTTCTCCACCGTACATTCCTGCCTCCTTTATCAAAGATAAGGTGACCATATGTGCGTGGGTTTATCTCTGGGCCTTCTATCCTGTTCCATTGATCTATATTTCTGTTTTTGTGCCAGTACCATACTGTCTTGATTACTGTAGCTTTGTAGTATAGTCTGAAGTCAGGGAGCCTGATTCCTCCAGCTCCGTTTTTCTTTCTCAAGATTGCTTTGTCTATTCGGGGTCTTTTGTGTTTCCATACAAATTGTGAAATTTTTTGTTCGAGTTCTGTGAAAAATGCCAGTGGTAGTTTGATAGGGATTGCATTGAATCTGTAGATTGCTTTGGGTAGTAGAGTCATTTTCACAATGTTGATTCTTCCAATCCAAGAACATGGTATATCTCTCCATCTATTTGTATCATCTTTAATTTCTTTCATCAGTGTCTTATAATTTTCTGCATACAGGTCTTTTTTCTCCTTAGGTAGGTGTATTCCTAGATATTTTATTCTCTTTGGTGCAATGGTAAATGGGAGTGTTTTCTTGATTTCACTTTCAAATTTTTCATCATTAGTGTATAGGAATGCCAGAGATTTCTGTGCATTAATTTTGTATCCTGCTACTTTACCAAATTCATTGATTAGCTCTAGTAGTTTTCTGGTAGCATCTTTAGGATTCTCTATGTATAGTATCATGTCTTCTGCAAACAGTCACAATTTTACTTCTTCTTTTCCGATTTGGATTCCTTTTATTTCCTTTTCTTCTCTGATTGCTGTGGCTAACACTTCCAAAACTATGTTGAATAAGAGTGGTGAGAGTGGGCAACCTTGTCTTGTTCCTGATCTTAGTGGAAATGCTTTCAGTTTTTCACCATTGAGGACGATTTTGGCTGTGGGTTTGTCATATATGGCCTTTATTATGTTGAGGAAAGTTCCCTCCATGCCTACTTTCTGCAGGGTTTTTATCATAAATGGGTGTTGAATTTTGTCAAAAGCTTTCTCTGCATCTATTGAGATGATCATATGGTTTTTTCCCTTCAATTTGTTAATATGGTGTATCATGTTGATTGATTTGCGTATATTGAAGAATCCTTGCATTCCTGGAATAAACCCCACTTGATCATGGTGTATGATCCTTTTAATGTGCTGTTGGATTCTGTTTGCTAGTATTTTGTTGAGGATTTTTGTATCTATGTTCATCAGTGATATTGGCCTGTAGTTTTCTTTCTTTGTGACATCCTTGTCTGGTTTTGGTATCAGGGTGATGGTGGCCTCGTAGAATGAGTTTGGGAGTGTTCCTCCCTCTGCTATATTTTGGAAGAGTTTGAGAAGGATAGGTGTTAGCTCTTCTCTAAATATTTGATAGAATTCGCCTGTGAAGCCATCTGGTCCTAGGCTTTTGTTTGTTGGAAGGTTTTTAATCACAGTTTCAATTTCAGTGCTTGTGATTGGTCTGTTCATATTTTCTATTTCTTCCTGATTCAGTCTTGGCAGGTTGTGCATTTCTAAGAATTTGTCCATTTCTTCCAGGTTGTCCTATTATTGGCATAGAGTTGCTTGTAGTAGTCTCTCATGATCTTTTGTATTTCTGCAGTGTCAGTTGTTACTTCTGCTTTTTGATTTCTAATTCTATTGATTTGAGTCTTCTCCCTTTTTTTCTTGGTGAGTCTGGCTAATGGTTTATCAATTTTGTTTACTTTCTCAAAGAACCAGCTTTTAGTTTTGTTGATCTTTGCTATCATTTCCTTCATTTCTTTTTCATTTATTTCTGATCTGATTTTTATGATTTCTTTCCTTCTGCTAACTTTGGGGTTTTTTTGTTCTTCTTTCTCTAATTGCTTTAGGTGCAAGGTTAGGTGGTTTATTCAAGATGTTTCCTCTTTCTTAAGGTAGGATTGTATTGCTATAAACTTCCCTCTTAGAACTGCTTTTGCTGCATCCCATAGATTTTGGGTCATCGTGTCTCCATTGTCATTTGTTTCTAGGTATTTTTTGATTTCTCCAGTGATCACTTCATTATTAAGTAGTGTATTGTTTAGCCTCCATGTGTCTGTATTTTATACAGATCTTTTCCTGTAATTGATATCTGGTCCTATAGCGTTGTGGTTGGAACAGATACTTGATACAATTCCAATTTTCTTAAATTTACCAAGGATTGATTTGTGACCCAAGATATGATCTATGCTGGAGAATGTTCCATGAGCACTTGAGGAAAATGTGTATTCTGTTGTTTTTGGATGGAATGTCCTATAAATATCAATTAAGTCCATTTTGTTTAATGTGTCATTTAAAGGTTGTGTTTCCTTATTTATTTTCATTTTGGATGATCTGTCCGTTGGTGAAAGTGGGGTGTTATAGTCTTCCTACTACGAATGTGTTACTGTCGATTTCCCCTTTTATGGCTGTTAGTATTTGCCTTATGTATTGAGGTGCTCCTGTGTTGGGTGCATAAATATTTACAATTGTTATATCTTCTTCTTGGATCAATCCCTTGATCATTATGTAGTGTCCTTCTTTGTCTCTTCTAATAGTCTTTTTTTTTAAGTCTATTTTTTCTGATATGAGGATTGCTACTCCAGCTTTCTTTTAGTTTCCATTTGCATGTAATATCTTTTTCCATCCCCTTACTTTCAGTCTGTATGTGTCTCTAGGTCTGAAGTGGGTCTCTTGTAGACAGCATATAGATGGGTCTTGTTTTTGTATCCATTCAGCCAGTCTGTGTCTTTTAGTGGGAGCATTTAATCCATTTACATTTAAGATAATTACCAATATGTATGTTCCTATTCCGATTTTCTTAATTGTTTTGGGTTCGTTATTGTAGGTCTTTTCCTTCTCTTGTGTTTCTTGCCTGGAGAAGTTCCTTTAGCAGTTGTTGTAAAGCTGGTTTGGTGGTGCTGAACTCTCTTAGCTTTTGCTTGTCTGTAAAGGTTTTAATTGCTCCATCAAATCTGAATGAGATCCTTGCTGGGTAGAGTAATCTTGGTTGCAGGTTTTTCTCCTTCATCACTTTAAATATGTCCTGCCAGTCCCTTCTGGCTTGCAGAGTTTCCGCTGAAAGATCAGCTGTTAACCTTATGGGCATTCCCTTGTGTGTTATTTGTTGTTTTTCCCTTGCTGCTTTTAATATGTTTTCTTTGTATTTAATTTTTGACAGTTTGATTAATATGTGTCTTGGCGTGTTTCTCCTTGGATTTATCCTGTATGGGACTCTCTGTGCTTCCTGGACTTGATTAACTATTTCCTTTCCCATATTAGGGAAGTTTTCAACTACAATCTCTTCAAATATTTTCTCAGTCCCTTTCTTTTTCTCTTCTTCTTCTGGAACCCCTATAATTCGAATGTTGGCGCATTTAATGTTGTCCCAGAGGTCTCTGAGACTGTCCTCAGTTCTTTTCATTCTTTTTTCTTTATTCTGCTCTGCAGTAGTTATTTCCACTGTTTTATCTTCCAGGTCACTTATCTGTTCTTCTGCCTCCATTATTCTGCTATTGATCCCATCTAGTGTATTTTTAATTTCATTTATTGTGTTGTTCATCATTGCTTGTTTCATCTTTAGTTCTTCTAGGTCCTTGTTAAATGTTTCTTGCATTTTGTCTATTCTATTTCCAAGATTTTGGATCAACTTTACTATCATTATTCTGAATTCTTTTGCAGGTAGACTGCCTATTTCATCTTCATTTGTTAGGTCTGGTGGGTTTGTATCTTGCTCCTTCATCTGCTGTGTGTTTTTCTGTTTTCTCATTTTGCTTATCTTACTGTGTTTGGGGTCTCCTTTTTGCAGGCTGCAGGTTCGTAGTTCCCATTGTTTTTGGTGTCTGTCCCCAGTGACTAAGGTTGGTTCAGTGGGTTGTGGAGGCTTCCTAGTGGAGGGGACTAGTGCCTGTGTTCTGGTGGATGAGGCTGGATCTTGTCTTTCTGGTGGGCAGGTCCACGTCTGGTGGTGTGTTTTGGGGTCCTGTGGACTTATTATGATTTTAGGCAGCCTCTCTGCTAATGGGTGGGGTTGTGTTCCTGTCTTGCTAGTTGTTTGGCATAGGGTGTCCAGCACTGTAGCTTGCTGGTCATTGAGTGAAGCTGGGTGCTGGTGTTGAGATGGCGATCTCTGGGAGATTTTTGCCATTTGATATTATGTGGAGCTGGGAGGTCTCTTGTGGACTAGTGTCCTGAAGTTGGCTCTCCCATCTCAGAGGCACAGCACTGACTCCTGGCTGCAGCACCAAGAGCCTTTCATCCACACGGCTTAGAATAAAAGGGAGAAGAAAGAAAGAAAGAAAGGAAGGAAGGAAGGAAGGGAGGGAGGAAGGAAGGAAGGAAGGAAGGAAGGAAGGAAGCAAGGAAGAAAAAGAAAGAAAGAGAAGCAAGGAAGGAAGAAAAGAGAGAGGGAGGGAGGGAGGGAGAGAGGGAGGGAGGAGGAAAGAAAGAAAGAAAGGAGGGAGGGAGGGAGGAGGAAGGAAGAAGGAAGGAAAGAAGATAAAATAAAATAAAGTGAGATAAAATAAAGTTATTAAAATGAAAAATAATTATTAAGAAAAAAATATTTTTAAAAAGAAAAAAATGGACAGGCAGAACACTAGGACAAATGGTAAAAGCAAAGCTATACAGACAAAATCACACACAGAAGCATACACATACACACTCAGAAAGAGAAAAAGGAGAAAAAAAATATATATATGTATTTATATATATATCGCTGCTCCCAAAGTCCACCTCCTCAATTTGGTATGATTCATTGTCTATTCAGGTATTCCAGAGATGCAGCATACATCAAGTTGATTGTGGAGATTTAATCCGCTGCTCCTGAGGCTACTGTGAGAGATTTCCCTTTCTCTTCTTTGTTCGCACAGCTCCCGGGGCCTAGCTTTGGATTTGGCCCCGCCTCTGCGTGTAGGTTGCCTGAGGGTGTCTGTTCTTCGCTCAGACAGGATGGGGTTAAAGGAGCAGCTGACTTTGGGGCTCTGGCTCACTCAGGCCGGGGGTAAGGAGGGGTGCGGATGCCGGGCGACCCTGACGTTGCACCAGCCTGAGGCGCGCCGTGCATTCTCCCGGGGAAGTTGTCCCTGGATCCCAGGACCCTGGCAGTGGCGGGCTGCACAGGCTCCCCGGAAGGGGGGTGTCTATAGTGACCTGTGCTTGCACACAGGCTTCTTGGTGGCGGCAGCAGCAGCCTTAGCGTCTCATGCCCGTCTCTGGAGTCCGCGCTGTTAGCCCCGGCTCGCGCCTGTCTCTGGAGCTCCTTTACGCAGCGCTCTTAATCCCCTCTCCTCGCGTACCAGGAAACAGAGGGAAGAAAAAGTCTCTTGCCTTTTCAGCAGGTCCAGACTTTTTCCCGGACTCCCTCCCGGCTAGCCGTGGCGCACTAACCCCTTTAGGCTGTGTTCACGCCGCCAGTCCTCTCCCTGCGCTCTGACCGAAGCCCGAGCCTCAGCTCCCAGCCCCGTCTGCCCCAGCGGGTGAGCAGACAAGCCTCTCGAGCTGGTGAGTGCTGGTCGGCACCGATCCTCTGTGCAGGAATCTCTCCGCTTTGCCCTCTGCCTCCCTGTTGCTGTGCTCTCCTCCGCCGCTCCGAAGCTTACCCCCTCTGCCACCCGCAGTCTCCGCCCGCGAAGGGGCTTCCTAGTATGTGGAAACCTTTCCTCCTTCACAGCTCCCTTCCGCTGGTGCAGGTCCCGTCCCTATTCTTTTGTCTCTGTTTATTCTTTTTTCTTTTGTCCTACCCAGGTACGTGGGGAGTTTCTTGCCTTTTGGGAGGTCTGAGGTCTTTTGCCAGCATTCAGTAGGTGGTCTGTAGGAGTTGTTCCACATGTAGATGTATTTCTGATGTATCTGTGGGGAGGAAGGTGATCTCCGCGTCGTACTCTTCCGCCATCTTCCCGATTCCCCCCGCCATAGTTTTAGTTGCAAGGACTGAGTTGGAGATGTTTTGCCCTAGGAAGAGGAGTAGAAACTTAAGGTATCTGAACTATTATCTTTTCTTCTTTGAATTAGTCTCACATTTAGTTGGGAGTCTGATTCATGGCCGAACAACTAAGGCTTCTGAATACCAAGGACACTTCTTGATCTTCAACTTGGCAGCCTTTGTGTGCAATTAATATTTCCCCTAGGCTGAGCCTTTAATCAGATTGCCCTTCTTTCCCCTGGTTCCCCTTTTCTTCCAGAGATAATATGAGAGAAAAAAAATCTGAGCTCATTATAAATTCAGTTGAAGTTCTTTCAACTGAATAAATTCAGTTGCTCTTTCTATGGCTTGCTCTCAGCACTACAGGAGTAAGGTACAGGATCAGGTTCACGTCACCTGGCAGGTGAGTCTTATTCTGAGGCTACAAAAAACAATATTAGGGAAGGAAGTGAAAGAGTATCTCAGAGAGTGAATGAATCTAGTTATAGTTTATTAGAGGTGCTTTTCTGTATTACTATGCTACTATGTTTAGTCTGTATTAGACATTTCTAATCACTTTTCTTTACTTTTTTTGTGTACTACTATATAATGAAATGCACTGGCTATAGGTTCAATGAATTAATCTCACTTGGAGAATATGAAAAGGCAGTTTATTTTGCAGCAAACAGTCCTAGAAGAATTCTTCAAAACATTGGAACAGTGAGTAAATTTAAGGGTAAGCATTTCTCTCTGAACCTTACATATGTATGCTAATTATACTTTTTTTTTCCTGATAGAATGGGAAGAGTATTGAACTGGGAAACAAGATCTACCATTTACTCAGTTTCCTTACCTGTAACATTAAGGGGTTTGATTAGGTTTTCCAAATTAAATTATGAAATATTTTAAGTATGCAGAAAAGTGTGAGAAACATAAATAACCATGTACTCGCTCTCAAGTTTTACTAAATGTTAATATTTTGTCAGATTTGCTCAACTTCCTTTAAAAAACAGCTTTGTTGTGGTGAGTTGACATACATACACTAAATTGTACATAAAATGTACAGTTTGTTAGGTTTTGACATATGTATCCTCCAAAAGTTCCCTCATTCCCCCAGTGATCGCTCCCTCCCACTACTCCCCACCCCTCCCACTGGTCTCCCTCCCAGAGCTTCCCTCAAGTCCCCAGGCAACTACTAATCTGCTTTCAGTCACCAAAGATTAGTTTGCATTTTCGAGAATTTTATATAAATAGAATCATATAGTAGGTATCCTTTTTTGACTGATTTCTTGCGCTTAGCCTAATTATTTTGAAATTCATCCATGTTATTGCATCTATCAATAATTTATTCTTTTTTTTGCTGAGTAGTGTTCCATTCTATGAATAAAAATCCTTTACCAGATATATGATGCAAATATTTTCTCCCAGTTTGTGGCTTGTCTTTTCATTCTCTTAACAGTGTCTTTCTAAGAGTAGAAGTCTTTAATTTGTTGAAATCTAATTTATGAGTTTTTTCTTTTAGGGATTGAGATTTTAGTGTCGTACCTAAGAAATCTGTGCTTAATCTGCACAGATTTTTCTCCTATTTTTTTTCCCTAAGGATTTTATAGTTTTAGGTTTACATTTAGGTCTATGATCCAGTTTGAATTATTATTATTATTATTATTTTTGCAGTACGCGGGCCTCTCACTCTCACTGTTGTGGCCTCTCCCGTTGCGGAGCACAGGCTCCGGACGCGCAGGCTCAGTGGCCGTGGCTCACAGGCCCAGCCGCTCTGCGGCATGTGGGATCTTCCCAGACCGGGGCATGAACCCGCGTCCCCTGCATCGGCAGGCGGACTCTCAACGACTGCGCCACCAGGGAAGCCCTAGCTTAATGTTTTTGAGGTTCATTTATGCCATAGTATGTATCAGTAGTTCATTCCTTTTTATGGTGAAATAATATTCCATTGTATGGATGTACTGTATTTTGTTTATCCATTCATCTGTTTATGGTCATTTGAGTTGTTTCTACTTTTTGGTTATTATGAATAATGCAACTGAGCGTTTCTGTACAAGTTTTTGCGTGGATATGTTTTTATTTTTCTTGGATAGATACCTAGGAGTAGAATTTCTGGGTTAGGGACTTCCCTGGTGGTCCAATGGCTAAGACTCTGAGCTCCCAGTACAGGGGGCCTGGGTTTGAACCCTGGTCAGGGAACTAGATCCCACATGCTGCAACTAAGAGTTTGCATGCTGCAACTAAAGATTCTGTGTACCGCAACTAAAGGTCCTACAGGCTGCAATGAAGATCCCATGTGTGGCAACAAAGGTCCTGCCTGCCACAGCTAAGACCTGGCACAGCCAAACAAACTAATAAATAAATAAATAAGAATTTCTGTGTTATATGGAAACTCTGTGTTAATACTTTGAGGAACTGCTAAACTTTGCACTATTTTCCATTTCCACCACCAGTGTATGAGTTCTCATTTCTCCACATCCTTACCAATACTTGTAATGTCTGTCTGGTTTTTTTTTTTTTTTACATCTTTATTGGAGTATAATTGCTTTACAATGATGTGTTAGTTTCTGCTTTATAACAAAGTGAATCAGTTATACATATACATATGTTCCCATATCTCTTCCCTCTTGCATCTCCCTCCCTCCCACCCTCCCTATCCCACCCCTCTAGGTGGTCACAAAGCACCGAGCTGATCTACTTGTGCTATGCGGCTGCTTTCCACTAGCTATGTATTTTACGTTTGGTAGTGTATATATGTCCATGCCACTCTCTTGCTTTGTCACAGCTCACCCTTCTCCCTCCCCATATCCTCAAGTCCGTTCTCCAGTAGGTCTGTGTCTTTATTCCTGTCTTACCCCTAGGTACTTCATGACATTTTTTTCCCTTAAATTCCATATATATGTGTTAGCATATGGTATTTGTCTTCCTCTTTCTGACTTACTTTACTCTGTATGACAGACTCTAGGTCTATCCACCTCATTACAAATAGCTCAATTTCGTTTCTTTTTATGGCTGAGTAATATTCCATTGTATATATGTGCCACATCTTCTTTATCCATTCATCCGATTATGGACACTTAGGTTGCTTCCATCTCTGGGCTATTGTAAATAGAGCTGCAGTGAACATTTTGGTACATGTAATGTCTGTCTTTTTTTTTTTTTTTTTGCGGTATGCGGGCCTCTCACTGTTGTGGCCTCTCCTGTTGCGGAGCACAGGCTCCGGACGCGCAGGCTCAGCAGCCATGGCTCACGAGCCCAGCCGCTCCGTGGCATGTGGGATCTTCCCGGACTGGGGCACGAACCTGTGTCCCCTGCATCGGCAGGAGGACTCTCAACCACTGCGCCACCAGGGAAGCCCAATGTCTGTCATTTTTTTTTTTTTTTTTTTTTGGTGTGTCATTTTGATTAAAGCCTTTCTAATCTGTGTGAAGTGGTATCTCGTTTTTTTTTTTTCCTCATTGTGGTTTTAATTTGCATATCCCGAATGACTAACAATGTTGAGCATCTTTTCATGTGCCTGTTGGCCATTTTATCTTCTTTGGAGAATTGTCTGTTCTTTACCCATTTGGTAATTGTTTTATTTGTGTTTTTATTATTGAGTTGCAAGTGCTCTTTTTAATTCCAGGTAAAAATCCCTTATCAGATAGATGATACGCAAATATTTTCTTCTAGTCTGTGGATTGCATTTTTGCTTTCTTGTTGGTGGTTTTTTTTGTTGTTGTTCGTTTGTTTGTTTGTTTTTAATTTTTTTTGATGTGGACCATTTTTAAAGTCTTTATTGAATCTGTTACAATATTGCTTCTGTTTTATGTTTTGGTTTTTTGGCCACAAGGTGTGTGGGATATTAGCTCCTTTACCAGGGATCGAACCCCTATCCCCCCTGCACTGGAAGGCAAAGTCCCAACTGCTGGACCGCCAGGGAAGTCCCTCTTTTTGGTGTTTTTTGAGGTGCAAAAGGTTTTAATTTTGATGAAGTCCCATTTACTGATCTTTTTTAATGGCTGTGCTTTTGGTTTTGTATCTAAGAAATCTTTGCCTAACTTAAGATCCTACGTTTTCTTCTAATAGTTTTATTCATTTAGGTCTGTGGTCTACTATGAGTTAATTTTTTTGTTTGGTGTGAGATAGGGGTCCAAATTCATTCTTTTGCATGTGGATATCCAGTTTTCCTAGCACCATTTGTTGAAAAGACTTTTCTTTACCCATTAAACGGTTTTGTCCCCCCTTTGTAAGAAATCAATTAACCATAAATGTTTGAGGTTTTTTTCTAGACTCTTAATTCTATTCTGTTGCTCTAGATGTCCGTCCTGTGCAATCATACTATCTTGATTACTGTAGTTTTATAGTAAGTTTTGAAATTGGAAGTGTGATTCCATCTTTCTTTTGATTAGTATTAGCATGGTGTATCTTTTTTCCATACTTTTACTTTAATCTACTTAATTTGTGTCTTTGTATTTAAAGTCAGTATCTTCTAGGCAACATGTACTTGGATCCTGCTTTTTTATACAGTCTGACAATATTTGTCTTTTAATTGGGGTGTTCAGATCATTTACATTTAATGTGATTGTTGACATGGTTGACTTTTATTTGTTTTCTGTTTTTTCTCATCTCTGTTATTTTTTTTCTCTTCTTCTACCTTCTTTTGGATTAGTTGAATTTATTTATGATTCCATTTTTCTCCTTTGTTGATTTTTGAGCCTATAACTCTTTGTTGTCTTATTTTGGTTGTTGCTTTAGGCTTTATGGGTTATATCTTTAACTTATCACATTCTACACTCAGGTGATTATGTACTACTTCACGCATTCCCTGGTGGTGCAGTGGTTGAGAGTCCGCCTGCCGATGCAGGGGACATGGGTTCGTGCCCCGGTCCGGGAAGATCCCACATGCCGTGGAGTGGCTGGGCCCATGAGCCGTGGCCACTGAGCCTGCGCTTCCAGAGCCTGTGCTCCGCAACGGGAGAGGCCACAGCAGTGAGAGGCCCGAGTACCGCAAAAAAAAAAAAAAAATTAGAAACAGTATACAGTTTGATCCTTGAACAACATGAATTTTAACTGCACAGGTCCACTTATAGGTGGATTTTTTTCAATAAATACTTGTTATAGTAATAAATGACCCATCATTGGTTTAATCTGTGGTTGTGGAACTGTGGATATGGAGGATCCATGTGGATACACCTATTCATGGATTTTTGACTGAGTGGAGGTCGGCGCCCCTAACCCCTGCGTTGTTCAGGGATCAACTTTACTTCTAAATGCTTATATTCATAGCATTTACCATTTCTGGTCTTTATTTCTTTGTGTAGATTGTTTTTCTGTCTTGTGTCATTTTCCTTCTGCTTGAAGGACTACCTTTAACCTTTCTTATAGTACAGGTCTGCTGGTAGTATATTCTTTCAGCTTTTTAAAAATTTTAAATAAAAATAATTTTTTTTTGGCTGTACCATGCAGCTTGCAGGATCTTAGTTCCCTGACCAGGAATTGAACCCAGGCCCATGCCAGTGAAAGCACTGAGTCCTAACCACTGGACTGCCAGGGAATTCCCATTTTATAGCTTTTTAAACTTCTTTCTGGAGGCTCTGAAGTAGATTCCCATTTCATGCTGCTCTCCTAGCTTCTAGATAGCTGTCAGCAATCTTCGGCGTTCCTTGGCTTGTAGACCCATCACTCCAACCTCTGCCTAGGTTTTCACATAGCATATGATATTTAGTCATTATCCAAAATATAAAGTTTAATCCACAAGCATTACTTAAAGATTATAAATATGTAATTTTAGATTAAAATTTTTAGAAAATGCAATGAGATGAAAATATGAATATGAAGTAAGGAAAAGCAAACTATTATTACTTAAAAGTATTTGACTCAAAAACTTTTCTTCTCTTTGTAGCTGTTGGAAAAACTAGAGGAAAGCCTTTCCCATTACTCTTATTTTTTGAGGCTATCTTTAGCATAAGTCATGCTTTTAAACATCCTGTTGATGCAGAACTAACCCTGGAAGGAATCAAATGTGGATTATCTGAAAAACGTTTAGATTTAGTTATCAATTGGGTCACCCAGGAAAGGTAAGCAAAGTTAAACTTTTAACTTAATTTTGAAATTTGCTTAATAAAGTTTTTTGTTCTCAAATTTTAATAGTTTTCTTATCAGTACATTATTTGAGCATTTATTTCAAATCTCTATTGCAACTAATCAGTCACAAAGTATTTACTAAGCATTCATGGATGGAGTAATAGAGCCTAGTCACAATGAGCCCACATCAGGAGTTGACTTACGGCAGCTGACAAGATGTTTCATGACCACTTAATGGTGCATGGAAGTTGATAGGTAAGGATAGAAAAGGATTGATCAGTATCGTGCTGCTCAGAGGGATAAGGCAGGAACCTGTTTTCAGGCAGGCTGTGGATACATGTAAAGGATAAACACAGGAGAAAACTTGTAAGCAGGAGGGACATGGACCCAAGGTAGCATTTAAAAGAACATACAAACCAGCAAGGACAGGCAGGAGGTGGCTTCTTGGAGTTGAGTCTCGGGACAAATTGGCAGATTTGTACCAGAGTTCCCTTAGATTGGATTCCCTGGAACCAAAGCCTGAAACAGGAATTTGGGTGTACATGGTTGATAGAAGGAGGGCTTCTCAAGAAAAACCTATAAGGGACTGAGTGAAACAGAACAGGGAAGGGGAAAGAGCCAAGCAAGGACGTGACCTCAGGCAAGTTCTAACCTTGGCCTTATTTATAGCGGGTTGGCTCTGAAGCATAAAACACATCACAGAGCTGTTCTCACTTGAGGCAAGGGGTCAGCCTTCCTTGCTTCTGCATCGGTCAGTCAAGGGCTGTGGGCTGCCTAGATGGGAATACGTAAATCTGGGCATGGTGGCTCCCACTAGCCCAGGGCAATTCCCTATGGAAGGGAAGGACCTGTGAGCCACTGGCAGCCAACGCCCAGAGCAGCTGGGGAAGGGCACTTTGGCCCAATAAGGAGGATTTGAGCAGGACGCCAAAACAGCATCTGCCTTAGTCAACCATTTGCACAATACAGATCTATATGCTTCTCACATTAAGTTCACTCCATCCAGGCATATCTTCTCTAGGATTTTGTGGTCAATTCTTGGGGAAACTTATAAGAGGAGGGTTAGCGGGAGGAACTATAGCCCTTGTTGCTAGGTCCTAGGGCTGTAATTTGGTTTTTTTACAACTTTATTGAGATATAATTTACATAGAATAACCTATACATGTTTAAAATGTACAATTTGATGAGTTTTTTAAAAACAGCATTATGAAGACACAATTGATACACAGTAGACTGCACATATTTAAGGTGTACAATTTAAGTTTTGACATATATATATATATCCATGAAATCATCACCACAATCAGATAATAAACATATCCATGACCCTCAAATGTTTCCTTATGTCCCTTTGTAATGCCTCCTCCTTCATTCCACAACCTCTCAATAACCACTGATCTACTTCATGTTATTCTAGATTCATTTCCTTTTTCTAGAATTTTATATATATGGAATCACACATTGTATATTCTTTTCTCTCCTTGGTCTGGCTTCTTTCACTTCCATTTATTTTGAGATTCATACATATTAATTAGTACTCATTATCTTTCTCTATAACTCATTACAGATTCTTCTTACTTACAGTTTTGGTCTTGATGGCTTGTCTGGTAGAATGACTGTGGTTACCATGCCTTTATCAAACCATCTTTTCTTTTTTTCTTGATTTTGATTTTATGTTGGAGTATAGTTGATTAACAATGTTGTATTAGTTTCAGGTGTACAGCAAAGTGATTCAGGTATACATATACACACATATCTATTCTTTTCGAAATTCTTTTTTGTTTTTTTTGGCCATGCTGCATGGCATGCTGGATCTTAGATCCTTGAACAGGGATTGAACCTGTGCCCCCTGCAGTGGAAGCACAGAGTCTTAACTACTGTACTGCCATGGAAGTCCCCAAATTCTTTTCCCATTTATAAACCATAGTTACTGATTTACCCACTAACAGTGTTCAGTTGTCTTGGGACTACCCAGACAAGTAAGCTTCATGAATAAGTGGCCCAGACTCCATGTCAACTACCATTGCCTGATGGACACTACTTCCACAGCTCACACCTGTGGGCTCATGCAAGGGTGGGGTTACCAAAGACCAACAGACAGGAGAAGAAAAAAAAAACCCAAACTTGGTTCATGGAAGGTTCAGATGGTGTCCAAGTGATGCCAACTTGTCACTTCATCTTTTGAAGACAGAGGAACATCCTTTAGGAAGACATGTACTCCTTAAACCAATGATAATTATATAGTGCTGTATTCCCAATAGGTAGAATACTTGGGTCTGGGAAATGAAGAGTGGCCCTGCTCAACTATTATTCCCAGGAGCCTGCTTGGAGAGTGTGTTAGTCAGGATTCTCCAGAGAAACAGAAAAAATATATATAAATGAAAAATTGGCTCATATGATTATGGAGGCTGAGAAGTCCCAAGATCTGCAATCAGCAATCCAGAGACTCAAGAGAGTCAATGCTGTAACTTCCAGTCCGAAAGCCGGCAGCCTTGAGACCCAAAGGCAGGAAAGACTGATGTCCCAGCTAAGTAGTCAGGCAGGAGGAGTTCCCTCTTTCTTGAGGAAGAGTCATCCTTTTTGTACCATTCAGGCCTTTAACCGATTGGATGAGGGCCACCCACATTCAGGAGAGCAATCTGCTTTGCTCAGCCTGTCAGTTAAAATGTTACTCTCTTCAAATACATTCTCACAGACACACCCAAAATAATATTTGACCAACAACATCAAGTTGACACTTAGAATGAACCATCAGCACAGGGAGTTTGTGCTTCCTATGCCTGCAACTTTAGGCTCTGTGAGTCTGGAAGTCCTGATTGACTTTATCATGAGAAGGCAGGACTATTGCTAAATAATGGGGCAAAGGGGAATATTTTTGGCACTCAGGCTCCCTATGCCCTTGAAGAGAGTATGATACCTGGATTTAGCTGATGTCATTTACTGCTTGGGAAATTTTATAAGGGAAGGAGTGAGACAGGATAGGGAAAGAGCCAAGCAAGGATGTGAACTCAGGTGAAGTCTAGTATTAGTATTATAAAGAGAGAGCTGTGGAGCATAAGCCGTACCGCAAAGTTGTTACCGCTTGTTTATGGGACTGGCTTTTTGTATCCCTTACTAGTCAGTCGTCAGCTCTAGATTACTAAGGGGTTGAAAGATAGGCATAACTTTCTAGGTGAGGTGGCTCCAGTCAGCTGAGGGCAATTCTTTGGAGGAGGGGCAGCTATGAGCTGTCAATAATCAGCTGGAGAAGGGGCACTGGCACAGTAAAGGGGACCTGAGTAGGCACCAAACTGTGTCTACCAGCTTATGAAGATCAGTCTGGAAATAGATAACAGCTCCTTTTCCTGGGTCTATGTGGGCATGAGTTGGGCTGTGAGTATTGGAAGGCAGAGTGACGAAAGACCTCCCTGTCTTCTCTCTAGTAGCCATGGCCTTCTTGTTTTGCAGCCTAAGGGCTATGCTTTCTTGGCTCTAAATGCATAGGGACATAGAATACATATTAGAGACTAGGTACACTTCTCATCTTTAAGAATTGTATCATAAGGGAGTAGATGGACAAATGTAAGCACTCCCTAAATAACAAATCCATGACTTAGAAATGTCCCAAACAAAAATGGCAAGTTTGCATACTACTACCTACTGCTACCCATTTCAAATTCATCATTTCCCTGCACAACTCTGGATAGTCATAAAACTGCCCTGGATTGATCTCACTATTGTTTCCCAGCGCAAAGTAGCTTTCTCTCACCCTGTCTTGTTATGCCTTCACTTACTGTTCACACAGTAATTAATTATTCACATAATAATAATTATGTTCACGTAATTCCTGTTTTAGGAAACTTCTTCATATGTGTACCCCTCTTTTCAGCCTTTGCCTCCTCCTTTCTTTCTGTGCCTGGTCACACTTCTACACTCTCCACAAAAAGTACTTGTCAGGGAGCCCTGGAAATGGTGCAGGCATGAGGACAGCATCAGAAAGTGCATGTTCATTACTAACACCTGTTATCTAGTGCAAAGACACTTCAGACAAGATTAATTTCCTTACATATACTTGGCCCATTCTACCTCTTAGTTGTAAGAATTTAAACTCTTATGCATTTCCCTGAGTGCATAAAGTGGGAAAATACCGCTACATTTTTCCTGAATTATTCATATTTGTATTTCTGTATTTTTCTGGACATACCATTTAGCAGAAATGTCTTTATTCTAAATAGGGCAATTTTATTTAACCCACTCAACTCTAGAGCATTCATGAGCTAATTAATATTGTTTGGATTTTCCATGTTTTGGGTTTCTTCTATTTAGATACCTTAGACACTATAAAAATCATTACAACTTTACTCCATACCATATTGGTAGTGATTAATTTTAAAATATTAGATTTGAATCTTGTGGTAGCATTTTTATTTTTTCTTAAGCTTTGATGGAACTGTGTGGTAAAAAACTATGCACTAAAATCAGAAGGCTTTGGATAACTATGGATTATACCTATTCATACATTTCAGGTCTCCATTAGGAACTCATAAAAACAAAATTCTGGCCTTTTTCAAAAAAATTATTGGATGACTACTACTGAAAATGTGCTACAGACTGAAAACAAGGCAAAACCTTGTTTTGGGTGTCTGACTGCTACCTCTTTTACCCCAAGGCTAGAATCCTTGTTTTTCTCACCCCCTGACCCCCGTCACACATACACCCCCACCCCCCACCCCCCCCACCCCCCCACCCCCCACTGCCTGCTTTTCTTTTGGGGCCAATTCCATTTTGGGGCTTGATCCTCCTCCTCCTTTTGGATAATTTTCTTTTTAATCATACTCTTTGCTTCTGATCATCCTTTTGGAAAGTGACAAACGAAGGCAGAGCAACCTTAGTCTCAACTCTGGCCTTCTCTCAGCTGGAACAGCATCGTGAGGGTGACCACTGAAAATAATGAAATAATGGTATTAATAAGAAATAAATACTAAGATACTGGTATTTTCATGTTGCTCCAGTAATGCAGTCACTACAACAACTGAAATAATGACTTGTTCAGTCTCAGGAAACGTTGTGACTTTAACTACCAAAACTTATATTTTGGTATTAAAATGTGGAAGTCGGGGAATTGCTTCCTAAATAATTGATTCGTACTCAGGAGCTGCCTTTTGATTTTTTTTTTTTCTGCGTTACGCGGGTCTCTCACTGTTGTGGCCTCTCCCGTTGCAGAGCACAGGCTCCAGACGCGCAGGCTCAGCGGCCATGGCTCACGGGCCTAGCCGCTCTGCAGCATGTGGGATCTTCCCGGACCAGGGCACGAACTGGTGTCCCCTGCATCGGCAGGCGGACTCTCAACCACTGCGCCACCAGGGAAGCCCTGCCTTTTGATTTTAAACCCACCTCTCTGCTGCCTGCCCCAACAAACACAGAGGGCTTTATCTACTTAATTTTCAATAGAGAGACATTTTGTAGGAGTTTCAGGATTTCATTTTATTGTTATTGGCATTTTATTACATGTATACAGACACTAATATTATGTGACTGTTGTTATGCTGTAGCTATTAATTAAAAATATAATTATGGGACTTCCCTGGCCGTCCAGTGGTTAAGATTCCATGCTCCCAATGCAGGGAGCATGGGTTCGATCCCTGGTCAGGGAACTAAGATTCTGGATGCTGCATGACGTGGCCAAAAAAAACCCCAAACAATAAAGCCCAGTTTCAGTACAGCCAGTAATTAGAAGTGATATCTTTAATGATACCCAAATGTTTTTTGGCTTATGCTGATAGTTTCTAGGTAGAGTTAGTAGTACAGATGGTTCCCTTCAATTGTGTATGAAGATGGTGCACTAAAATTGATGAAAAGTGAAATCTACTTACTTGCGCCATCTCAAAAGAACTGTTTCTTCAGTCTCCTAATAGACAGTCAAGTCCCTTTATTCCCCCCGTTGTTTCTTTCAAATCTATAACAATTTAAAAAAACAACAACTGCTGTCGCACTTTCTGTTTTTGTTTTAGTACAAATGCTTGCAAGATCTGATGGTAATTTTGAGCTAAAGATTTTGTCACTATCTTTAACCAACATTTAATAAGTTCTTACATTCTATAGGGTTTTGGAATCTACATAACAGCTAAGAACATTGAGAGCCTCAATTATGAGAGAATTTTTGTTTACCTTGAAATTTTAAATCCCACCAATCTTTTCAGGAGAATTTAACCTTGTTTGTAGATTTTTTTAAAAGTTGAGCTCAGTTTCACCAAAATTACTTCCCCCAAAGGAAGACATGCTGATTGGTTTTGTTCTTGTTGTTAAGTCTTGGATATGTTTAATTTCATCAGTTGCCTACTAACTTGGAATCCTTAGAGACCATAGAAAATCCAGTTCTACTGTGCTGAATTTTCAAATATTTCATTCTCATCCATTCATCAAGAGCTCACTAACGTGTGCCCTATTCATCTGCTTGCTCTAGGCTGACATTTTCTGAGGAGGCTGGGGATGTGATTTTTGATTATGGGGAGCAGGATACTTATAACAAGGCCAAGTGTCTGGCTTTAGCTCAGATTATCTATAGTGAATGTGGCCTGCACAAGAAAGCTCTTCTTTGCCTGTGTAAACAGAATCAAATTCAAAGGGCCATGGAATACATACAACAATTCAAGGACTTTACTTCTGGTAAGTGAAAAAGCCTATTATTTGTATACATTCGAATTCTGGACTTGAACTGTAAGATCACCCATGATAGTAGGCAATATTTTGGACTTATACATTATAAAGCTTGTTTTGTGTATACCAGTAAGTAGATTTCTTTTGTAATTTTTAGTGAAAACAGGTAAGCTGAAGCTGATTGACTTTGATGGTGGACATTCAAATACATTTTATATTTCTTCAGTACATAAACATTTAGTAAACTTGCAGATATTTGGACCATGCTACTTAGAGGATTTTAAAAAAATAACTGAACTTATATATATCATTCTGAACTATAATATAAGCATTAGAAATGAAGAATTAGTGAAATAATGTTGATTTAAAGTTTGAAACACCTAGGTTGCAGCTGGGCAGTGATCTGAGAGAATTGTGGACCTTAGGGTGACCGTAGTTGGTTTTTTTTTTGTTTGTTTGTTTGTTTAATTTTGTTTATTTATTTATTTTTGGCTGTGTTGGGTCTTCGTTTCTGTGCATGGGCTTTCTCTAGTTGCGGCGAGTGGGGGCCACTCTTCGTCGCGGTGCACGGACCTCTCACTATCGTGGCCTCTCTCATTGTGGAGCACAAGCTCCAGACGCGCCGGCTCAGTAGCCGTGGCCCACGGGCCCAGTTGCTCCGCGGCATGTGGGATCCTCCCAGATCAGGGCTCGAACCCGTGTCCCCTGCATCGGCAGGCAGACTCCCAGCCACTGCGCCACCAGGGAAGCCCCAGGGTGACCTAGTTGAATGATCTGATCTCTTATTATAGTCTAGTTCAGCAGTAGCCTTAATGTACAGGCAGTTCTGACATATCCCCATATCCCAGGCCTATGTCAATCCTGATTTTGCAAGCTGTGTACTCCAGTTCTAAGAAATTGCACAATGGAACAAAATATAGCACTTTTAGGTCACATTTTTCCAGGAAAAAGAATCTTTTATGGTCGTCAAATCTGATCATTTTCAAAGAGTAAATTGACTTTTACTTAGAATCTGTTTTTTAGAGTTATTAATTTTTTTCATTCATTATGTAACAGCATGCCCGATATTATTAGTGTAATAATAGCTATAGTTCAGCTTTTTACATGACTTATCTCACTTAATCCTTATGTTAACTCTATGAACTGGGTTTGTTATTATCCCTTTTTTTTTTTTTTTTTTGCGGTACGCGGGCCTCTCACTGTTGTGGCCTCTCTCGTTGCGGAGCACAGGCTCCGGACGCGCAGGCTCAGCGGCCATGGCTCACAGGCCCAGCCGCTCCGCGGTATGTGGGATCTTCCCGGACCGGGGCACGAACCCGTGTCCCACGCATCGGCAGGCGGACTCTCAACCACTGCACCACCAGGGAAGCCCATCCCTATTTTATAGATGAAAAATAACTGTGTCCAAAGAGAGGCTAAGGCACAGAGAGGTAAGTAATTTGCCTATATACACACAGCGATGGAACAGAATCTGGCAGAGTAGTTACGACACAATATTTGTTGAATGAATTATATATTTTATTAATATTATCTAATTTATACAGATTCAGTTTCTGTGTAAAGTATTATTTTTCCATAGAATTATTTTAGTCAAGGAATAAAGATTTTAATTACTCTTGGAATTTTTATTGAATGAAATGTGAAGTTTCTTTTTTTTGCTTGCAAAATTTGCCTTGCATGAGTATACAGAAATATGATTGACTCATTATCATATTATCCTGTTCCTCTAGTAGTGCATTACACTGTAAAATAATTATACAGTCAGCCCTCCATATTCATGGGTTCCACATCCATGGATTCAATGAACTTCAGATTGAAAATATTTGAGGGGAAAAAAATTCCAGAAAGTTCTAAAAAGCAAAACTTGTGTTTGCTGTGCACCAGCAATTATTTACGTAACATTTGCATTTTATTTACAACTATTTACATATTATTCACATTGTATTAGGTAATCCAGAGATGATTTAAAGTATATGGAAGGATGTGTGTAGGTTATATGAAAATACTATGCCATTTTGTATGAGACTTTTTATATAAGAGACTTGAGCATACTCAGATTTTGCTATCTGCAGGGGGTCCTGAAACCAAACCCCGTGGATATCAAGGGACAACTGTATATTGTACTAATGTAAGAAATATTAACTCTCCTATATAATTAGAACCTTGATATTTATCCTCAGAATTTATTTAGTACAACATCATAAGATAATAACCTGAGGAAAATTAAGCTTAAAAGGTAGAAACAATGTTTGAAAAATTACTCTGCTTATTTTACTTTTTAATGACAAACAACCACAGCTTTCCAAAGGATCATCCTTGGCCTCAGGGGACAGACTCGGTTTGTTAATACTTTCTGGTTTCAGAAGAAAATGGTCTTTCTCAGATTTAGACTGTCAGCTTTACATTTACAAATCAAAGAAACAGAACAAAAATGGTCAAGTCCTAAAAAAGTCTTGTTCCAAAAGCATAAATCTGACTCATAGAGCATCTGTTTTAGAAGGAAAAACACTTCGTTTTTCCTCCCTAATGATTTCTGGAATAAAGCCTGAAATGATTTGTTTGTTCACCTTCCCCATCATCATTAAACAAGTGAATGTACCTATCTGGTTATATTCTAGATATGGAATTCTAGACTCCAAGGCTAGAAACAATCTAGAAACTAGGTTATTCTAGATCTGGGGCTCTCAAACCTTCTGGTCTCAGGTCTCCTTCATTGTTTTAAAAAGCATTGAAGATCCCAAAGAGTTTTTGTCTATGTGGGTTCTATCAATTGATATTTATCCTATTAGAAATTAAACCAGGGACTTCCCTGGTGGTGAGTGGTTAAGACTTTGCCTTCCAATGCAGGGGGTGTGGGTTCAATCCCTGGTCCAGGAGCTAAGGTCTCACATGCCTTGCGACCAAAAAAAAAAACCAAAACAGAAAACAGAAGCGATATTGTAACAAATTCAATAAAGACTTTAACAAAAAAGAAATTAAACCAGAAAAAAATTTTTATTGGAGTATAGTTGATGTACAATATTATATGTTACATGTGTACAATATAGTGATTCACAATTTTTAAAGGTTATACTCCATTTATAGTTATTATAAAATATTGGCCATATTCCCTGTATTGTACAATATATCCTTGTAGCTTATTTTATACTTAATAGTTGGTACCTTTTAATCTCCTACCCCTAACTTGTCCCTCCCCCTTTCCCTCTCCCCACTGGTAATGACTAGTTTGTTCTCTATATCTGTGAGTCTGCTTCTGTTTTATTCTATTCTCAACTGGTTTTCAGCCAGGTTGAGCTTCTTCAGCTGGAGCGTGGGTGCCAGGAGCTGGGGGGTGGGGGGGTGGGAGAGGAGTTGGGGGGCAGAGTCTGCAGCCTGTTGCCACACAGGTAGAGCTCCTGGAGGTGGCTCAGGCCATTCAGGGCGTCAGGAGACAACGAGGCCAGCTCGTTGAAGGAGACGTCCGTGGTGTTGAGTGCCGGCAGTGCCCAACCCAGCAAGGGCAGGCTTCTCAGCTTATTGTAGGATATAATCAGGGTCTCCAGCCAGGGCAGTGTCACATCAGGCTGCAGGCTGGTGCTCTGGCTCTTCCCCAGATGCAGCTGAGTGAGGTGAGTCAGATGCATCTATTTTTTTTAGATTCCACATATTAAGTGCGATCATACAGTATTTGTCTTTCTTTGTCTGACTTATTTCACTTAGCAAAATGCCCTCCAAGTCCATCCATGTTGCTGCAAATGGCAAAATTTCACATTTAAAATAACAATAGGAAATTCCCTGGTAGTCCAGTGGTTAGGACTCTGTGCTTTCACTGCTGAGGGTGCAGGTTTAATAATTCTTATTTGGGGAACTAAGATAGCACAAGTTGTGCCGCGAGGCCAAAAACAAAAACAAAAACAACCAACAGCAATAAACTAATTATGTATTGTCATAAGTAAAATATTTTTATGAAAAGTAACTTTTCCAAAGCAAAACAATTTAAGGAAAAGAGTGACACTGTTTTACATTTTTGTAAATCTCTGTAATGTCTGGTTTAACAGAAGATAGCTGGCTTCCCATATCTGATCCTATATTCAGTCTACTGTAATATGTCATGTAGCTTCTGGAAAAACACCACTGTATATTTGTGAGAGAAGGAGAATAAAAAAGGCAAATTTTAGTATTTTTATGAAAATAGTTCTGACTTTATGGACCCTAGACCATATTTTGAGAACCACTGTTCTAAGTATCTAGGTATTTGTGAGTTAAACAGTACCATGGTTGATATATAGACCCTTATAACCTTATTAAAATAGAACATGCAAGATAAATAATGATCATTATTACATGTCAAACCAAGGAATAAGGAAATGCATTCTGAAGTAAGTAGAGGGGTAGGTTCATAGGATTTGAACTTGTGTCCTTTCTAATTAGTCAGAGACCATATCTTGTACATAATGGAGTAAATATTAGTTAATCAATTAATGGAGAAGAGTATTTGAATACTTGATTGAATGAGATAGAGAGAGATGGATGAGTTATGAAATGTTGGAGACAGGGTTGTCCTATATAAATAACTTCACCTTAGTGGAGGCCAGATTGAACGACCCAAATCATAAACTTCTACCTCTTCTCTAGGGAAAATTTTTAAAAAATTATTTGACTTCATTGATATAGAATTATATTCTGCTATTCCTTGCTTCATCTTTTACCATTTCTCTTTCTCTGTCCTTGTCTCTCTCTCTTTGTGTGTGTATGCATGTATATATATACATACACACAGTGCACACACACATACATATTTATTATTCTGGAGGAGCAGCACCACAGATTGGAAGGTCATGGACTTTGGGGGTCAGATGAACTGTTCTTCTTTAGACTGTGTGTCTAATTCTGGGAAAATTAACCTCTCTAAGCCTGTTTCCTCACTTGTAATGTGAGAATAATAATATCTGACTTATACTGAATATTAGGTGTAGTAATTTAATATATGTAAGTTCACAGTACAATAAATATGTGTTTAATAAACACTAGATTACCTTTTAGAGTGCAGGTATGTTTACACGTAGTTCTTGAAATGCTCTCAAAAATTATACTGAAAATTACCTCTGTTGTGGCCCAAGAATATTTTTACTTAAAAAAATTTAGTAAGTTAACACAAAGTTTATAAATTTAAGAATATAAATCATGATTGTAGCTTTAGATTATCTGAATGGTTAACTAGTAGATTAAACCATATGAAATTGCTTTTTTTTTGAAGTAAAAAATGGTCAAGTGTAGGCAACTTCATATGGCTCAACCTCTAGCTACTTGAACTAGCTAACAGCTTCTTAAAATCTTCATATTTGGGTTTCTAAATACTTGATATTTTTAGGAAAAATTGCTGAGCCCCTTTTCTGTGCAAGGCAGAGCAAGAAAGATATACCCAGTAGATGTTTGCCCCCAAATGAGCAACAAGATGTAGACAAAAATAACATAGTATTAGATGGGAGCTTAGAAATTGTGGAGATACTAATTCTAGCACTTTAAGATGCAAAAACTGAGGTCCAAAAGATTAAGTGACTGATTGAGCTATGATTAGAACTTAGGATTCTTGATTGTCAACCTGGTCCTTTTTTTATACCACATTTCTCTCCAAGACTGTTCTCTGATAAATTTTTTTTCCTGGTACTATGTTTAGGTAGTTTTCCTTTGTTTTCTGTGATGCTGAGTATGATTTTTTTTTTTTTTTTTTGGATTGGAGATAGTAATGTTGAATTCATTGAGGGCTTTGGAAGGATTGGAAAAAGAAGTGTTGATTGGCAAATATAGACATTAGCTAGTCCCAGTTTCTAGTTGATGTATCATATTAGGATGTTGAGACACAGTTTTTCATTTTTGCTTTCAGATGACCTGATGCAGCTAATAAAGTTATGTCCCCATACTGAATTAATTCAGTGTCTCACTAAAGAATGGAATGGGAAACCACCATATTTATCTTTTGGTCTTGCTGTACTTCACCTGTTCTCTGTAGATATGAAAAAAGTTGGCATTAAGCTTCTTCAAGAAATAAATAAAGATGGGAAAGGTAAGTGAAGTAAAATTTTGTAGTGAAAGAAATAGTAGTGGGTTATTTAGGGAAAGGTTCAAGATTATTATGTTTGAGTTAACTCTATCTTCCTAAGAGTTTATTCTTGGCAAGTTAACTTTAGGTGTTTATAAATGTAAAGATTACCATGTTAATAATATTCTGTTGGCAATAGTATATATTTGTTGAGAGAATTAGAATGAAGAGAGACTCTTTCTGAAGCTTGAGGGGAACATCATAATAATTATAATAGCTATGACTACTGTAAAATCTTTATATATATTAACATATGTGTATATTTAATAATTTATATATATATATATTTAAAATGTTATTTAGATAAACTTTATGTTTTTTATTCCTAAACCAAATATATATGAAAATATTATTTACATATATTATTTACTCTGAACCTCACTCTGGAGTGGGATCAGAAATAACTAATTAGATCTCACTTTTTTCTTTCCTTTCTCTAATTTAATATAGAAACTTGAGCAGACAAATTGATTTTAAATTATCATATGGGGCCAAAGAAAGAATAGTAAATTATATGAAAACATAGTTGGGAAGATAATTTAGAAATTATCACTACAGATATCAACTAAAATATTTTATTTGATAGAAAAATAGTAATCATGGTAGAAATAAAATAATAGTGATTATAATAACCTGAATAGAGATCCTCTTTCATCAAGTATTATAAGTAATGCAGGTAGTAGATAAACGAGTTCCATAAATAGTTCCAAAGAGGGTCACTATAATTGATTTTCAAAAGTAAATAATATCATTAGTTTTCTTTAATAAACAAAATCCTTCTTTTATTTCCTTTAGAAAAATATTTGTTAAAGCAGCCCCATCATTAAGAGGTCTCTGTCTAGAGATAGGATGGAGGTTTTGCCAAAGTTTTTTAAACCCTTAGGTTAGCACTATAGGGCATTTATAAAAGTGTTTGAAGGATCATGAAAACTTGACCATCAAATTTGTTTGATAGTTCCTAGTGGTACCTTATAGACTGTGAATAAGGCTGAGCCCACATTCTTCACTTTCTGAGCTCCCTTCCTTTCAGCCTTCAGCATCTGCTGACCTTACCAAGAAGGAGATGAGTGAAGGAATAGGTAATGTGAGAAATGGTGGAGAGTTGAATTGAGGCATGAAAAGGTTAATGAAAAAGGAGGAGGAGAAGGAACTAACACTTCAGTACTTACTATGAGCTCGACTAGGCACTCCACGTTACACTTAAAGGAATCAGGTCTAATAGTAATGGAGTTGAAATGATATCTCTTTATTTTTGAAGAATTGCTAAGTATGGATTATCAAATAAGTGCTATATTATAATACTGTATTTTTATTTCCTCAGATGCAGTTGAACATCTTATGATAAATGATCCATTTTGCTCCCTAGAAAAGTGGCAAGAATTAGCAAATATATGTTTACAGAATGGCTTTGACAAATTATCTAATGACATCATGTCTGTTCTTCGATCTCAAGCTGGGGTTACAGAAATTTCTGAAGAGGATGATAAAGTTAACTTGATGCAGCATGTTTTTTGGTAGTTCTACATCTTAACCAGTTGAGGGAGCCTGTACAACATTTTATATATATCAGTTAGGCAAACTGATTTTGGTATAACTAACTTATAAATAAATCTGGAGTATGAAGTTCTCAGAAATATATCATGCTTCTTTATGATGACGTTTAGATTTGTCCTTGAAATATTTACACCATTGCTTCCTTTTTTAATATGGTCATTTTGTATATTGAATCTTTCTAAAATTCCTATGTACTTTACTTTTTCTTTTTAAAGATTTTTATTTTTATTTAATTTTATTTTAGAGTATAGTTCATTTACAATATTATGTTAGTTTTAGGTGTACAGCAAAGTGATTCAGTTATGCACATATTGGATTGGCCAAAAAGTTCATTCGGTTTTAAGTAAAAATAAAAGGCATTTTTCATTTTCGCCAAGAACTTTGTTGAACAATGTATTCATTAACTGAATGAACTTTTTGGCCAACCCAATACACATATCCATTCTTTTCCCATGTAGGTTATTACAGAATATTGAGTAGAGTTCCCTGTGCTATATAGTATGTTCTTGTTGATTATTTTATTTTATTTTATTGATTGATTGATTGATTGATTGATTTTTGGCTGCACTGGGTCTTTGTTACTGCCCGCAGGGTTTCTCTAGTTGCGGCGAGCAGGAGTTACTCTTCGTTGTGGTGTGCGGGCTTCTTATTGCGGTGGCTTCTCCTGTTGTGGAGCACGGGCTCTAGGCACGCGGGCTTCAGTAGTTGCAGCACGCAGGCTCAGTAGTTGTGGCGCACGGGCTTAGTTGCTCCGTGGCATGTGGGATCTTCCCGGGCCAGGGATCAAACCCGTGTCCCCTGCGTTGGCAGGCGGATTCTTAACCACTGCGCCACCAGGGAAGCCCCTGATTATCTGTTTTATATATAATAGTGTGTATATGCTACTCCTAAACTCCTAATTTATCCCTCCTGTATATTGAATCTTGATAAAATTTAAGAATGTAAGTGTATAAATCTCAGTTTAGGCATTTCTATCTAAGTGCATAAGTTAATGTCTAAATATATTCCTTTCTGGTAATCTAATTTAATAGCAAGAACTGAGGATGGTGTGAGTAGTATCCTGTCAGACTGATTTCCCAAATATAAAATGCTATAAGCCTGACTTGTAACAAGTAAGGCAGGATGCCGTTTCAAGGTTTTCACTGGCAAAAACCTAGAGTATAGTAGTTTTGTACTGCTGACTCAAAGATGTGCTCCATGCTTTGGTATATATAAGTGGCAAGTGTTAAGCTTCTACTATAAAACTTGGAATTTCAGCATGTTCTTATCTAGAGAGAGAATAGCCAAATTTTGCAAAGAGGTTCTACATCTTAGACCCAGGATACCTGTAGGCATGGAATATGTCATACGAAGTGGTTTTAGATGATTTCAAGTGTCTGAGTAAGTATTTGATTGAAAACTCAGAGTTCTGTGTCATGGACAGGTGTGATATTCAAAATATTTAATGATCAGCATGGCATAGGCACCAATCAAACAATAGATACCCAACTAATCAGAACAGCTTTCAGCCCTTATGCCATACCAGAGTGTCAGCCTTGATCATGGAACATGGTAAAAGTGAGCTGCTGTTAGATAGAATAAAAGAGCATAAGTTTTCCCCTCCTAACTTTAAACTGAATGTATATATGTTATTTTATAGTGGAAAGAATGTAAACTTGGAATCGGACAGCTTCATATTCAAGTTCAAATTCTTCTTCTTACTCTTTGTAAAATATGGGCAGTAATATCTCCCCAAAAGGTTTAGTGATATGTATGTGCAGTATAAATATATTACATAGTGGAAGAACTTAATAGAAGATAACCCTTATTTCAGTGTAATAGGTCCCAGAAACACATTCCTCTACTTGGTTTATACTTCCCAAATCCCACATATCTATCCATTTGCACTTGTATAATTATCCCTCTTTGGAGTATTTGATATAACATACCTTATTGCCTATATTAAACTATCTGTTTCCACTAATATTTGGGTTGCTGGGCTTATCTTACAAATCCAGAAGAATACTGGCTGAGTTCTCAATTTTTCTGTATATTGGTAAAGACAGTACTGGATAGCTATAATTCAGTTTTCTAAAATGTAATATTTTTTAAAAGTAATACCTATGTACAATTTTAAAAGCAATTTAAATTGTAATTTAGTTATAAAAGACTTATAATAACTAATAATATTTTTATTTCTGGCCTTCATATTAGCTATGATGTTTTAAAATTAATTAATTAGTTTAGTTTTTGACTGCATTGGGTCTTCTTTGCTGCACATGGGCTTTCTCTAGTTGCGGTGAGTGAGGGCTACTCTTTGTTGCGGTGCGCAGGCTTCTCATTGCAGTGGCTTCTCGTTGCAGAGCACGGGCTCTAGGCATATGGGCTTCAGTAGCTGTGGCTCGTCAACTCTAGAGCGCAGGCTCAGTAGTTGTGGCGCATGGGCTTAGTTGCTCCGCAGCATGTGGGATCTTCCCGGACCAGGGATTGAACCTGTGTCCCCTGCATTGGCAGGTGGATTCTTAACCACTGCGCCACCAGGGAAGTCCTTAGCTATGATTTTTGAAAAGAAAATATGAAGGATGGAAGAAAGGAAGGGAAGGAGAGGGTATTTCAGCAGCACTGATTCTTTATGTACCAATGGCTTAACACCCTTTTTTCTTCGAGACTTGTATGATTGATAGAAAGCTACTATGTATCCGTTGACAGAACTTGGAAAAAAATGTGTTCATGAAAGCCAAGAGGATGAATTAGGTACAGAAATCTGGAAAAAGCTTGAAACAGAAGCTGTTGTTGTTGTTACTGCTAATTTTGCTTTGGTTTTAAAATGTTTTTTCCTCCACTCATTATTCTTCTTCTTTGTTAGCAGTACCTTTGGCAGTTTACCCAAGGAAAGTGAAATTTGTCAAGTGAATCTAAATTAAAATGCCTGGAGATGGAGTTGGGAGGAAGAGCAAGAATATAAAGTCAAGTGGGGGAAGGAGAAAGAGTTGAGTTGTGAGCTGTACAGGGCTTGGAAGTTGTGAGAACCTCCTTATATGCTGCACTGAAAGAGGTATAACATGAGCCTCGTGGCATAGGAGCCTGTGCTAGACCAGCTCTACCACGATATAGTTTTGTGTCCTTTTCCTCATGAATTTATTTTGGCTAGATAATTCCTTTTGTCATTCACAACTCAAAAATTCAGTAGTTCCACAGATGATTTCCCAGTGCTTTTTCACCTTCTGCCTAAATTGTAAATACCAGGATTCAACACCAGCATCAGCAACATATTGTGGGAGCTTCCCTCACGGTCCCGTGGTTAAGACCCTGCGCTTCCCTGGTCAGGGAACTGAGATCCCACATGCTGCACAGTGCGGCCAAAACAAAAACAAACCCAACATATTCTGGATACCTGTTTTGTGTATGGTCTCTGCTATCAAGATTACAACTTCAGTGGGAAGAGACAGAATATTGTAAAAAATAACTAAAAATAATTCCTTAGTATTATCTAATATCCAATCTGTATTCACATTTCACAAATTGCTTAAAAATGCCTTTTTACAGTTGAGTTGTTCCAATTAGGATCTAAACAAGGTCCATGTATTCTATTTCGTTGTGGTGTCTCTGCATATAGAGTATTCTTCCTCTCTTTTTCTCTCTCTTGCCATTGACTGATTGGACTGGCTTGGTTGTTACTGGGAATGTTCCACATTTTAGATTTGTCTGATTGCTTCCTTATGGTATTATTTAACTTGTTTTTCTTTTTCCCATATTTCCTGTAAATGGAAGCTAGCTGTAAAAACTTAACTAGATTTAGTTTCAACTATTTTGGCAAGGATGCTTCATAGGTGATGCTGAGTATTTCACATTTCATCACATTATCATGCACTAAATAGTTGTCTCATGTCATTGCTTTTTGAGATAACATCCAAAATCCTTAACATGGCCTAACAAATTCTGCATAATCTGAATTCCAGCTGATCTCCTACCGTATTACACATTATTTTGAGCCACACACTTGTATTTTTTCTGTTCCTCTTGTAAGGGGCTTGAAAATACGCTGTTTCTTTTACCTGGAAGGCTCATCCCGTTCTTTTTACCTAGTTAATAATTTCTTTTACTTCAGGCTTTAGCTTGGTTAAAAATTCCTCAGGGAAACCTTTTATGACTTCCTTAATTATGCCACATTTCTTTTTTCTAGGCTGTCCTTTATTGCTATTATCATGGTTACAGTCAGGGACAGTACTTTTTATTGATGGCAAGGACAGCACATTTTGAGGGTGTGGAAAATGGGGGAAGGTTACTCTGTTAGTTTTCTAGGGCTGCTGAAACAAAGTACCACAAACTGAATGGCTTAACCACACAAATTTGTCTCAGTTCTGGAGGCCAGAAGTCTGATACAAGGTGTTGGCAACGTTGGTTCCTTTGGAAGACTGTAAGGGAATAATTGGTTTCAGACCTTTGCCTCTCTCCTTGGCTTATAGGTGACCACCTTCTCTATATCTCTTATGTCATCTTCCCTCTATGTGCTCTATGTGTGTCCATATTTCCTCTTATATGTATGCCAGTCATATTACATTAGGACCCACCCTAATGAACTCATTTTAACTCTGTAAAGACCCTATCTCCAAATAAGGTCACATCTTGAGGTACTGGGGATTAGGGCTGCAACTTATGAATTTTGGGAGGGCACATACAATTCAACCCATAACAGTTACCATTATATCACCAAAATCAAACACAGTATTGGGTACAAAGTAAGTTGCAATAAGCAGGTCAATGAATAAATACCAAGTTGGACCTGGAATCTTTCATATTTAATGCCAATCTTGTGAATTAGCTTTACTCTAGCTTTATTTTGTTGGTAAATTTTATTGATATATACATATACACAATAATAAATTCTGAAAATTGCACAAGTTATAACTGTACAGCTCAATAACTTTTCACAAAGTCAACACATTTATGTAACCAACTCCCAGATGACGAAATAACACCCCTGGGATCCTAGAAGCCCCCTTTCAGTCATTATTATCCCCCTCCCAGAGATAGCCACTATCCTGACTTCTCATACCTTAGATGAGTTTTGCCTGAGTTTGAATTTTAGATAAATGAAATCATAATGTATTTATTTTTGTGTGTTTGGTTCTTTATTATTTTTGTGGTATTCATCCATGTCATGTGCAGTTGTTTATTCTCATCACTATTTATTATTCCATTGTGTAAGTATACCACAGTTCTACCATAGATGGACATCTACGTTGTTTCCAGCATAGCACATACACATAGTGCTTTCATGAACATTTTTGTACATGTCTTGTTCATGAACATATATGTGCATTTCTGTTGGATTCCTGCTTTATTTTTTAGGTTGTATGTTGATGGGTATTAGGTCATACTAGTAGCTGTAATTTTCAGGGTCAACACTGCATTAATGTTTGATTTATGACATTGTTCTCTGACGGCTGTAATGAAATAGCTGTAATAGAAATTCTCCATTGGGTTAGAAATATCCAAAACTTGTCATATTTTTCTAAACCCATGGCTTTAAAATAGATTTTATTATTTTAAGCAGTTGTAGGTTCACAGCAATATTGAGCAGAACATATAGAGATTTCCCATATACCCCCTGTCCTCACATATGCATAGCGTCCCCTGTTATCAATACCCGCTCCGCTCCAAGTGGTGCATTTGTTATAATGAATGAGCCTACAGTGACACATCATTATCACCCAATGTCCATAGTTTACATTAGGCTTCACCCTTGGTGTTGTACATACTGTGGGTTTGGACAAATTTATAATGACATGTATCCACCATTATAGTATCATACACAATAGTTTCACTGCCCTAAAAGTCCTCTGTGTTTTACCTATTCATCTCCCATGGCTTTTTTTAAAAAAAATTTATTTGTTTATTTATTTATTATTTGGCTGCATTGGGTCTTCGTTGCTGTGCGCGGGCTTTCTCTAGTTGCATTGAGCAGGGGCTACTCTTTGTTGTGGTGCGCTGGCTTCTCATTGCAGTGGCTTCTCTTGTTGTGGAGCACAGGCTCTAGGCTTATGGGCTTCAGTAGTTGTGGCACGTGGTCTCAGTAGTTGTGGCTTGCAGGCTCTAGAACACAGGCTCAGTAGTTGTGGCACACGGACTTAGTTGCTCCGCAGCATGTAGAATCTTCCCGGACCAGGGCTCGAACCCGTGTCCCCTGCATTGGCAGGCGGATTCTTAACCACTGCACCACCAGGGAAGTCCCCCCCATGGCTTTTTTCATTTTTATACGAGGCACCTCTTTGCCTGCCATGTATGAAGAGAACAAATATTTTTAAAGTGTTCTCTCTGTGCCAGACACTGTGCTAGTACTATTAATATGTATTCTTATTAAATCCTCACAAAAATTTTGTGAAATAGATATTATTATCCCCATTTTCATAGGTGAAGAAAAGGGAATTCAGAAGGCAAAGTAACATGCCGAAGATCACATAGCAAGGACCATGATGAACCAAGTTTCTCTGACTCAAATTAGGTGTTCTGTCCACCACAGCAACAGAAGGGAGGAAAATGTTTCTTTCAGAGTCTGAAAGATTTAATTGTACTAGTTACATTTTTGTTTAATTATTGTAGTCAAGCATTTATCAAAATGAATTTCCATTAATTTCATTCCTTTGCAGAGGTTTAGAGATTTTTCTGAAACAAATTTAATCAAAAAATTTTCTTAACATTTAAAACTTTTTCTAAATCCTGGATAATTAGAAAATAACCGTTATTTTCAATCACTTTTTTAACCTTAACAGATGAAAATGTTATTTTTCAGTTGCCTTTAATTCTGTTAGATTGCTGAAACATAAGTTAAAAGTCAGAGTACAGGCCTCATGATTTTTTTTAAACTTTTCCCATTTTATTTATTTATTTATTTATTTATTTATTATTTATTTATTTATTTGCCACACCACGTGGCATGTAGGGATCTTAGTTCCCCAACCAGGGATTGAACCCATGCCCCCTGCAGTGGAAGCACAGAATCCTAACCACTGGACTGCCCGCGGAATTCCCCTCAACTTTTCCCATTTTACAGAAGGCTCCTAATTTCTTTCATTCCCTCTCAGAAAAAACAGCATTTTAACAAAGGTAAACCAATATAGCACCACTGAACCCATAGAAAGTTGTCAGTTTGCTAGTAGTTGCAATTTGTTATGTTCTTGAATAAAAAAAAAATTAGGTACATAATAAAGATCCTATTATTTAGCAATTTCCTTTTGCTTCTTTTTTATTGTCAGTTATCTACAGGTACCCTCCATACCTTGGGAATCTATGTCAGTCTCTCCTTGATATTCTTTTCTTAGCCTCCAAATAAAAGGTCACTCTCAAGTATCTATAGATGTCTGGTCCTACTGTAAATGAGTGAGATGTTTCACAGCCAGGCATAGGGGGATCTAGGGACTTTTTAAAAGGAACAATTGTGGTAGGTTCCAGCCAATTTTGTCGTGCAGGATTATGGACTTAGAATTACCCTATCAGAAGCTGGAAATGTAGATTTGACAAGAGCAATCCTGATTTTCAGAGTACTGTGTAGGCCACACAGAACACATATCTACAGACTACACTTGACCTATAGACCACCAATTTAAAACCTCTTTCCTAAACTCAGGAGGCCAGATTTAATTTCTTGTTTCCATTGACTTTAAATGAAGCTTTTTGAATGGTTAAAGGAAATAAAATGCTACCATGTTTTCTCATTCAGAAAAAGCTGCTACAGAATGCCCAATTTACTGATGTCCTGGCAATAGAAGGCAGGATTCTTTAACCTACAAGTTACAGTTACTATAATATGTATCACTGGTCCAGAATGGAGGCCATTTTGATTTCTAACACAGAGGAACTTGGAAAGTAGCACAGATGTAATTTGTATGTAGAAAGAGGAAAAGAAACATGCTTCTTAAGTAAATTTGACACCTTTTTCTCTCACGCTAAAGAATTAATCTATCAGTATTCTCCAACTCTATTACCATAAGGATGGTAAAGAAGCAATATTATAGTTTTTAAAAATCAGTGCAAACTGTACCTTCAAGCTCTCATGTGTACTGACATCTTAAGGCCTCTGAGGAGGATCCACCTTTTTCATCCAAGGAACAGTTGCATGAGTTATATTCTGTTTTGTTGTTTTCTTGGGTCAAATCATACAGTATGTACTATTATAAATAAGGCCAGCTTTAGTTGGATTTGTGCTTAACACGAAGTGCATGTCACCCTTGAACTCTGGTTATATGCAGATGGAGATGTCTAATAATAAACTCCCATCAGGACTTCCCTGGTGGCACAGTGGTTAAGAATCTGCCTACCAATGCAGGGGACACAGGTTTGAGCCCTGGTCCGGGAAGATCCCACATGTCGCAGAGCAAATAAGCCCCTGTGCCACAACTACTGAGCCGGTGCTCTAGAGCCCGCGAGCCACAACTACTGAGCCTGCGTGCCATACTACTGAAGTCTGTGCGCCTAGAGCCGGTGCTCCACAACAAGAGAAGACCCCGCAATGAGAAGCCCGCGCGCTGCAACGAAGAGTAGCCAACGCTCGCTGCAACTAGAGAAAGCCCGCATGTAGCAATGAAGACCCAACGCAGCCAAAAACAAAAAACTCCCATCCATTTCCTCCTGAACTCTTTCCTCACCACACACACACTCACACAGTTTGAAAACAGAGAATCAATGTACATTTTGGAAGCAATGGGACTGAATTGTCAAAGATCCCTGCCAAGTTGCTTAAAGATCTAGGCGTTTATGGTTTAACGATCATGGGTTTTGAATTGCAGACCCTGACCAGAGAGCAAACAGTCTGCATGTAAAGTTTGCATGCAATTTTTGCCCAGCTTCTCTGGAGTGAGCACTTAAAATAATCATTTCCTGAACACAACATCCAGAAACAGGTTTGTGCTGACAATAGGATCAATAATGAGAGTGGGCAAAACGTTGACCAAGAGGCTCCAGTGGCTAGAATTTAAATGAAAGCACATATATTACAAAGACCCTTCTTTGGTTAGGATTTACTGGAATATAGTACAAATTCGATTCAGTAGATGGTGATAGAGATGCTACTAAGGCTTTCACCTCTTTCAGCGAATTGAATTGCTTTTATGGGGAAGATGTGATGCTGGTCTGGTTGTTGCTAGTCACATTTTTTAAAAATATAAACTTATTTATTTATTTATTTTAGGCTGCATTGGGTCTTCATTGCTGCGCGCGGGCTTTCTCTAGTTGCAGTGAGCTCGGGGGCTACTCTTTGTTGAGGTATGCAGTCTTATTATGGTGGCTTCTCTTGCTGCGGAGCATGGGCTCTAGGCGTGTGGGCTTCAGTAGTTGTGGCTCACGGGCTCTAGAGTGCAGCCTCAGTAGTTGTGGCGCACGGGCTTAGTTGCTCCACAGCATGTGGGATCTTCCCGGACAAGGGATCAAACCCGTGTCCCTTGCAGTGTCAGGCGGATTCTTAACCACTGCGCCACCAGGGAAATCCCGGCAGTCACATTTTAAAATATAGCATTCTGTTGGTAATCTTTGGTAATTTAAGGACCATTCTTTTTTTTCCCCTAATTTTTTAATTGGGATAAAATACATCTTAACCATTTTAAAGTGTCCAGTTCACTGGTATTAAATATATTCATAATGTGTTACCATTACCACCATCCATTTCCATAACTCTTTTCATCTTGTATATAAAATTGAAACTCTATACTTATTAAACAATAACTTCCCTCTTTCCTCCCCACAGCCCCTGGCAACCACCATTCTGCTTTCTGTCTATGATTTTTGAGTAAGTACCTCATATAAATGGAATCATACAGTATTTGTCTTTTTGTGACTGGCTTATTTCACTTAGCATAAAAATTGAACATAAAATTACTATATGACCCAGCAATTCCACTTTGGGATATATACCAAAAAGAACTGGAAGCACAGTCTTGAAGAGATGCTTGTACGTCCATGATCATAGCAGCATTATTCAAATAGCTAAAATGTGGAAGCAGGTATCCATTGACCAATGAATAAATAAGCAAAATATGGTATATGTGTACAATGGAATATTATTCAGCCTTTAAAAGGAAGAAAATTCTGACATATGCTACAACATGAATGAACCTTGAGGACGTTATACTAAGTTAAATAAGCCAGTCTCAAAAAGATGTATACTGTATGATTTCATTTATATGAGGTACTTAGTAGTCAAAATCATAAAGACAGAAAGTAGAATGGTGGTTTCCAGGGGCTAGGGAGAGGGCAGAATGGGGAGTTATTGTTTAATAAGTATAGAGTTCCAGTTTTACAAGATGAAAGAGTTATAGTGATGGGTGGTAGTAATGGTAGCACATTATGAATGTATTTAATACCACTGAATTGGACACTTAAAAATGGTTAAGATGGTAAAGTTTGTTATGTGTATTTTACTACCAAAAAAAAAAATGCTACTTTAATAGCTCTGTCCCCACCCATTTTGGTTGTTGATGTCACTAAATTACATCTTTAAACACTGTGTGCCCAAAACCATAAACTAGTAATTCTTTTAAATGCATTAGTCTCCTAAGTGATGTAGAAGACAAAATTTAGGGTTACAAACCAAAGTCACAGGGACTTCCCTGGTGGGGCAGTGGTTAAGAATCCACCTGCCAATGCAAGGAACATGGGCTCAATCCCTGGTCCAGGAAGATCCCACATGATGCAGAGCAACTAAGCCCATGTGCCACAACTACTGAGTCTGCACTCTAGAGCCTGCGAGCCACAACTACTGAAGCCCATGCGCCTAGAGCCCATGCTCCGCAACAAGAGAAGCCACTGCAGTGAGAAGCTCACGCACTGCAACTAGAGAAAGCCCACATGCAGAAAAAAGACCCAATGCAGCCAAAAAAAAAAAAAAAAAACCGAAGTCACAATAATACTAGCATTTTGACTAATAATTTTAAAAAATGTACTAGTCTCTTAAATCATATAGATGATAAAAGGGGGAGTTACAAACCATCGTTACAATAATATGAGCTTTTATAGTTGCTTATGTGTTTACTTTATTGAGATCTTTATTTCTCCATATGGCTTTGAGTTACTGTCTAGTGTCTTGTCATTTCACCCTGCAGGACTCCTGGAGCACTGCTTTCAGAGAAGGTCTGGTGGTAACAAACTCTGTCCACTTTCATTTATCTGAGAATGTCTTAATTTTTCCCTCACTCTTGAAGGACAGTTTTGCTGGATCTAGGATTCTTACTTGACATTTTCTATTTTTTTTTTCTTTTAGCATTTTGAATAGCACTGCCTCTGGCCTCCAAAGCTTGTTTCTGATGAGAAATCTTCAATAATCTTACTGAAGATCCCTTGTATATGATGAATCACTTCTCTCTTGCTGTTTTCAAGATACTCTTTTTGTTTTTGTCTTTTGAAAGTTTGATTATATTATGTCTCAGTGTGGGTTTCTTTGAGTTCATCTTGTTTGGAGTTCACTGAGATTCTTGGATATTTATTTCATGTCTTTCATCAAATCTGAGAAGTTTTCAGCCATTATTTCACCAAATATTCTCTCTTCTCTTTTCCCTCTCTCTTCTTTTGGGACTCCCACATGTATATGGTGGTCCCCTTAATGGTGTCCTATAGGTCCCTTAGGCTCTGGTATTTTTCTTCTTCAGTTTTTTTTTTCTTTCTGTTCCTCAGACTCAATATTTCCATTTTTCTATCTGCTGCTGAAATCTGCCTTTGAATTCCTCTAGTGAATTTTTCATTTCAGTTATTGTACTTTTCAATTCCAGAATTTCTTTTTGGTTTAGTTTTAGGTTTTCTACCTCTTTATTGATATTTTTATTTCATTCAGCCATCATTTTCTTGTCTTTATTTACCTCTCCCTTTAGTTTTTTGTTCTCCCCTTAGCACCTTTAAGACAGTTTTAAATAAGTCTTTGTCTAGTAGATCTGAAATCAGTTCTGTTTCAGGGATAGTTTCTGTTGATTTTCTTTTTTTCCTTTGGATGGGTCATACTTTCCTATTTCTTTATATGCCTTGTGATTTTTTGTTGAAAACTGAACTTTTTTTTTTTTTTTGTCTGTGCTGCATGGTTTGTAAGATCTTATTTCCCCAACCAGGGATTGAACCTGGGCCCTCAGCAATCAAAGCCTAGAGTCCTAACTACTGGACCACCAGGGGATTCCTGAAAACTGGACATTTGAATCTAATAATTTGGCAACTCTGGAAATCAGCTTCTCTCCCTTGCCCAGGGTTTTCTGTTTTTGTTTTTGTTTCTGTTTTGATTGTTGTAAGTTGTGTCTGTGCCAGGGATCTGCTTGAGTTGTAAACGTAACGTTTTCTCAGATCTTTTCTGAGCCCATGCTTTCCTCTGAGTGTGCATGATGACTTTCTAATTTCCCCTGTATATGGAATTGCTTTTGAATGTCCTACTCTTTCATATCTGTCCCCCAAAAAGGGAAAAAGAGAAAAATGGAAGGAGGAAAAGAATGAGTATTGGCCCTTTAAATCCCCAGAGGTCACTTCAGCTGGAGCAGAGAGGGACTTTCAACAGTGGGGGGAGGTGCAACTAGAGATCTGGATTAGCAATCCGTACTCAGAGCACAGATCCCTTATGTTTGGAAGACATGGTTCTTCTTGACCACCTTGGCTCCTGCAAGCTACGTGCAAGCTGCTCCAGGAACAGGTGCACAGCTGCCTGCCATGGGGCTGTGGGTATGGGATGGGTAGCTGCTACTGTACTAAGAGCTAAAATTGACTGCAGTTAACTGCACTTTACTGTCCAAGCCTTCGTCTGGAAGTTGCAAGCCTTCAGTAGCCTTCAGAGTCCCCATAGTTGCGTCAGACAGGTTCTGCCTGAGCAATTGTTGTTTAGGAGGCAAGACAGATTCCTGGTGCTCCCTATTCTGTCATCCTCCCAGAAGTATTTGTATTCATAAGAAGATGGCCCTTTAAAGAAAAAACAAGTTACTCTACATTAAAATGTTTTAAATTCTAGTGCTTTTTCTCTTCTTGAGCTTTTCAAGTTGAAGTAGGGATGAGGGTGGAGTGAGTGGGGTGAATTTGGGCCTGGAGTTGAGGGCTTTGTTTTCTAGACAAAAGATTTCTTTTCAAGACATTTCAAAGGCTGTACTGTAGTGGGATCCTGCCCGTTATGCAGCAATCCCACACTGTTATACACTTGACCAGACCCTCGTGGCCTGGCTGACTTTCCTGTTTCTGCTACTCCACGTTGAAGCACAGGCTGTCTGCAAAGCTGTTGCTTATACCATAATTTCAGCTTTGAAAAATTCTGGCATGTTCAGTCTATTCTTTAGAAAAGTAAGAAACGTATACACAAAAATATCCCAGGCTGGTCAATTTACTGCCGGATTGTAGAAAATCTATTTTCTCAAAATCATTGAGATGGTTTCAGAACCAATTGAAGAGAGAACCTGGTTATTCTTCTTACACAGTGTTCAATCCTTGATTCAAAGTGGGGGGATGAGATTATTACAGAGTTGAAAGCAAGACCCTGACCTAGGAAGTAATTCTGAGAATTCCTTGTTATTTTCTGACTCAGCCTGTCTGATCAGAGATGTCAACATAAAACATAGCTTTTGAAGGGAGCCCATGAGCCAAGGTCAAGCTTGCTTTCACCTCACAGTTGGGTTTCTCTTGTCTTTGTTCCTCAGCTCTGCCTCCATCAAAGATAAGACAGTGAGCTTGTGGGTCAAGCAGCTTGTAATTTCTCCAGGCCCATTGTGTGGAGAGGAGGAGAAACCACAATGCCTGAAGCCTCTTGAAGAGGTGAATACATTTGGAGGACATGGAATCATTTGTAAGTCAGACTTTCTTGATCCCAGTACTATCAACATTTTGGACAGAAAACACTTTGTTGTGTGAGGCTGTCCTTGCCCCGTAGGATGTTTAGCGGCATTCTGGCCTCTATCCACTAGATGTCGGTAGCTCTCCCCACTCGCCACCCTAACCAGTCAAGACGAGCAGAAACGTCTCTAGGCCTTGCCAAGTGGTTGAAAACCACTGGTGTAAGTTTTCCTAATGAGTATAAAAACCCTACCAATCCAGAGTTAAACATAATAATTATTCAGTGGATCAAAGATAGCCAGATAAGTGAATGTACCTCCTTTATTTCTCTCTCCTACATAAATCGTTATTTACCATACAGATCCAGGAAGCATCCTGAGATAAGTGCAGGGAAACAAGCAAATAAAATAGGGCTTATCTCACTTTCAATTCGTAACTCAAATCTAAATATCTCAAGCATTCTTGGCAAGAAAGAAATAGCTAATGTGCTCAGATTCTTCTCATAGGCAGAAGCATGCGACCCCCCAACATGAGCTGCCCGCCTCTGGCTGTGTTCTGCGGAATCCCCCCACCCCTCCCTATTCTCTTGGGGGGGCACAGTGGCTTCTCTGTTCCCAGGAACCATGCAGCCTCAGTTCTACCTTTTTTTCTTCCCACCTCTTGATCCCTTCCCACCTCTTCAGTTAGAAGCCCTGTTAGGTTCTTCAGGCTGTGGGAATGCTGGCTTTGAAGAGTAGAAACTAAGGACAGTGCCCTTGTTGACTTATTGATGGTGCCTTGTTACTGTGCCATTTGCCACACAGGATGATAAAGCTGACTCTAATAGAAGAAAAATTGATAGCCATTAAACTGACCAAGATTTGAAAGAGATTCCTTTGTGGCCTTTACAGAAGGCCACAGACGTGATGATGGGATGGAAAGTATAACCTTTTGCAAAAAAAAAAAAAAAAAAAAAATAGTGGAAATGGGATCATTCACCTTGAATAAGAGATTGAAGATGAATCGTGAGATGTCACTAAACCAATAAGCTTATGTTTTCTACCTCTGCCTAAGATAGCAGAAAGAAATCAATACATGCAGGATGCGAGGAATTTAAATTTACTGTAGGAGAACATTTCTGATTGTTAATTAAGGTTTATCAACTTTACATGGGGTGCCAGCTCCAGGGGTGGCTTTGGAATCGTCTTTAAAGGTCTTTAAGAATTGCCTGTACTGGATTCTGGCTGCCTGGCTCAGGTAGGGTGTGGTCCTGCAAGGGGAGGAATGGCCTGTTTGATCTCACTGCTTGGGCACGTGGATGGCGATGAGGTAACAGCCTGTCACCTAGACAGAGCCTTAACTGCATTTTCTAAATCGGGACTTGGGCCATGTGCTTTCCACAGGTGTGAGTTACTTGGCCAGATTCAACAGATGGAGGTTTTCTCTCTGCTTTCAGTGGGGCTCTGTATGTTTACTCTGTAAGCAGAGCTGCCATTTGGGTTCCCCCAAGCTGATTCTGAGATGGAGGCTATTTTTTGGGTGGCACCCATGGTCTCAACACTATGGGAGGAGGGGGGAGAAAGTAGGATCCAGCAGAGGGAGAAGGTAAGCTCTGTAGCAATCCCAACAAAGAGCTCAGCTGACCACATGGCAAGTTCAGAGGCTGGGATGGACCCTTTCAGGTGTCCCCAGTTGAGGCAAGAGGGCTGGGCCTTTATCTACCTGTGGATGAGTCACTGCCCCTGAAGAAGGCAAGACCTTGGACAGAGCAGCTTCCTTTAGCCCAGGCACTCCCCAAAGAGGGTTTGACAGCTGGAGGTCTTCTTCTAGCAGCATTCCCACCATGGGGAATAAACCCTCCATAAAGGAAAGGGGACCTGGGGGTGCATCCCTGTGTTCACCACAGGCAGCTTTCCCTACCTTCTACTCACATCTGAGACTTGTCTTTACCCTTTACCTATTAATACAAGAAGCATTTTCCCTCCTCCAGGAACATATCTCCCTTAATCTTGTTCCCATCCAACCCTTGTCACCCTAGTTAGTACACAGAGTAAATGCAGTCTCAGATTCTGTTGATTCTGAAATGTATTCTACCCTCCCTCCCACCTTCCCCCACTTCCTCACTTCCCTCCTTCAACTCTCATCAGGCAGATTCACCTGCTTCCAATTTGAGCCTCCTGACAGCCAGCCTGGATGGCAAGTTATGTGTCAGCTGATTTCTTCCTCTTTGGAGTTTTTCCATTATTCCCTTAATAGCCACATATTCCCCCTCTGCCCTCTGCCAATACCTTGTGCGTGAATTCCCAGGACAGTAGTGCAGCTGGCCTGGAGCCTGGATTAGCTCAGCCCCTAGCTTGTGAGACTTTGATCACGGCCTGTTTTCTCAATTAGCTGTCTAAAACGAGGAGAGGCCATTGGACTAAGTGATACCCAACATCTCTTTTTAACTCCAACATTCAATGACTTTTTAATTTGAAGGATTTTCACAAAGGAAAATGGGAACAAAAAGGGATTCCAGATTCCACAGTCTTCACTTCCTATCCCACCCACATAGGAGATTGGAGCCTCCTTTCCCAAATAAATGCAAGATGTGGGATTAGTTATGGCACACTCTGAAGTGTTTGGGAGAGTGAAAGTTTAGAATCCCCAGAACATTTTGGAAACCAGTCTGAACTGAAATCAGAAAATTCTTAGCAGCCCATCTTGTAGCTGCACTTAGCCTCTGCCTGTGAGGCTCTCCTGTGAGGTGAGTGAATGTGAATCAGGACTTGTGTTGAGCTGTAACCAAATTCCTGAAATGCTCAGGGAGTCCATTGCAGCAAGAGTGGTTTCCTGCTGGTTTTATTCTACTGGTCCCCCTCCCCTTTTCTTAGAGGATTTAGCTATCACTATTGGTATTTTCTGTAGCCTTTGTCTTTTGTTTGTTTTTTTGCATGAGACTGGGTCAGGGTAAACTTTGGCCCTTGAAGGGAACTCAGGCTCAGGGGGGCCAGGTAAAGACCCTTCAAATTGTCCTTTCTTTTTTTCTTTTTAACATCTTTATTGGAGTATAATTGCCTTACAATAGTGTGTTAGTTTCTGCCTTATAACAAAGTGAATCAGCTACACATATACATATATCCCCATAACTCCTCCCTCTTGAGTCTTCCTTCCAGCCTCCCTATCCCACCCCTCTAGGTGGTCACAAAGCACCCAGCTGATCTCCCTGTGCTGTGCAGCTGCTTCCCACTAGCTATCTATTTTACATTTGGTAGTGTATATATGTCCATGCCACTCTCACTTCGTCCCAGCTAATCCTTCCCCCTCCCCGTGCCCTCAAGTCCATTCTCTACGTCTGTGTCTTTATTCCCGTCCTACCCCTAGGTTCTTCAGAACCTTTTTTTTTTTTTTTTTTTAGATTCCATATACATTTGTTAGCATACGGTATTTGTTTTTCTATTTCTGACTTCACTCTGTATGACAGACTCTAGGTTCATCCACCTCACTACAAATAACTCAATTTTGTTTCTTTTTATGGCTGAGAAATATTCCATTGTGTATATTTGCCACATCTTCTTGATCCATTCATCTGTCGATGGACACTTAGGTTGCTTCCATGTCCTGGTTATTGTAAATAGAGCTGCAATGAACATTGTGGTACATGACTCTTTTTGAATTATGGTTTTCTCAGGGTACATGCCCAGTAGTGGGTCTGCTGGGTCATATGGTAGTTCTATTTTTAATTTTTTCAGGAACCTCCATACTGTTATCCATAGTAGCTGTATCAATTTACATTCCCACCAACAGTGCAAGAGGGTTCCCTTTTCTCCACACTCTCTCCAGCATTTATTGTTTGTACATTTTCTGATGATGGCCATTCTGACCGGTGTGAGGTGATACCTCATTATAGTTTTGATTTGCATTTCTCTAATGATTAGTGATGTTGAGCATTCTTTCATGTGTTTGTTGGCAGTCTGTATATCTTCTTTGGAGAAATGTCTGTGTAGGTCTTCTGCCCATTTTTTGATTGGGTTGTTTGTTTTTTGGATATTGAGCTGCATGAGCTGCTTGTAAATTTTGGAGATTAATCCTTTGTCAGTTGCTTCATTTGCAAATATTTTCTCCCATTCTGAGGGTTATCTTTTCGTCTTGTTTATGGTTTCCTTTGCTGTGCAAAAGCGTTTTAAGTTTCATTAGATCCCACTTGTTTATTTCTGTTTTTATTTCCATTTCTCTAGGAGGTGGGTCAAAAAGGATCTTGCTGTGATTTATGTCATAGAGTGTTCTGCTATGTTTTCCTTTAAGAGTTTTATGGTGTCTGACCTTACATTTAGGTCTTTAATCCATTTTGAGTTTATTTAGTGTATAGTGTTAGGGAGTGTTCTAATTTCATTCTTTTACAGGTAGCTGTCCAGGTTTCCTAGCATCACTTATTGAAGAGGCTGTCTTTTCTCTTGTATATACTTGCCTCCTTTATCAAAGATAAGGTGACCATTTGTGCGTGGGTTTATCTCTGGGCTTTCTATCCTGTTCCATTAATCTCTCTTTCTGTTTTTGTACCAGTACCATACTGTCTTGATTACTGTAGCTTTATAGTATAATCTGAAGCCTGGGAGCCTGATTCCTCAAGCTCCGTTTTTCTTTCTCAAGATTGCTTTGGCTATTTGGGGTATTTTGTGTTTCCATACAAATTGTGAAATTTTTTGTTTGAGTTCTGTGAAAAATGCCAGTGGTAGTTTGATAGGGATTGCATTGAATCTGTAGATTGCTTTGGGTAGTACAGTCATTTTCACAATGTTGATTCTTCCAATCCAAGAACATGGTATATCTCTCCATCTGTTTGTATCATCTTTAATTTCTTTCCTCAGTGTCTTATACTTTTCTGCATACAGGTCTTTTGTCTCCTTAGGTAGGTTTATTCCTAGGTATTTTATTCTTTTAGTTGCAGTGGTAAATGGGAGTGTTTCCTTAATTTCTCTTTCAGATTTTTTCATCATAGTGTATAGGAATGCAAGACATTTATGTGCATTAATATTGTAACCTGCTACTTTACCAAATTCATTGATTAGCTCTAGTAGTTTTCTGGTAGCATCTTTAGGATTCTCTATGTATAGTGTCATGTCATCTGCAAACAGTGACAGCTTTACTCCTTTTCCGATTTGGATTCCTTTTATTTCTTTTTCTTTTCTGATTGCTGTGGCTAAAACTTCCACAAGTATGTTGAATAATAGTGGTGAGAGTGGACAACCTTGTCTTGTTCCTGAACTTAGAGGAAATGGTTTCAGTTTTTCGCCATTGAGAGCAATGTTGGCTGTGGGTTTGTCATATATGGCCTTTATTATGTTGAGGTAAGTTCCCTCTATGCCTACTTTCTGGAGAGTTTTTATCATAAATGGGTGTTGAATTTTGTTGAAAGCTTTTTCTGCATCTATTGAGATGATCATATGGTTTTTCTCCTTCAGTTTGTTAATATGGTTTATCGCATTGATTGATTTGCGTATACTGAAGAATCCTTGCATTCCTGGGATAAACCCCACTTGATCATGGTGTATGATCCTTTTAATGTGCTGTTGGATTCTTTTTGCTAGTATTTTGTTGAGGATTTTTGCCTCTATGTTCATCAGTGATATTGGCCTGTAGTTTTCTTTCTTTGTGACATCTGTGTCTAGTTTTGGTATCAGGGTGATGGTGGCCTCATAGAATGAGTTTGGGAGTGTTCCCCCCTCTGCTATATTTTTGAAGAGTTTGAGAAGGATGGGTGTTAACTCTTCTCTAAATGTTTGATAGAATTTGCCTGTGAAGCCATCTGGTCCTAGGCTTTTGTTTGTTGGAAGATTTTTAATCACAGTCTCAATTTCAGTGCTTGTGATTGGTCTGTTCATATTATCTATTTCTTCCTGATTCAGTCTTGGCAGGTTGTGCATTTCTAAGAATTTGTCCATTTCTTCCAGGTTGTCCATTTTATTGGCATAGAGTTGCTTGTAGTAATCTCTCATGATCTTTTGTGTTTCTGCAGTGTCAGTTGTTACTTCTCCTTTTTCATTTCTAATTCTATTGAGTTGAGTCTCCTCCCTCTTTTTCTGGATGAGTCTGGCTAATGGTTTATCAATTTTGTTTATCTTTTCAAAGAACCACCTTTTAGTTTTATTGATCTTTGCTATTGTTTCCTTTATTTCTTTTTCATTTATTTCTGATCTGATCTTTATGAATTCTTTTCTTCTGCTAACTTTGGGGTTTTTTTGTTCTTTCTTTAATTGCTTTAGGTATAAGTTTAGGTTGTTTATTTGAGATGGTTCTTGTTTCTTGAGGTAGGATTGTATTGCTATAAACTTTCCTCTTAGAACTGATTTTGCTGCATCCCATAGGTTTTGGGTCGTCGTGTCTCTAGTGTCATTTGTTTCTAGGTATTTTTTGATTTCCTCTTTGATTTCTTCAGTGATCTCTTGGTTATTTAGTAATGTATTGTTTAGCCTCCATGTGTTTGTATTTTTTACAGATTTTTTCCTGTAATTGAAATCTTGTCCTTTCTTCTTGAGGCTGACTGTCTCATTCAGTAATGACAGACCATGATAAATGGGTTGCATACAGTAAATATAGCACAGAGCATGGAAGCTGGAGAGAAATAGCTAGTGGAAAAGTGGACCTGGGGCTTCCCTGGTGGCGCAGTGGTTGAGAGTCCGCCTGCCGATGCAGGGGGCACGGGTTCATGCCCCGGTCCAGGAGGATCCCACATGCAGTGGAGAGGCTGGGCCCGTGAGCCATGGCCGCTGAGCCTGCGCATCTGGAGCCTGTGCTCCGCAACGGGAGAGGCCACAGCAGTGAGCGGACCACGTACCGCAAAAAAAAAAAAAAAAAAAGTGAACCTGGCTGTTGAAGAGCAGAGTTGAGCTTATTTGCATAGTAACTCAGGTGTGGTTACTTATTTATGAAGCACATTTCCTCTGAGGTGTGGAAAATAGGCTGTGAACCTGATTCTGCCCTTGAACACTCATGGTCAGGAGGCAGAGTCCAGTGTGACCCCCCTAACCCTCCCCGTACCCGCTCCCTGGTGCTCCTGTTAATTCCCTGAGCTTCCTCTTGTCTTCCCTTCTTGCTAGACTGTGAGATCCTGGAGAGCAGGGACAGTGTTTGGTCACCATTTTTTCCCTGTGCCCAGCGATTCACCTGGCACAATGGCAGGCCTTCAGTAAATACATATGTCATGAATGGCATTTGGCAGCCAAGCCTGCAACTACCTGGACGTTGGAGGGAGATAAATACAAAAGAGGAGGAGAGGACTTGGAGCTCCCAAACTAGACACCCGCCCTGAAGCCAGAGGAGGAAGTAAAGTTAGAAACAGAGAGACAGAAAAAGCGCCATTTGAAGAAGGGGTCAGCTGTGGACCTCTTGCAGGAGAAAATCCCAAACAAACTTGACCTTCTTCCAAGTGAATGATTTGACTCCTCCAGAACAAGGAAAAAAACAAAACAAAACAACTCACATAATTCCCCACCCCTGCCAATAAAAATGCCTCTACCCCAAACAGCAATTGCTCCAGACTCATAATGGTGCCCCAGTTACACAGCAGAAAGAACAAAGAAGTGATTTAAGGATCTTGAAACTGAAATAACTATTGCCAAACACCAGAGGATCGGCGAATCATTAGATTGCAGAAAATTCAGAACCTCTGAGGCCTCTGTATTCTTCCATCCTGATGTCAGACTGCTGGCACCCCACGCTGAGCTGCTTTATAAGACCATGCAGCTAGGACACTAGAAAGATGAGAGGAGGGAGGAAAGGCCAGCTGGCCTTGCTGGCGGTTTGGAAGCTCTGCATTGAAGCTACCTTAACCAGCATTGGACACTATCATTTCTCTGCTCCCAGTGATGAATGAGGCCAAGGCTGGGCCTTTTAGCTGATTAGACACAGATGTGGATGTCTCTGAGTTTATCAGTCAGGGGCCTGGCAGGAATACAGAATTTATCCCAGGTGGTTCAAATAGAAAGACTTTAATAAAAGCATCCACAGAGCAGTAGGCAGGGTTGAGGGAACAAATACGGAACATTGAGGTACCTGGAGACTTGCGTCGGGGGAGCCATTACCTCCCTAAGGCCAAAGGGCAAAGGAAAGAAGGAAGTCTTGGTGCCTGACCCAGTGGGACTGCTGCTGTGGAGGAAGGGCCTCCAGAGACAGGGAGGGAGTGGGGAAGAAATCCCTGCCCGTTTTTGCTGCCTCATGTTGGCCAAACCGGAAGCCAGCCAGCAAGGGTGCTCAGGATGGTGCCTTCCTCAGGGGTCAGGTCCTGGGGCTGAGAACACGTGGAGGTGAGTCAGATAGAGGTCAGTCAGTACACTGACCACTAACCTGATTGCCATATAGCTACATTTCCTATAGCTTCTTACATGTTATCTCATTTAATTCTCAAAGGTACTCTAAAGCCGGCTGAGCCTGGGATTCTGTAGAATACCAGAACTTGTGGGCATAGCACACACTCATGCCTAATGGCGTGTTCGGGCTGATGAGCTGACAAGAGGGAAGCGTGTTGAAACCTATCATCAGGAGCTAGAGGCCAAAGGGACTCTAAACGTCAGTTAGAAATGAAGTCACTGGGACGGTGACTGTGAACAATTTGTCGGCTTTCTTCAGCCTTTGTAATTTATGCTTTTTATCCTGAATGTTTCCCAACAGTAAGGCTGTCTTCTGCTCAATAGGCAGTCCTGTCAGGGAGAGAATCTTGTGGGTTGCTGTGGGAAGTGACGGTGCTTTGCAGAAAGATCAGGTCAGGTCCCAGGAGTCATGGTTGAGGGAGGAAAGGGAAGCAGAAAGGCCAGAAGCCAGCTGTCCTGAGGAGGGGGTATGGCTGGGCCCAGGGCCTGTGCTCTGTCTCTGACTCCTCAGAGCTAGGAATCTCCCCCTGGTGGTTCTGCTTCCCTGCCTGAGGTTGAGCTGGGAGCTGTTCTCCGCGGCATAGGTGCAAGCTGGAGTGAGTGACCTTCCAACAACTCGGGGCAGCAGACACTGACAGTGGGTCTACTTTACTGTAAGGTAATCCAAGCAAGAGCCGCCACTTGATATGAAGGGCAAGTTCTTATCACCAAATAAATATTTCATCATTCGAGGCCCCAGTGAATCGAGGCATGGACAGGGCTTCGGTGCACACCTGAGTCCCCTGCCCCCTCTCAGATGTCCAGTGGCTCCGGCCCGGGGCGGGGGGAGAAGGAAGGCCTGTGGCTGAGCCATTAGAGGAGGTAGGAGAGGGCTTCCCCTCCATAACCTCCACCCAAGTGCTGAGTCACTCAGGTAGATCACCTCTCTGCGCCTTAGTTTTCTCAGCTGCAAAATGGAAATGATTTCCCAGCACAGTTCTAGGGCCCTTTCTTGTTGCAGAGACCAAGTGCGATAACACAGGAAAGCATTTCGGAAGGCAGAAAATGCCACATCAAGTGTACCAATTATTAATACCAACAGTGTCTTTTCAGAAAATGTCCCTCAAGAGGCCTAAACCATACTTGAGCTACTTTTATTCATTCATTTATACATTTAACAGATATTTACTGAGTACCTGCCATGTGCCAGGGTTTATTTTCTGCCTTATGGATTGGCAGGGTGCTCTGTATTCGTTTCTCCATTCACCAGTCCTGCCCTTTAGAGGCAGGGTTGACAGGGAGTATATAAGTAAGTCGAATGCTTGTTGGGGTTGATGAGGAATATATTGACTGAAATGAGATTTCAATGACCCTGCTCATTACCTCCAGTCGTACTGAGGTTCTGCCTTTTTGCCAAAGGAGCTGCAGGCTGGGTGTGAGTAGGGAGCTGAGTAGCCCTGCAGGGCACCATGGCAACCACGATGAGGGACTGCCACCAGGGAGTTTAATGTCACGTTGCACCTTGAAGCTCATCAGCTGTGGGCCCAGCAGAAAAGTAACCCTTCCCTATTCTGGGAGGTGGAAAAAAGGAAGAGAGGCAGGTGTGATGGATGCAGCTCAGGCAGGGCTGTATTAGCATCTGGTGAATATGCTGATTTCATCAGAGGGGAGTTTTCCCTTTCAGTGGAACCTCTGCTTGCTGGGAACTCGGGAGGCCAGGCCCCAGCAATGGAGAAAGGCACACATGCTGCTTGGTTACTAAATCCTGGGGTGTCTTCTCAGGACATTTGCCTCAGAGCAAGAAGCATGGGGGTGGGATAGAGATAAATTAGGAGTTTGGGATTAACATAAACACACTACCTATATAAAATTGGTAAGCAACAAGGACCTACTGTATAGCACAGGGAACTATACTCAATATCTTGTAATAACCTATAATGGAAAAGAATCTGAAAAAGAATATATATATGTATAACTGAATCACTTTGCTGTACACTTGAAACTAACACAACATTGTAAATTAACTATACTTCAACAAAAAAATAAAATAAAATGCCAAGACAAAAAAAGAAAAAAAGAAGCATAGGAATAGAGGGGCTCCCACACGGTGGGGAAGTTCAGAATTCCCTGCCTGTCCTGAAGGGGAATCCTCCTGAGTTAGTCCTGCCTTCCTGTCCCCAGATCCGTCACCTCCGGGTGTGTGATATTTTGTTGTTCCTTTGTTTAGTTCATAAATCAACCCTCCTACAGCTCTCATTTCCTAGTAGGACATGTTGGTGAGCACCCAGTAGATGCCTGGATTATCTGATAAAACCAGCCTCAGTCCAGAAGAAAATTGTCTGTGAAGAATCACTAAACAAGTACAAAATAGTGTCCTTGTTGAAACAGAAAAGGAAATAAATGTGAGACAGGGTCTTGGGAACTTAGTGTCCCTTGGTTCTTTCAAAATATGCTCCAACTCCAGGACCCCAGGGAGGCAGGTGCCAGTAGGGGAGCAGACATGCAAAACCCTTGCCTTGGTTCACCCACCACTTCACGGCTCTGGCGGAATCAGCCCAGTCTCAAATACTTGGTAGTAGGCCTTGTCTGCTAGGCATTGGTGCTTCTGCATCTCTCTCCTTTTATCTTGCTTTCTTGTCATCCCCACACCGACCTCTTTAAACAAATCTAGCCTCCTCTTTTGCCTCATCAAACCTGCAGGCAGGCCCAGGGGCTGAATAGGAGCTGTGTCCAGCGGTGAAGGTGGGCCATGATGATGAGGGGGATGGTGGTGATGATGAGGACACAACACCAGCTCCTCCTGTCACGATCACTAGTTAATAGGAGCACAGTGATGATGGGGGTTGACAACCCTGCAGTGGGTTTACCTTATTTTAGCTTCTCTTTGCAGAGGTGATTTAGGACTTCATAAAACTCTTCCCTGCACTCTGGCATTTGTCCTTCATTGTTTCTCAGACCCAGGATACTATTTTGGTTTAGAAAGTTCGCTTGTTTGTGCTGCCGCAGGTAGTGGCTGCCAGCTCCTCAGAGGAGAGGACCCAGCGGTTGTCTATTTTCAGAGGCACTGCACCGGCTGCCCGTTCAGGATTGATTTTTTTAGATTGTTCCCTGTAATTGCACGGCACTATGCTGCCCTGGCCCAGGGCCCGTGCAGAGATTTTTTTTTTTTTTTTTTTTTTTGGCGGTATGCGGGCCTCTCACTGTTGTGGCCTCTCCCGTTGCAAAGCACAGGCTCCAGACGCGCAGGCTCAGCGGCCATGGCTCACGGGCCCACCTGCTCCGCGGCTTGTGGGATCTTCCCGGACCGGGGCACGAAGCCGTGTCCCCTGCATCGGCAGGCGGACTCTCAACCACTGCGCCACCAGGGAAGCCTCCGTGCAGAGATTTTGACTTGAAATGTCTTGCTTCATTCTCTGGAGGCTGCTGACTCTCACTCCTCCGGCTGCAGCCCCCAGCTTGTAACTGATGTCCTCCTTAGCTGAGCTAAGAGGTCTGAGAGGAGAGGGCGTCCACACTCATTTGCTGGACCAGCAGTCTGCCTTCTGCTCTTGAGGTTGCTTCAGTCCTGTGATGAATGGTGGTGGTGGGGGGTGGGAAGGGGGGGTGCTGAGCCAAGGGAAGTTCTTAAAGAAAGGTAACACGTTAACATCAGAAATCTGCAGAATAAGACTTTGAAAACACCCCGAGAGAAGAAATATACTACATCTGGAGATAGAAATGAGGTTAGGCACCAAATTTTCCTTTGTAAAATTAGCACTTCTTGTGTGCTGGTGGGAGCAGTAGGTGACGATTAAGTAAAAGGGTTGCACTCGGGGCTTCTCCCTTCCGCCACACTGCCCCAAACATCCCATGACTCTTCCCCAGTGCAGTTGGTGCTGGCATGTAAGTGCTTGGTAGATGAAATCTTCAGTACAACTGAGGGCCGGAAATGGGACTGCTGGAGCTACACACAGGAGTACGTGGCTGGGGTAGAGAGAAGTGTGTTTGGGGTTTAGGGAAAACTGTATTTGATGACACAGAACAAGATCTCTGAGGGGCTGAGGCCACAGGATTCAGAGTATTTGCTGGGAGGAGGGAACAATGGTTCCTAGGTGAGTGCCACAATATTCTATGAAGGAGGTGCTGCTGTCGCTTTTTTCCACGTGAGGAAATTTGCCCAGGGTCACACAGCAGGGGGCCACTTCTTCCGGGTGGTAGAGGACAGATGTGGGCCTGTTGGCGTCTGGACACTTTGCTAGGGGGAGGGGCACAGCCTCAACTCCCACCCCTCCCCTTCCCCAGCGGCCTCAGGCCAGGCTGCGGGAAGCAATGCCTCTGCCCGGGGGAAGTGGAAGGGGAGCCAGGCCATAGCAGCCTGGCTGTAGCAGAGCTCAGAGGGGCTGAGACCGCCCCTCGCTGGAGCCCGCAGCTGGGGACCTCCGTTCATTCTCTACAGCTGACCCCAGTCCTCATTCTTCCTCCCTCCAGGGACCTGTTGGCTGGAGGCCCAGGCTCTGCTGATAGAGAACTGATGGATTTCCTAAAATAGGAAGCCCTGTCACCCACCCATTCTCTCCCTTTGGCTGAGCTGGGTGGGGCCTCCTTAGGAGAAATCTCTCTTTACAGATTTGTTTTACCAGAAGCAGCTTTGGCAAAGGAGAGTGCGGCTGAACTCATGCCTTTGCTTGAGGGCCAGTTCACAGCCATCCAAAGTCTGTTGAGCCTGGGGGTTCACTGGAATAATAGGGCAGGTTGGAGGTTGGACAGGAGTCTGTACTCTCACTTCCTGTTTAGAAGGGGTGAAAAAGCCCAGGGGGCCACACTGACCATGCAGCCGAGTTCCTTCCCTTCCAGCAGAGGTCCCAGGGCCCCTGAGCCTGTGCAGGGAGCTCTAACCTTGGCTTTATAACAGACAAATTCAAGTTCTGGTTATCTCATTTTTATATTTGAAGACCTGGAGCAAATCATTCTAGGACTTGGTTTTCTCATCTGTGTAATGGATTTAACAGTCCCTGTGCTGCCTACCCACAGGGTTGTGGTCCAGGTTCCGAGGGGGAGCCTCTGTGTGCATCAAGTGCTGGGTCAACACTGTTGATAAAGAGACAATCTTTTGTTTGCACAGAAATAACACTCAGGGCCGGGAACAGGAAAGGTGTGCCCCAGCCATGTCTGCTCAGCGAGCTGCTTCTCTGTGGCTGTGGCCCATCAGCCTCTCTCTCTGGCAGTCCTGCCTCTTTCACATTGATTATAAAAATAACCACGCACCTCCTTCGTTTTGCCATTTGGATTTTGCTTGGCTGTTGGATTCACTCTTCTGTAACGCGGACTATCTTCTCCTTTTACACTCAGTTGATCTGAAATCGGATTTTACAGAATGGAGCAGAACTTCCCATTCTTTTGTTTATGAGGGGTTTGGGTTTTGTTTTTTAACCTTGTTTTGTTTTTACTGCTCAGAATTCCCCTGATACAGTTAGTTTTTCAACTTTGCATGTGGTTAGAGGGAGAAGCCATTACAATGCTAACAGTCCCCTCCCCTAGGTGTGATTCTGCCTTGAAAAACAGTAAGGAGGGAGACAGGGCAGGCCCAGCCTCAAGTCATGCTCAGACCATGTCCATTCTTGGTGCACTTGGCAGTCATGAGTTTGGCAGAACTTGGATGGGGCCATAAACTGGACCTGGGGTGAGGCCCCATCCCTCTGCTGATGGCTATGGGAAGCACCATGAGGACCCAGTCCCCCACCCCCATCCCTAAATAGGCAGAGGCCTGGGGAAGCCCTGCTGGAGGCGGGACTCTGCTCCCTTCCTGGCATGGTTGACCTTGTGTGTTTTGGGTGGGATGGAGAAAGAGACAACTGTGGGAAACTAGGAAAAGGCAGAGTGGCTGAACCCACAGAGGTGTCCCAGCTGCCCTTGCTTAACTGGAAGCAGAATCTTGCCCAGAGCCCCCTGTGAGCAGTGCAGTGAGACCGCACGCCCACACCCTGCCCGCCCCGGAGGCTGGAACCAGTGCCTGTTCCTCAGTGGTAGATACAAAAAAGAGCAGATAACGTCCCCATGCCTGAGGAACTCAAAAGCTTCCAGAGAGATCAAAGCAATCCCCAAAGCACGAAAACAACTGGGAGTGTGAGAGGATGGCGGATGCCTGGGCTCGCTCTGGCCTTCTGAACTGGCTGAGGGGAGTGGACCAATGATCCACTCGTCTCCTTTCTGTCCTCTTTGCTTCCCTTCCTTCCTGCTGTTTGTATAGCACTGTGCTAGATCCTGGGAGAGGTTGCCATTCTTCTAATAAGGGATTCAGCAGTTCCTACTGGGCAGTGTCAGTGCCACATCTGGGGAGGACTACTTTAAGGGCCAAGTCCTCTTGCCTGAGGGGGCAGGACCTGGACTTTCAATATCAGTGTCAGGGCCAGTGAGCCTTGTCCTAGGGCATCCTTCTGGACTGACCACATCCTAACCTCAGCTTCTGCACCCATTCTGTTCCTTTGCTTTTGCCTTTGAGTCTAAATCATTTACATAGATTCTACCTTCAAGTAGGCATCTTTCATTTGCTATCCCAGTGTCTGATTTGCAAAGACCCCTGACATCACCCTTGAGGCAAAGCTTTGGCACTGGACCCCCTTTCTCACCTCGTTTTGGTTCTGTCAGGTTGCTTCAGCCCAGACAGAGCTTACAGGACTTCAGGTTAGTTGAGGAGACGAGATGTAGACCCAGACTAATTTAAAAAATAGTATGTTAATTGTAAGATCTCAGAGGGCTTGATTTTGGTCCCAAGGGACAGTCGGGATTTGCATAAATGGGAAGGAGCAGAAAGCGCATTCTTGGCAGGAGACAAGGCTTCAGCAAGAGCGCAGGAATGGGAATGTGCTTCACGAGTTCAGGGAGCAATGAATAAACCGGTTTGCTAAAAATATTTATCAAGTGCTTCCTATGTGTGAGGCACATGGAAGATACAAAGGAAGGGTAATGAGTGATCCTTGCGCTCCAGGATTCTGCAGCGTTCTGATTCTGAAATGCCCGTATCAGAACAGAAAGGCCTGGGGAAAGCCTGAGGAATAAATCTGGAGGCAAGACTTGAGGGTGCAGGAAGGCATCAGCTCTCTTAGCACAGATATGGATGACAAAAAAAAAAATGTGCTCAGGACATAATCTTAGTAAAGCTGCTGATTATGGTTAAAGCAAACATTTACAAAGAGGATTGGCATGAGGAATGTGCAGGCAGAGCGAGCAGTTCCGTGTCACAGAGCTTCTGAACTGCTACAGTAGATTGAGCAAAAGTGGAAAGAGAAGGTACCAGGGACCGGGCCCAGAGGTATTTTAACAGCAAACTCTCCAGCCAGCTGATATCCCTGATATGTGTTATGTTGCTATTGTCTTGGTGACCTTGGCAGCAAAGTTGTACAGGCCTGGGGAGACCTTTCTAGGTTGCTAGATTCTTTGGATTTTTGAACTTGTTGCAAGAAGTTGCATTGCTTTCCTCTCCCTGACTACAGAGGAATGCCTGTGGTCCCTGAAATAGAATAACAGTTGACGGAGCTCTGTGTCGTGTTCACAGGGAAAATTACTAGTGAGATAGGTGATTGGGTCCTTGAGTTTGCTCTCCTCAACACAGCTAAATTCTAATGGTTTCTCTGAAGGAACTTAATTTGAATTTGCATTTCTAAAAGCTGGTATATCATCACTTAAATGTACAATTAAAAAGTAGCAAGACATGAAATAAGAGCTTAGGTATGGGTTTCCCTGGTGGTGCAGTGGTTGAGAATCCGCCTGCCAATGCAGGGGATGTGGGTTCGTGCCCTGGTCCGGGAAGATCCCACATGCTGCGGAGTGGCTGGGCCCGTGAGCCATGGCCGCTGAGCCTGTGTGTCCGAAGCCTGTGCTCCGCAACCAGAGAGGCTACAACAGTGTGAGGCCTGCATACTGCAAAAAAAAAAAAAAAAGAGCTTAGGTATACCAATAAAATGAACATTCATTCAGCAGACATTTTTGTCCCTATTATGTTCCAGTCACTGTGCTGGGCACAAAACCAGGTGCCTATTTATAAGTGTCTCCCTTGTACAATGCTCTTATATACACAAGGTCAGGACACTACCCAACTAAATGAGCAAGGAGTTCCAGGTTCGAGTTCTTCCAGTGGAAGCACGAACTGTCCATCTAATAGAAGGGCATGAGAGAAGGGATTTCTTCAGTGGTCTGTGATAGCCATTTGGCCTCATCCCCCTCCGGACTTTGTGAGGCTACCAAGGTTCACAAGGAAAGGCCCTTTTCCAGGGCTGTGTATGCAGGAGGCAAAGAGGTGGGGGAATAACCTAACAAAGCAGGAAACAAAACCCGATGTCAAATTCTACAAAGTGGTGAAAGCTGGCTTGCCTCTGATGAAGCTGGTTCCTTTTACAGCAACAAGCAGGGCACTCTGCCTGTTCTCAGCCCAGGCTGGATGAACCTAATCTGAATAAGCCTGTTGGATGCAAAGGTTTGTGCCTACGAACCGGTGAGTGGGGTCCAAGAGCCAGGATCTGAGGATAGGCAGATGCCTGGCGTGGACACGGCGCCCTGTGGTTGAGGCCAGAAGGCCATAGGGAGGAAGGTATACTGCGGGTTCCGTCTGTTTGTGCTTCTGCTCAACTCCTTTGAGAACCAGACACAGCCGAGAGAGGAAAGGTTGGCACAGGATGGTGCTGGAGCATGCACTGTGGAAGCCGAGAGAGGAAAGGTTGGCACAGGATGGTGCTGGAGCATGCACTGTGGAAGCCCAGCCTGGGTCTTCTGCACATTAACTTCCTGGTTGCCCCAAACATAGGGCTGTCCATTGTAGGACTAATCTTTTTTTTTTTTTAATTGGGATTTCTACCAATATGAATCATTTGTTAGAACAGTTTGGGTCCAGAAGGAGTGGAGACTGTAATACCCCTGGGTTTATGTTTGGGTGGTTCCTCTGAGTCACTCAGAGAATCGGGTGATCTTTTGTACCTCAGTTTCTCCTACCCATGAAAACAGGATGAAACTTGCCTGCTGCAGATAACAAAGCTGTGGGAAACTTGCTTAAAGAAAGTAAAGAGTGTTTATACATGCATAGTACCTTTGAGGGAGGCAGGATTTCTACAGGAGAGCTACATGGTGCTCTGAAAAATCTTTCTTCAAAGTGAAGCCCATTTCATTGTTTGTGCCAATGTCTCTTCTTCCCACCTCTCTTCTAATCATCCCCACGTAGTCATACACCCCATGTGATAATTTATTAATAATAATAATAGCTCCTCTTTATTGACCAATTCCTCTATGCCAGTCCCTCTGCTAGATATTACCTTGAACTCTTAAAACAGCTATGAAAGATTAAGTATTATTAATCCCTCTTTATAATGTGGAAGCTGAGGCCTAGAGAGGCAGGTGGAAAGGGTAGAGGTGAGCCAGCAAGTAAGTGGTAGAGCCAGGATTGTAACTCAGGTCCATCTGACTCCAAAGCCATACCCTTTCCACTACACCCCACCGGCTCCTGGCCACTCTTTTCAGATTTCTGAGGGCAAAGGAGTGGAAACTGCTAGAGGAGGCAGCTCCTAGCCGAAAAGGGACACAGAGTGCATGGTGCCTAGCACAGCGATGGTGATACCCACACTCACCCCAAGGATGTGCCTGAGGCTGCTTGTGGTGGACACAATGCAGTGGCATTTCCTTGGCCTTTGGCAGAAATGCTATCTGAGCTGAACCCACCGTTTTTTGTGTAGAACGCTGCATATTCCTAATTCTCAGCTGTGTGGAGGAGCTCCGAAAAGGAATGACTTTATTTTCTGGGGCAGACTCATCACACATCCAGGTCCCTCTCCCCTCTTGTACTTCGGGAATGCAGCAAGCCCCCTATGTGTCCACCTGACCGCTTGTTCAGAGGGTTGAAGGCAGGTGGTGTCACGGGGCGCTGTGGATTGTGCCTCTGTTGTGCTGCTTCCAGAAGGCCCAGTTTTCTGGCAACATAGCTTACCTGGAAGCTGTTAACTTTGCCCTAGTTCATTTTATTGCATGCATTCTTACCCGTTTTGTGACGCTTTCAGACAATAGGTGTGGTGGCTGATGAGTTGAAACCCGTCTTAATTATGCACTGAAGCAGGCTTAAGGAGTGTTATTACTTGCTTAATGATAGCAGCTTGCAAAACAGTTTCCATGGCTCTCCGCACAGCCAGGCCTTCATGGTCATACATCTGCTCCTGAAAAGGATTTGCCATTTGGAAATGCAAGCATTTAGCTCTGGCAAATGGTGCCCTGACACGATCATTCTAGTGTTGGATGTCCTCTAAATGTCATTGTCTACTGATTGGTATTGATTTTGGTAGCTCTTTCAGAGGCCGGGCTGTCAGCAACCCCTCTGGGGGAGATCATAGGCTTTGATACCTGGGGAGTAGCTGCTGGTTTTATTGGTGCTTTGTTAGGACCAGAATTCCCTAGGGCCTATCATCAGCTCTTCAGAGGAGTTTTTATTTACAACATCCAGAATACTTGTCAAATTTCTATATTATGTAATCATCATCAATGTTGTATGTGTAAGACTTTCTTTTTCCTATTTGCGGTAATCACCACTTTAATACTTAGTTACTTAGGTAAGGATGCACAAAAAGGCAGAAATTTAGAGTCAGTTCTTATATACAGTAACGTTCTATTTTTCCATCTTTCTAGCCTTCTCAGGCAATGGTGTATTCCAAATACCATGTTTTTTCTGGTATCTAAAATTTACCTCTTCAAGTAAAAAAATTAATTTTTAGATGTTTAAAAATTAGATTTTAAACTTTTGTAGTATAGTCTTGATTTCTTAAATATTACATATTTAATGTAATATAATTTTTATTTTAATGACTTGATCTATACCAGAAATTGTGCAATACTGCTGTCAGTCAATGATAGTCTCAAGGCAGTTGAGACACATGGAGTTGGCCCTTTCTCCCCAGTTAGCTAGAGTGTTGTGAGCTCTTATTTCCCTGGACCTTTCGCATTCTCCACTTTCATTTCTCCCTGCTGCCAATGTTCTGTTGCTTCTAATCCACAGCCTTGTTTCTCACAGAGGAGTAACGACTCGGCAATGGCTCTGTTCCCCTGGAGAAGTTCAGCACGTGGGCTTTGTGACAGCAGCCCACTGCTTACAGGTCCTCTTCATTTACTCTGGAATTCACAGCTTTGCTGTAGATGGTGGAGGGTAGAGGAAGGCTAAGCCTCCAGCTCTCCAGGGTGTTACTGGCCTTGACACTGAACAGAGCTGCCTGCAGCTTGGGGAAACGCATCTCAGCCTGTATGGGGACCTCACAGGTTACAGATTCATTGTATGTATGATGTGTCCTTTATTTCCTGGCCTGACTTTGACAGAAACCCCTGCTCTGATTTCTGTTTTACAAGTAGCTGATGGTTCGTGGAGCAACCGAAGCTTTCCCCCCTGCAGTCTCTGTTTTGGCCCTTAAGTACCACCCCGTGGATGGGCAGGAGATGCCAATACCATAGCAAAGAACCGGCTGCCCAACTTCTGAGCACTTCTGAGGATCCTTTGGTAACCCTCGTCACACGTGTAATTTCTTTTTTAATGCCCATCTTCCCCACCAAACTGTGAGCTCCAAGAAATAGGGAACTGTGTCATTATTCTCTGCGGCCCCGGCCTCCGCAAAGTGCCTGACACATCGTGGGCACTCAGGGAGTAGATGCTGGGTTAAGTTTGAAAAGGTCCTTCATTGACTTTCTCATCTGAACAGTCCTGCAAGAATACTTAGTGGACACGGATATTCTTCAGACTAGGTGTTTGAGCATGAAGAAATGTTTTGAAGGTGGCAAAATCTGTACTCTCCCCTGCAAGTCTGATGGGAAGGTCCATGTTGTCTTTCTGGTTTTCGGCCTGTGATTGCTTATCAAAGTGCAGCATGTGGAATCTCAGTTCCCTGACCAGGGATCGAACACCACGCCCCTTGCATTGGAAGCACCAGTCTTAACCACTGGACCGCCAGGGAAGTCCCCAATCTGTGATGGCAGTCCAATCAGTAAGTGGCGACCCTGTGCTTGGCACTCTTCTAGGGGCTGTGACGACTGGAGACCCACTATGAGATTTTGCGCTTGCCAAGAACAAGTTTATACCCTAGACAGGGAGGCAACAGCAGCCTCACGGGGAAGTATGTTAAGTACGCAGAAGTCTTGTGGGATTCAGAAAGAACAGAGACGGATGGAGACCGGAGCTAAGACTAGGACCCCGAGAGTGGAGTCTTCGATATTTGGTGACTCAGCCTCCGACCTCCTGCCTGTCTTTAGAGGACAGAGTTATCTGCACAGTATCCACATCATTTTCTTATTTGTTTACACTGTCATTTCTCTAGCCCCATCTTCTCTGGTGAGATAGCTGCAGTCTGGGACAAATAGCTATTTGATAGCTTCCTACCTTGATTTCCTCTTTTCCTGTCTCATTTTCTTATTCATTGTTTCCCTTTTTCAGCCACAGTATTTCAGTTTTCTTCACATGTCCTTTCCTACCTTCCCAGTTTCCAGACCTCTAGCCTCCTTTCCCCTCAACACCCTGTTGCCCATCTGAACATGTACCACCCAGGCAGGAGTCTGTTCACCTTTCCTTCTACTCACTTTTTCCTACAAACTAAATACCCCATGGCCCTACACTTCTGAGCTTTGCTTTGCATTTTCCAAAATGAAAGTGAATTATCTGACACCTTTATTTCCTTGTCAAACATTTACTTCTCTGATCCAAGTGCTGTGAAAGGCACCACAGAGAAGTAATGTGATGAAGATACAACTTTCCAGGAACTCAGAACAAATATTGGCAGTTATTTTATCTGAGAATCTCCTAAGCGTTTCTGGGGAAAAAATAGAAGAATTTTGGGACTTAAGTTGAGCCCTAATATTGTCAACATTTCATAATTATATATTAGGTGGGGAGACAATGGGTGATCCTAATACCCCTTTTTTCAGTTTTTATTTTTTTACATCTTTATTGGAGTATAATTGCTTTACAATGGTGTGTTAGTTTCTGCTTTATAACAAAGTGAATCAGTTATACATATACATATGTTCTCATATCTCTTCCCTCTTACATCTCCCTCCCTCCCACCCTCCCTATCCCACCTTTCCAGGCGGTCACCGAGCTGATCTCCCTGTGCTATGCGGCTGCTTCCCACTAGCTGTCTACCTTACGTTTGGTAGTGTATATATGTCCATGCCTCTCTCTCGCTTTGTCACAGCTTACCCTACCCCCTCCCCATATCCTCAAATCCATTCTCTAGTAGGTCCGTGTCTTTATTCCTGTCTTACCCCTAGGTTCTTCATGACATTTTTCCCCTTAAATTCCATATATATGTGTTAGCATATGGTATTTGTCTCTCTCTTTCTGACTTACTTCACTCTGTATGACAGACTCTGGGTATATCCACCTCATTACAAATAGCTCAATTTCGTTTCTTTTTATGGCTGAGTAATATTCCATTGTATATATGTGCCACATCTTCTTTATCCATTCATATGATGATGGACACTTAGGTTGTTTCCATCTCCTGGCTATTATAAATAGAGCCGCAATGAACATTTTGGTACATGACTCTTTTTGAATTATGGTTTTCTCAGGGTGTATGCCCAGTAGTGGGATTGCTGGGTCATATGGTAGTTCTATTTGTAGTTTTTTCAGGAACCTCCATACTGTTCTCCACAGCGGCTGTATCAATTTACATTCCCACCAACAGTGCAAGAGGGCTCCCTTTTCTCCACACCCTCTCCAGCATTTATTATTTGTAGATTTTCTGATGATGGCCATTCTGACTGGTGTGAGATGATATCTCATTGTAGTTTTGATTTGCATTTCTCTAATGATTAATGAAGCTGAGCATTCTTTCATGTGTTTGTTGGGAGTCTGTATAGCTTCTTTGGAGAATTGTCTATTTAGGTCTTCTGCCCATTTTGGATTGGGTTGTTTGTTTTTTTGTTATTGAGCTGCATGTGCTGCTTATAAATTTTGGAGATTAATCCTTTGTCAGTTGCTTCATTTGCAAATATTTTCTCCCATTCTGAGGGTTGTCTTTTGGTCTTGTTTATGGTTTCCTTTCCTGTGCAAAAGCTTTGAAGTTTCATTAGGTCCCATTTGTTTATTTTCGTTTTTATTTCCATTTCTCTGGGAGGTGGGTCAGAAAGAATCTTGCTGTGATTTATGTCATAGAGTGTTCTGCTATGTTTTCCTCTAAGGGTTTGATAGTTTCTGTCCTTACATTTAGGTCTTTAATCCATTTTGAGCTTATTTTTGTGTATGGTGTTAGGGAGTGATCTAATCTCATACTTTTACATGTACCTGTCCAGTTTTCCCAGCACCACTTATTGAAGAGGCTGTCCTTTCTCCACTGTACATTCCTACGTCCTTTATCAAAGATAAGGTGACCATATTGCATGGGTTTATCTCTGGGCCTTCTATCCTGTTCCATTGATCTCTCTTTCTGTTTTTGTGCCAGTACCATACTGTCTTGATTACTGTAGCTTTGTAGTATAGTCTGAAGTCAGGGAGCCTGATTTCTCCAGCTCTGTTTTTTGTTCTCAAGATTGCTTTGGCTATTAGGGTTCTTTTGTGTTTCCATACAAATTGTGAAATTTTTTGTTCTAGTTCTGTGAAAAATACCACTGGTGGTTTGATAGGGATTGCATTGAATCTGTAGATTGCTTTGGGTAGTAGAGTCATTTTCACAATGTTGATTCTTCCAATCCAAGAACATGGTATATCTCTCCATCTATTTGTATCATCTTTAATTTCTTTCATCCGCGTCTTATAATTTTCTGCATACAGGTCTTTTGTCTCCTTAGGTAGGTTTATTCCTAGATATTTTATTCTTTTTGTTGCAATGGTAAATGGGAGTGTTTTCTTGATTTCACTTTCAGATTTTTCATCATTAGTGTATAGGAATGCCAGAGATTTCTGTGCATTAATTTTGTATCCTGCTACTTTACCAAATTCATTGATTAGCTCTAGTAGTTTTCTGGTAGCATCTTTAGGATTCTCTATGTATAGTATCATGTCATCTGCAAACAGTGACAGCTTTACTTCTTCTTTTCCAATTTCGATTCTTTTATTTCCTTTTCTTCTCTGATTGCTGTGGCTAAAACTTCCAAAACTATGTTGAATAAAAGTGGTGAGAGTGGGCAACCTTGTCTTGTTCCTGATCTTAGTGGAAATGCTTTCAGTTTTTCACCATTGAGGACGATTTTGGCTGTGGGTTTGTCATATATGGCCTTTATTATGTTGAGGAAAGTTTCCTCTATGCCTACTTTCTGCAGGGTTTTTATCATAAATGTGTGTTGAATTTTGTTGAGCTTTTTCTGCATCTATTGATATGATCATATGGTTTTTCTCCTTCAATTTCTTAATATGGTTTATCACATTCATTGTATTGCGTATATTGAAGAATCCTTGCATTCCTGGAATAAACCCTACTTGATCATGGTATATGATCCTTTTAATGTGCTGTTGGATTCTGTTTGCTAGTATTTTGTTGAGGATTTTTGCATCTATGTTCATCAGTGATACTGGCCTGTAGTTTTCTTTCTTTGTGACATCCTTGTCTGGTTTTGGTATCAGGGTGATAATGGCCTTGTAGAATGAGTTTGGGAGTGTTCCTCCCTCTGCTATATTTTGGAAGAGTTTGAGAAGGATAGGTGTTAGCTCTTCTCTAAATGTTTGATAGAAGTAGACTGTGAAGCCATCTGGTCCTGGGCTTTTGTTTGTTGGAAGATTTTTAATCACAGTCTCAATTTCAGTGCTTGTGATTGGTCTGTTCATATTTTCTATTTCTTCCTGATTCAGTCTTGGCAGGTTGTGCATTTCTAAGAATTTGTCCATTTCTTCCAACAATAGGTTGTCCTATTATTGGCATAGAGTTGCTTGTAGTAATCTCTCATGATCTTTTGTGTTTCTACAGTGTCAGTTGTTACTTCTGCTTTTTCATTTCTAATTCTATTGATTTGAGTCTTCTCCCTTTTTTTCTTGGTGAGTCTGGCTAATGGTTTATCAATTTTGTTTATTTTCTCAAAGAACCACCTTTTAGTTTTATTGATTTTTGCTATCGTTTCCTTCATTTCTTTTTCATTTATTTCTGATCTGATTTTTATGATTTCTTTCCTTCTGCTAACTTTGGGATTTTTTGGTTCTTCTTTCTCTAATTGCTTTAGGTGCAGGGTTAGGTTGTTTATTCGAGATGTTTCCTGTTTCTTAAGGTAGGATTGTATTGCTATAAACTTTCCTCTTAGAACTGCTTTTGCTGCATCCCATAGATTTTGGGTCATCGTGTCTCCATTGTCATTTGTTTTTAGGTATTTTTTTATTTCCTCTTTGATTTCTTCATTGATCACTTCGTTATTAAGTAGTGTATTGTTTAGCCTCCATGTGTTTGTATTTTTTACAGATCTTTTCCTGTAATTGATATCTAGTCTCATAGCGTTGTGGTCGGAAAAGAAACTTGATATGATTTCAATTTTCTTAAATTTACCAAGGCTTGACTTGTGACCCAAAATATGATCTATTCTGGAGAATGTTCCATGAGCACTTGAGGAAAATGTGTATTCTGTTGTTTTTGGATGGAATGTCCTATAAATATCAATTAAGTCCATCTTGTTTAATGTATCATTTAAAGCTTGTGTTTCCTTATTTATTTTCATTTTGGATGATCTGTCCATTGGTGAAAGTGGGGTGTTCAAGTCCCCTACTATGAATGTGTTACTGTTGATTTCTCCTTTTATGGCTGTTAGTGTTTGCCTTATGTATTGAGGTGTTCCTATGTTGGGTGCATATATATTTACAATTATTATATCTTCTTCTTGGATCGATCCCTTGATCATTATGTAGTGTCCTTCTTTGTCTCTTCTAACAGTCTTTATTTTAAAGTCTATTTTGTTTGATATGAGAATTGCTACTCCAGCTTTCTTTTGGTTTCCATCTGCATTAAATACCTTTTTCCATCCCCTTACTTTCAGTCTATATGTGTCTCTAGGTCTGAAGTGGGTCTCTTGTAGACAGCAAATATATGGGTCTTGTTTTTGTATCCATTCAGCCAATCTGTGTCTTTTGGTGGGAGCATTTAGTCCATTTACATTTAAGGTAATTATTGATATGTATGTTTCTATTCCCATTTTCTTAATTGTTTCGGGTTCGTTATTGTAGGTCTTTTCCTTCTCTTGTGTTTCTTGCCTAGAGAAGTTCCTTTAGCAGTTGTTGTAAAGCTGGTTTGGTGGTGCTGAACTCTCTTAGCTTTTGCTTGTCTGTAAAGGTTTTAATTGCTCCATCAAATCTGAATGAGATCCTTGCTGGGTAGAGTAATCTTAGTTGCAGGTTTTTCTCCTTCGTCACTTTAAATATGTCCTGCCAGCCCCTTCTGGCTTGCAGAGTTTCTGCTGAAAGATCAGCTGTTAACCTTATGGGGATTCCCTTGTGTGTTATTTGTTGTTTTTCCCTTGCTGCTTTTAATATGTTTTCTTTGTATTTAATTTTTGACAGTTTGATTAATATGTGTCTTGGCATATTTCTCCTTGGATTTATCCTGTATGGGACTCTCTGTACTTCCTGGACTTGATTAACTATTTTCTTTCCCATATTAGGGAAGTTTTCAACTATAATCTCTTCAAATATTTTCTCAGTCCCTTTCTTTTTCTCTTCTTCTTCTGGAACCCCTATAATTCCAATGTTGGTGCGTTTAATGTTGTCCCAGAAGTCTCTGAGACTGTCCTCAGTTCTTTTCATTCTTTTTCTTTATTCTGCTCTGCAGTAGTTATTTCCACTATTTTATCTTCCAGGTCACTTATCCGTTCTTCTGCCTCAGTTATTCTGCTATTGATCCCATTAGAGTATTTTTAATTTCATTTATTGTGTTGTTCATTGTTGTTTGTTTCATCTTTAGTTCTTCTAGGTCCTTGTTAAATGTTTCTTGCGTTTTTTTCCATTCTATTTCCAAGATTTTGGATCATCTTTACTATCATTATTCTGAATTCTTTTTCAGGCAGACTGCCTATTTCCTCTTTATTTGTTAGGTCTGGTGGGTTTTTATCTTGTTCCTTCATCTGCTGTGTGTTTTTCTGTCTTCTCACTTTGCTTATCTTACTGTGTTTAGGGTCTCCTTTTTGCAGGCTGCAGGTTCGTAGTTCCCGTTGTTTTTGGTGTCTGTCCCCAGTGGCTAAGGTTGGTTCAGTGGGTTGTGTAGGCTTCCTGGTGGAAGGGACTAGTGCCTGTGTTCTGGTGGATGAGGCTGGATCTTGTCTTTCTGGTGGGCTGGTCCACGTCTGGTGGTGTGTTTTGTGGTGTCTGTGGACTTATTATGATTTTAGGCAGCCTCTCTGCTAATGGGTGTGGTTGTGTTCCTGTCTGGCTAGTTTTTTGGTATAGGATGTCCAGCACTGTAGCCTGCTGGTCGTTGAGTGAAGCTGGGTGCTGGTGTTGAGATGGAGGTCTCTGGGAGATTTTCGCTGTTTGATAATATGTGGAGCTGGGTGGTCTCTTGTGGACCAGTGTCCTGAAGTTGGCTCTCCCACCTCCGAGGCACAGCAGTGACTCCTGACTGCAGCACCAAGAGCCTTTCATCCACATTGCTCAGAATAAAAGGGAGAAAAAGTAGAAAGAAAGAATTAGTAGAAGTAGAAAGAAAGAAAGGAGGGAGGGAGAGAGGAAGGAAGGAGGGAAAGAAGGAAAAAAAGAAAGAACGAAGATAAAGTAAAATAAAATAAAGTAAGATAAAATATAATAAACTTATTAAAATAAAAAAATAAATATAAAAAAAATTTTAAACGGACGGATAGAACCCTAGGACAAATGGTGGAAGCAAAGCTATACAGACAAAATCTCACACAGAATCATACACATACACACTCACAAAAAGAGGAAAAGGGGAAAAAATCATAAATCTTGCTCTCAAAGTCCACCTCCTCAATTTGGGATGATTCGTTGTCTATTCATGTATTCCACAGATGCAGGGTACATCAAGTTGATTGTGCAGCTTTAATCCGCTGCTCCTGAGGCTGCTGGGAGAGATTTCCCCTTCTCTTCTTTGTTCGCACAGCTCCCGGGGCTCAGCTTTGGATTTGGCCCCGCCTCTGCGTGTAGGTCGCCTGAGGGCGTCTGTTCTTCGCTCAGACAGGACGGGGTTAAAGGAGCCGCTGCTTCTGGGGCTCTGGCTCACTCAGGCCGCGGGGAGGGAGGGGCATGGAGTGCGGGGCAAGCCTGCGGTGGCAGAGGCCAGCGTGACGTTGCGCCAGCGTGACGTTGCACCAGCCTGCGGCGCGCCGTGTGTGCGTTCGCCCGGGGGAGTTTTCCCTGGATCCCGGGACACTGGCAGTGGCGGGCTGCACAGGCTCCCTGTAAGGGGGGGTGTGGATAGTGACCTGTGCTCACACACAGGCTTCTTGGTGGCGGCAGTAGCAGACTTAGCGTCTCATGCCCGTCTCTGGGGTCCGCGCTTTTAGCCGCGCCTCGCGCCCGTCTCTGGAGCTCCTTTAAGCGTCGCTCTTAATCCCCTCTCCTGGCGCACCAGGAAACAAAGAGGGAAGAAAAAGTCTCTTGCCTCTTCGGCAGTTCCAGACTTTTTCCCGGACTCCCTCCCGGCTAGCCGTGGCGCACTAGCCCCCTTCAGGCTCTGTACATGCCGCCAACCCCAGTCGTCTCCCTGGGATCCGACCGAAGCCCGAGTCTCAGCTCCCAGCCCCGCCCACCCCGGCTCGGGAGCAGACAAGCCTCTCAGGCTGGTGAGTGCTGGTCGGCCCTGATCCTCTATGCGGGAATCTCTCCCCACTTTGCCCTCCTTACCCCTGTTTCTGCGCTCTCCTCCGCGGCCCCGAAGATTTCCCCCTCCGCCAGCCGCCGTCTCCGCCTGCGAAGGGCCTTCCTAGTGTGTGGACACCTTTCCTACTTCACAGCTCCCTCCCACTGGTGCAGGCCCCGTCCCTATTCTTTTGTCTCTGTTTATTCTTTTTTCTTTTGCCCTACCCAGGTACGTGGGGGGTTCCTTGCCTTTTGGGAAGCCTGAGGTTTTCTGCCAGCATTCAGTAGGTGTTCTGTAGGAGCTGTTCCACAGGTAGATGTATCTGGTGTATCTGTGGGGAGGAAGTTGATCTCCACGTCTTACTCTTCCGCCATCTTCCCGGAAGCCCCCCTCTTCTGAATAACTAGGCTTTAAAATGCTTAAGCCCTGGATCCTACCTCAGCAAGTTTCTGCCTAAAACTGAATGGATTTAGGCCCTAACCGGCCTCTGAATAACTAGGCTTTAAATGCTTGGGCCCTGAATTGTACCTCTGCCACTTTCTGACTAAAACTAAAGTCCTAATACCCTTAGGTAGAGAAGGAACCTATTGTGAGGCGGGAGAAAATTTACATTCTTACCCATTCTACCATGGTTGGTGGGCGTAAGACATGAGAAGGTGTCATTCAACAACCTCTTGTCTAGCTCTGGGAATGCTCTGCTCACCTGCAGACAGAGCTGCAAATGAAGAATAGCAGGTTTCCTTGGGAGATAGGAGGAGTCTCATAGGAACTGTTATCACTGGTGAAAAAGGAAGCTTCCCCTTCTGTGATGAGAGACAGGAGCAAACACTGTGAGAGCGGACCCATGGTGAGCAGTAGGCCAGGCAGAGGCAGGGCCCTGGTCTCCTGCTGCCAGCAGCAGTGAACTCTGTGGACTCCTCTTCCGCCCGTGGTAGTAGTGAGGAGTTACAGAGAAGGACCGTCATCCTTGGGCAGTGGAGTCAAGGGGCATGTTTGGGAATGGTGGGGACCCACGGGGAGTTTAGACTTCCAGCAATGACTCTGGGTGGAGAATCAGGACTCAAAGGTATTACAGTTGTGCCCTTAATTGTTTCCCCAGACTTGGTGGGGAGAGCAAACTAAAATTAGGTAAAGAAGAATGAACTATGCCTCTTGTCCTTACAGAGAATTGTGATGTGTGGTTAGGGAAACGGACACATGCACATGTAATACAGGGGAGTGAACAGAGTTGGGGTGATGGGTAAGGAGAGAAAGTGTTGAGTGTGAGCTGAGTATGGGATTGGCCAACCTTAGTGATCTGAATGGGAAGAGTCGAGTTGTGGCCTCCTTGGAAATCCCTTAAAGTGACTGATGGTGTTCCTCATTCAGTCTAACCAGTTGAGATCATTAGTGTCCTAGATCATTTTCGTACTAGCTGATACCGAAATTTTCCCACCCTGGTCTTCTTTGGCCAGCACAGAGATAAATGCTAATGACACCAGGGAATTAAACTTAGCAGAGTTCAGGTAAAACCAGCTGTCCAGGGGGCGATGGTGCCGTGACCACTGCTCAGGGCACCCTCATTCCGTAAAGCTGGCTTCAGCATAGGTGGTACAGAGTTGCTGAAGACCAGTCATGGCAGGGATCATACAGATAACCAGGTACAATTTCTGTTCTCTCTCACCTGAAGAATCTGAGGTCCAGTGAAGATAAGATCTTGCCCAAATTCAGAGTTTCAGAACCAGGGAAAAAAACCCAAGTCCTCCAATTGCTGGGTCAGGGTGTCATCTCTTCTGCAGTATAACCTTAGAATACAATGTTCTCTAGCTAGACTGGGCTATAGCACTTGACTCAAGAAGGCCTTGATAAAATACAAAATGAAGCCATGTATTAAGTTCCAATCATCAATAATACTTTACTGTGGAGGGTGACAGCTTTCCCTGACATCAATCAGGCCAATAGGATAGGATTTAAGAATAACCTGCTCCCATCCCTACTACCAGTAGAAAACCTTCCCCCTTCTTTCCTCCTTCTGCTTTGCCCTAAAGCACATACCCACCTTAGTTAGGGCAGCATCTTTGTTAACGTTGAGCCTAGAAGTGCACCATATTGACTTTCCTCTTTGGGCCATGTCAGGATTTCTTAGACAAGGCAGATCTTTGGGCCTTTCCTTTGTTTTTCTAGTTGCCATTTCTGTGATGGAAGTGAAACTCAACACGTTTTAGATTAAATCTCATAATCTGTCATTCTTCTTCACACCTAAAAGATCAAGAGTAGAGGAGGAAAAGCCATGAAATATTCCTTCTGCCAACCAGTGGGGTCACTGATGACTGACATGGTCAGTGTCTTTAGAAAAACGGACACTAAGAAAATGCATTTGGACAAGAAGTTCCTACTATATAGCACAGGGAACTATATTCAGTGTCCTGTGATAAACCATAATGGAAAAGAATATAAAAAAATTATATACACACACACACACACACACACACACATATAGGAATCAATTTGCTGTACAGCAAAAATTAACACAACATGGTAAATCAACTATACTTTAAAAAAAAGAAAAGAAAATGCATTTCAGGGGTTAAAAACTCCATTCTAGAGCTTTATAAATGACACGCTTTATCTGGTAACTTAAAGAACTTTTGATATTCCATTGTTCTCCTATGAGGACCATGGGTCATGTGGTTCATCTCCCTTAGTCCCCACTGCCAGGTGGGTGAAAAATGAGATGCTTTGAATCAGATCTCACCACTGAACATATACTCACTGCCTGGGCTAATTCTTCTCTCACAAATTCCTTTCCTTACATATCTTCTCACAGAATTATCGGCCCTTCAAACTGGTCAGGTAAAGACAGTAAGCACTCAGCTCTGATCACCTCACTTCCCTATTCAGAACAGTTATCAGCTGCTGACTAGCTGTAGCAGTTGTTCCCAAAGAGTGGTCCCTGGACCAGCAGTGTCAGCATCGCTGGGAAGCTTGTTAGAAATGCACATTCTTGGGCCCCACTGGAGACCCACTGAATCAGGAACTCTGCAGGTGGAGACCAGAAAGCTGTGCTTTAACAAGCCCTCCAGATGATTTTGATGCATGTTTGACAAGCACTGGACCCCAGCATTAAATGCGCTCTCTGGAGCCTGCCATTGGGGAGGCATCATATTATAAACTAAAAGCCACCTGTTCAGCCTCCTGTGAACCCCTGTATGCACTCTGTGCTCTGGTTAAAGAGAAGAGGCACTTCATTTTCATGCCTTCCTGCCTTTACTCAAGTGGATCCTCTGCCTGGAATGCTTTTCCCTGCCTTACCCTGTACCTGTCTACCCAATTCTTTACCTAAAAGCTTTGCCTTCCTTACATGTCAGAAGGCATGTTTCTGATGAGGGATGTTTTTCATTTTTGGAAGCAAAGATGGCCATCCCCGTTATTTACAGGCCCCTTCATCACGCTAATAGGACCCCAGCAACACTGGAGGGTTTCTCCAAGTGACAGTCTGCAGGCATCCTCTCTTCCTCACGTAGGTTAACTAACATTTGCTCATTGTTTCCCTTCCGGGAGCCTCCAAAGGCAAGTGCTGTGACCGAAGAGGGGATGATTCAGTCCAGACCATATGGGTAAACAGGATACAAAATCCAGTGCTGCTGATGTGAGCAATGAGCAATAAGGACAGCCTATAATTCAACGGCATGAGCCTTGGTAACTACCTCTTGCAGTTTCTAGCCTCCCAAGCTGAATGCCTCCTCAGGATGTGAAAGTGAAACTCATTCCGACAACTGAAGCACTGGAAAACACTGGTAGTTTTGTAAAAACTACATACTGTAAATACACGATGTTCTGAGCAATGCATTCGCTTCTGCCAGGTTTCATGAGCCAAAATGACCGCCTTCGCTACAAAAACTGGAAACAAATCCTGACTAATAATCCTAAACTCTCAGCTAGTCTCTGTAGGACATTGCTCAAAATGGTGTCCACCAACGTGGTCCCTCCTGCCTTCAAGGTGTCACTCACTAGGTCTGTAGCCATTTGCAGCTGTGGGGGAACTGGGCCGCCTCTTCCTGCACAAATGGATGATAACGACTAACATGTCCGACAGGGCTGTTGTGAAGATTAACTGGATCGTAGGTTCCCCTGTAAATGGCAAAGTTAATGTAAATATTAGCTAATATTATTATTTTGACAACCCACTCCCTGCTGCCTCCTCCAAAGCCAGAGATCTTATAGTTTCACTTGACAAACTGAAAAATCATTCTTATAGGTATGTCATAAATATTCAGTTACTCCTGGAATATGCCCAGAGGTGACTGGGGCTTGGTTGAAAACAGCCACTAGCTTTTAGTGAGATGTTGTGATTAGGATGTGGAAGGAGTTAGAAAGAACATATTTGGTTCAAAGCGCCGATTTTTCCCAGTGTGGTCCTTAGGCTGATCTCTTGTTCACAGAATTGTGGGCTCTTTGAATTGGAGGGTGCTGTAGAGGTGACCTAGTCTAACCTTCACGCGTTTCAGAAATCCATGCCACAGCATCCCTGACAAGTGTCATTAGCTCTTGCTTGGACATCTCCAGGGTTGAGTGAGCCCATCTCAAAAGCACATTGCATTGTTAGATGGTTCCAGTTGTTGGAACATTCTGTCGAACTTTGAGCCCAAGTCTTTCATTTTACTTCGAACTATTGTTCTACATTCTCAACTCTGACAGAACACACAGAAGGCTGCTCTTCTCAATATGGCAGGGCTTCCTGAAGACATAATGCACAGCTAGCTGGCTTCTCTTCTCTGAACTAAACATCCTCAGGTCTTGTAAATTTCCTTTGTTGATGTAGTTTCCAGAACTGCCTCCCAATCCTGGTTCCCTTGTCTGAATGAGGAGCATGAATTTTTATGATGTGATTGCTGGGGTAATGACAAACTGGCAGGAAGATGGTCTTATAATAAGGCAAACTTTCCCCTCCTCGCTGCACCCTTACTGCAGCACACAACTACGGGAATTCCAAAAGAACCCAGTGGTAACTGACCCTCCAAGCTTCCAAGTCTCTAAGGAACCAACCAACACAGTGACATTGGGCCATGTGGGCAGCCTGATACTGTTTGTTGTGCAGAATGAGTTCACTTGGTGTATTTCCTACTGATCCTCTCTTTATCCAAAGTGATAGAATTCTTCCCAGTAGTTCTATAGAAATGTTTAAGCAGCAGGCAGTGTGGGAAGTTGGATGTAGTGATAGCATGCACAGGCAGACTGATCTAAGTTCAAATACGGCTCTGCCACTTCAGCAATTTACTTTACATCTCTGAACCTCTGTTTTCTCATGTGTAAAATCAGGATGATCATTCCTACCTCCAAAAGTTAATGTGAAGGCTTAAATGCATTGATTATTTCCAAGACAGAGCCTGGCTCACAGGAGGTGCATATGAGTGCACGCTGATGTTCTTAGCACGTGGACTTTTGTTGAGGTTTTGGCCCTCCTCCCTCCACAGCAGCCCAGAGAAAGGTGTTTAAGACATTCTGGTGTGGTGATGAGAATACTGAGGAATCCAAAGCAAGGGGTGGCAAAATTCTTTTTGTGAAGGCCCTAAGGTAATTACAATACTTTCAATTTGCATTTTAATAGTCACGTGTGTCTAGAGACTACAGGTAGCAACCTAGGTGCATGTGAATTAGAATTGTGGCGAAAAAAAAAAAAAGGATAAGCCCAGTCCTTGGGTTGAGTGACAAACTAATAAGCAGTAGGGAAAGGATTCAGGTTTTCCTGTAGGAGAATAACAAGAACAGAAATGTGGGGAATCCGAAGACAGCCAACAGCTGACACCCTTGCACAGGGTAGGCAGGTATTTCAGGCTTTGGTGGGTCATACAGCCTCTATCACAACCACTCAGCTCTGCTGTTGAAGTGCTGAAGAACCACAGACAATATGTAAAGAAATGAGTGTGGCCATGTTACAGTGCAGTGTTATTTACAAAAACAGGCAGCAGGCTGGATTTGACCGTAGGCCACAGTTAGTCAACCCCTGGTCTAAAGTCCTATCTTCTTTCTTTCCCTTTTCTTTTCTCTTTCCTTTCCTTTCCTTTTCTTTTACTGTTTCTTTCTCTCTCTCTTTTTCTTCCTCCCTCCCTCCCTCCCTTCCTTCCTTCCTTCCCTTGTAAGAACACTTAACATGAGATCCACCCTCTTAATGAATTTTGAACTGCATATTGTCAACTATTGTCACAGTGTTGTACAGCAGATCCCTACAACTCTGTAAGTTATTCATTTTGCATAACTGAAATTTTATACCTGTAGAACAACAACTCCATTTCTCCTTCATCCCAGCCCCTGGCAACCACCATTCTACTCTCTTCTATGAGTTTGGCTATTTTAGATTTCACTTAGCATAGTGTCCTTAAGGTTTATCCTTGTTGTTGTCAACAGTTGAAAGTCAGACTTTCCTTCTGGCATGTGGCTGATTCCTTCTGAGTAGTGCTGCATTGAACACGGCAGTACAAATATCTCTTTGAGATCCTGATTTTGATGCTTTTGGATAAACACACAGAAGTGGGATTGCTGGATCATATGGTAATTTTTTGGGCAATTTTTCAGGAACCTCCATACTGTTTTCCATAGCAGTTACACCATTTTACATTCCCATCAAAAATATACAAGAGTTCCAGTTTCTCCACATCCTTGCCAACATTTGTTCCTTTGCTGTTTTGATAATAGCCATCCTGACATACACCCTAAGTATGAGGTTGTTAGAGTCTTATTTTCTGATCTCAGCCCTGGGGACCTGCTTCTATCGCTTTCATCTTTCCAAGAGCATCTCTCTTCCACTCTCAGGGACTCTAGGATCCCCTCTAGGTTCATTGGGCACACAGCCCCAAAATCTGTCTGAAGATTTGCTTCAAATACTTGTAGCTCCTAGAGGGGCAAGGACCTCCATCCAGTATCCTTGAGAAAGAAGGAGAGGGAGTCTGTATTATACAAAACCTTCCATCCAAATCACCTCTTAGGTATGCAAGTGCCCTGTTGTATGATTCCATGACAGTCCATACTCTTGCTTTGTGCCATTTAGCTCAACTATGGTTATTTTTGTGATAGTCAGCTTACCGTCTCCCCTCCTCCCTCTCTGTGAAGGCAGGGCCATGTCTGAATTGCTGTACCTGGCTATATCCCTGGCATTTAGCAGAGTGACCCACACAAGGTACACAGTCAACAAATACCTGCCCCTCAACTCATCCATAGAAGTTTTTCAGACCCCATTTGCCAGACTTCCTCTTCCTAGCGCTGTAGGGAAAAGTTTGACTTCCGATGGTTAATGAACTCCAGGCCTAAAAAACAAGACCTAACAACATATTATAGGCATGGTCTTGACTGAAGGCCTGCCATCTCAGGCCTCAGAAGTTTTCTTGGTAACTATCCCTGACAGATCTTCTCTATTTACACATTTCAGGGATCTCTTGGGGGGAAACTTAAGGAACTGTTCCTTTTGAAACTTGGGATTGGTGATTCAGTCAATATTTTCTTCCTTGGAGAAAGGACCTTTTAGAATTTTTGTACCTGGCGTAACTTTTTCTGATCCTTAAATTGGATTTTGTGAGCTAAGTTTTGGAGGGCTTTTCCTTTTGTAAGCATGAACAGCAGCAGAAGACAGTTAAGTGCTGAATCTGTGTTCACAAACCAGGCGTGGAAGTGCAGTCATCTGAACAGCCCCTCAGTGGACAGAGCTGACTGACCTCCACAAGGCAGGCAAAGTTCACTAACAGGCTGCTGGGAGAGTTTCCAGGGCTCATCCCAGGCTGCCGCCTCGCTTATACCCCCAGGAGGGTAAAAAGGAGGGTGATTCATAGGTTACCCAGCAGGTGTAAGTGAGGCGGGAGGAAGATGGTGGGTAAGTGGGGGGAGAGATGGATGGTGTGTCTCTTTCCCTGTCATTTTGTTGTTGCAGCCACCTGGTGCCCTCTGTGGGTCTCAGTGAAGGGCAGATCCCAAGCCAGTGTCCCTTGGTCCCTACTGCAGCCATGCTGAAGTCCCATTCAGTATCCCACAGCCCTTGCCACCATAATTTGGCTGAATAACTCCCCTTCCCACTTTGCCCCATGAATTCTTGCAGGTTTCAACAGAGGCTCAGTGTAGTGTCCTTCTCTTGTCCCTTCCCCTTTGCGTGGGGGCTGCAGTGGGTTGAAGAGTGGTCCCCCGCAAAGATATGTCCAAGTCCTAACCCCTGGAACCCATGAAGGTGACCTTATTGGAAAATGATCTTTGCAGATATAATGTAAGGATTTGAGATGAGATCATCCCGAGCTTAGGGTGGGCCCTAGGTCCAATGACAGGTGCCCTAATAAGAAGAGGAGAGGACACACAGAGACACAGGAAGAGGTTATGTGAAGTCAGAGGCAGGAATTAGAGCGATATAGCCACAAGCCAAGCAATGCTGTAGATTGCCCCTGGTGGAGGCACGGAATGGATTCTCCTTCAGAGCCTCCAGCTGGAACCAACCCTGCCCACACCTTGATTTTGAACTTCTGGCCTCCACAAGTGTGAGAGAATAAAGTTCTATAGTTTTAAGCCACCCAGTTTGTGGTAATTTGTTATGGCAGCCCTAGGAAATTCACACAAGTGGTTATGTGAGTGTGGTTCGGAAAAGACCTGAGCATATCAACCACACATTGTTATCTTTTCGGCAGCATTGCCCAGGGCAGCCAGGGCTTGGAAGTGTTGAGGAAAATAGTGCTGGGTCATGTGCTACTAACCACCAGCCCTAAAGCCAGGGGTGACTGTGGCAGATAGCACCTCCCTTATCCTTATCAGCTGGGAAAATGAGAGAATAACTATAGAGCTCTGTGACCACCTGGCTGGCTGCAGAGGGCTACAAAGGGTAGTCTGCTCATGGGGCTTTCATATCTCTCTCCTGTCTTCACTCCTCCTTTGCTTCTTAGCCTACAAGTGTGAAAAGAACAGGGCCTCCCGTCCGCAGCAGCTGCTGCCTGTTAGACTGCAAACACAGTTCATTTTCTAAATGATGGACTCTTCCCTAAAGGGGCAAAGTAAAGCAACATTCAGAGCTGGAGAAAAAAATTCCTCCCAGCCTCACTACTCCCTTTGGTCTTTCCCTCTCCCAGGCACCAGCCCTTTGGCCTGACGTCAGATCAGTGTGGCCGGAAGCATAAACTGGGTGAAGCAGAGAGTACCAGGCATGTGCTGGTGAGATATCTGGGGAACCATGAAGGGGCCAAGGTGGGGGATGGCTCGCTTTGGCTGTTTGGGTTTCCATCATTTCAAAATGTTGAGAGTTCCTTTTGGTGTTGATGGATAGGACAAATCTTGTTTGTCCTATTGGCTGAAAAAAGTCTCATTTAATGATAAAGAGAGAGATTTTTGGCAGTCACTAAATGGTCCAGTGCTCTAGCCTCAGCTAAGACATTTCTGTTAAAACAGAAATACGTATGCTGTTTATAGTTGCTTTCATGTTCATTTCATTTGAGTCTCCCAATAGCCCATGAGATGAGTGGAGCAAGGATTATTACTCCATCTTATAATGAGGAAACATGAGGTTCGTGAGGCGAAGGGGATATAGATGGACAGCAGGGGTGTAGTTGGGAATTCCAAGTTCGGGGAGGAGTGTGGGTTGGGAGATGAGTGTGAAGGGATCTGGAAGTGAAGAAATCTTCATGGCTGCACAGCCAGTCATGAAGATGAACGATACAGTTGGAGAGCACTGTCACTTGAAAAGTTTTCTGAAGTGGCGTAGGTGATTAGAAATGAAAACTGAATGGGAAAAAATCAGGGATACCTGTGGTTTGTGAGCAGAGATTCCCCCCGGAGCCTGAACGTTCAATACGTGGTGGATTTTGCTAAAACTGACTCTCCTAACCCCAGTGACTGCCCACCTTAAAGATGCTTCATGATAATATAACGAATGAACTTTGTCCTCTGCAATACAGAGGAGAGGCTGCCATGGTAGCAAGTTGTTGCATCCTGCGCCTGGATGCTGAATGGGGTCCCCTTGTGCAAGGCAGCATTTGAGGAAGCTGGCTCTTTCGGGCTCTGGGAGGCCTGGCTGGTGCATGTGACCTTTGGGTTGTTATCTGTCTGTACGGAGCCTTGAGAGGAGGGACTTGGCACATCTACCACCCCCAGTGGGAGGCCTGTCCTCAGCTGGTCTGACACATCACATTTGCTTTTTGATTTGCACACATAAAATGAATCTCCCCAACGACCCTCTCCCAAGAGCCTCATCAATTAGAACTGCTTTTGTCCTTAGCCTCCTTTTGTTGACCAGCTTGGAAATTCGTTAGGAGGGAGAAGAAAGGGAAATTGTCTTTGTGGGCAACGGTGCTGGAGAGCTGGCTTCTAATGAAGGAGCCCTGAATGGTGCCATTGTGCTGCTGTTTATATAGTTTTTATTTTAATTTGCATCCGTACCAGGCTCGGATCCCGAGAGCCATTCGGCTGTGTTTAGAGCTTTTCTCTCCTCCCAGAGAGCCAAATCTGCCAGCTTATCATTTGCCTCGAGGAAATTAATGTGGGTCCCCCCTCCCCTTGCTTTTATCACGTGCAGTTGAATTGTTTATGCATCCGTGGAGAGAAAGAAAGGCTGCACAGAACCATAGAAGGTTTCTTTCCCAGTGTTCATGGATCATCTGAGACTTAAAAGGCTTCTAGAGCCAAGGACTCAGGGAGCAAGGCCTGGACTGAGGCAGGGGGATGGAGGATAGGGGATGGGGGTGCGGCCTCAAGGAGCTGAACTGAATGCCTTGAAGTAAGAAGTGAGAGAAACTGTACTCCATTTCCCCTCATCCTCTGCGTGGATATATATTCCTTACTCTTTTTCTACCTTTCCTGAATGTGTCAGCAAAATATGACTCAAGAACCAACCCCAGCTCACTTTTCCCTTTTTTTTTTTTGCGGTACGCGGGCCTCTCACTGTTGTGGCCTCTCCCGTTGCGGAGCACAGGCTCCGGATGCGCAGGCTCAGCGGCCGTGGCTCACGGGCCCAGTGCTCCGCGGCACGTGGAATCTTCCCAGACCGGGGCTCAAACCCGCGTCCCCTGCATCGGCAGGCGGACTCTCAACCACTGCACCACCAGGGAAGCCCCCACTTTTCCCTTTTTAATTAAATTGCAGCTCTGTAGTGTGGCATTGAAGACTCCACATAACTTGGTCCCTTGCACTTCCTGCTGCTGGCTAATGAGAAATTTCAGTTCCAGCGTATGGACTTCCTGCGCCGTGGTTCTCCCCCTCTGTGAGCTTGCCTCTGTCCCATGTCCCTGTTCAGGCCGCCCACCCCTGGAATGCCCTCCTGCCTCGTCTAGTCCCCGCTCCTTCAGTCCCATATATGGAGCCTTCCCTGAACGCTCCAGCTCACCTGGTTCTCTTCATTCACTAAGGTCCTGGCTGCTCAAAGTGGGGCCCTGACCAGCAGCTGGGACCTCCACTCAGAATCTGTGAGAAATGTAGCATCTTGAGCTCCACCCCAGAACTACTGAATCAGAATTTGCATTTGAACAAGACCCCTGGGTATTCCAAATGCACAGTAAAGTTTGAAATCCCCATTCCAGATACCTGTGACATTTATCAATTGGGCCTCCCCACCTGGGGATGGGTTGATTCCCAAATGTCTTCATGAGCGTGGACCTCGCTTCCCTGCTGTGAGTGGTCACACTTGGAGACAAAGACAGGCAACTTAGGTTCACTTGTGGCATCCTTTACAGCTTGAGGATGACCTGACTGCATTGTAAGAGCTCAATAAATACTTGGTTAATTCCATGCAGATTTTCCCTGTCACATTTATTTGTTGCTCTTTTTAAAACATTGGACATCCAACGTTTTGATGTCCTTTCATGTGTGCATGTTTTATCATCCTCATCTTAAGTATGAACATATTAAGGGCAGGGACCTTTGGCTGTTTTTTCTTGTCTCCATGCAGCTCTTTCCCCTGTGACAAAATAAGCCTTCCCAAGACTTTTCAGAGCAGAGAATAGCAATCGCCTCTGACCCTATTTCCACACTGTGTTGGGTCAGAAATCCTGGTGTCCAGAGTGTTGCCCTTGGGGCTCTGCCCTCATCTCAGCCTTCCTAAGGCAATTACCACCAACATCAGGTTACCCTTATATCTCTGTCTCTAGTACTCCAGCTCCAGAAACAAAAGACTTAGACATCGCCCTGAAGAAGTGACAGTTTAGTGAGCATGAAAGAGGTTATAGATATATAGATACACAGTGTGTATTGGGCACAGGGGTCTGAAGCCCTCAGGGAGAGCTTCTGGAGGAGCCTTAAACCATGCCTGGAAGAGGAGGAGGTTTTGTGTTCAGTCTAGGCTAAGCCATGTGACAAGGCCCTCAGGCCGAGAGACCATGGGGATGGAGAGCCAGGGCACTACTGCACTCTGTGTGTGTGTGTTTGTGTGTGTGTGTGTGTGTGTGTGGGTGGGTGGGTGGGTGTGTGGGTGGGCCCAACTTGCCTAGGGCTTTGTGCCTATCTAAGGGAAGTGAGATTTCATCTTACAGGTGGTGGAAAGCCACAGGGGACACTGAGCTGGGAGGAGACAATTGTGGAGTTAAATCTCCCTGTGCCAACACTGGGTTGGGTGGCCGGGACAGGGTGAGAGGGACACCTGTGGAAGGGCCGTAGCCAGAATCTAGGCAGAAGAGGATGGCAACCACCCTGGAGCGCCAGCTGTAAGGACCCCAGGGTTGTGCTCTTCTGTGTGCCTCACATCGGGTTAGTTGCCAATTCATGTCCAAGCAGCTTCTGAACTCTCCAGAACTTAGTCCCTGTTGTCTCTTCCCACTGGCATGGTCCAAATACTCATCACTCCTATTTGCCACCCCTGGAGGTTCTTCTAAAGTGCAGTCTGGCCTGGCTCTCTTTCCTGGCTCCCTAGTGTCCTGGCCTGGAGGGTAAGGACCAGCCCCTCCCCCATGGCATAGCAGGCCCTTTGTTCTGGCCCACCAGCCCCTCTCCAGCCTGAGCTCTCTCCACCCCATCTGATGCCCTCCTCTGCACAGAGTTCCTAGTTCCTGGAACCTGCTTTGCCCTGGGGAATTTCAGAGCTTTCCCCTGCACTTAGAAACTCCTGGTTGGTGAATTCTCTTCCTCCAGGATCCAGTGCAAATGTCATCTCCCTGGGAAAACTTCCCAGACACCCCAGACACACGTGCTTCCTCCTCTGCGTCACCTGAGCCTTTTCACGCATCTCTCTCTGGCTTCTGATGTTGAATTCAAGGTGACTGTTTATGCATCTGCCTCCCGCCTCCCTGACCCGTGGCTAGTGCCTTGAGACAGTTCCTGGAAAGGGGGGTCTGAGGGGCACAGAGGGGTGACGTACTCAGGGCCCCCCCTCCCCGGGCCCTTCACCTCTGTAGCAACAGCTCCCTGCTCTGGCTCTGCACCTGGCCCAGGGCACCAGTTGGTTGAATTAAACACAATTGGCCTGAGCCAGGAAAGCGGAGGGCGGAGAAGAGAATCTAAGTGTGCTCCGTCCAACAGAAATGCAACGTGAGCACATTTTACGTTTCATAGCTGCCACATTAAAAAAAAAAAAATAGTAAAAGTTAAAAGAAACAGATAAACACATGTTCATAGCTACTTTATCTGTAATAGCCCCCAAATAGAAACAACCCCAATGTCCATCAACAGGTGAATGGATAAAAAAACTATGAAAGATTCATATAATGAAATACCACTCAGCAATTAAAAAAATGAACTCCTGATAACAATGTGAGTGAATCGCGCAATAATTATGCTGAGTGAAAGCAGTAAAAAATTATGCATACTGTGTGATTCCACTTACATAAAATTCTACAAAATGCAAACTATTCCACAGAGACAGGCTGAATATCCTTAGTTATCTTAGGATGGGGGGGCAGGGGGAAGGAGGGACTACAAAGGGGCATGAGAAAACCTCTTTGAGGGTGATGGATATGTACATTATATGATGTAATGATGGTTCCACTGTGTGTACATGTCAAAACTTGTCAAATTGAACACTTTAAATACATGTAGTTGATTGTCAATTATACTTCAATAAAGTGATAGAAATGAAACAATAATTAATTTAAATAATATATTTTAACCCCATATATCCAAAAGGTTATCATTTTAACATATCAATATAAGAATTATTAATGAGATTTTTTACATTCTTATTTTCGTACTGCTTTTGAAATCTGGTGTGCATTTTATAGAGACAGCACATCTCACTTTGGACTGGATATTTCAAGTGTTTAATATCTGCACTGACCGGTAGCTACCATGCTGGACACCACAGATCCAGACCCTCTCGTGAAACTCCCTCCCCTCTCCTCAGATTGGGCAAATCCTGAGCAAACAGCTCAAATCTGCAGCTGGAATCGTTTTGAGCTGGCCCTTTCTGTGGCTCTGAAGGTCTTGGGCCCTGTGGGGCTGTGGGTCAGAGAGTGGCTTTGGAAAGTCTGGATCATAAACCTAGAATTTTGTGTGAATTCCCACCTCCCATCCTACCCTCTGTTTTAGCCTGAAAAGTAGCGTATCTGTTTGCTTTAAGAGAACACCTTCTTATAATACTTTCCCTTCTGCATGAGGTCACAAACTTACTTCACTGACTGCATGCAGGGCGTGGGTACTGGGGTAGGAAGAGGAGCTGCCCGGAGCTAAGGAGGGCGCCCACTGGGTGGGCATCAGCCTCTGAGAGGTGGAGTGAGTCTGGGGCTGCAGCTGGGGAGAGTGCTAGTGCAGAGCAGCCTTGGACCTCACCCAGGGGCCTTCTCTGAGTCTGGGATCTGCCCTCTCAATGCCCTCAGCTCCTGTCAAGAAGGGGTCAGAGGGGTGGGGGGAATGGGAGGTGCTGGTGACAGGACAAATCGGGGCTTCACCAACCCTGTGGTTGAGGGATCTCCTTGGGGGCTACCCAACAAATGCTGCCTTAAGGATTGTGAGAGCTTTTTAGAGTTCTGCCACTAACCAGCTCAGGGCCCCTGACCCAGTTACCTTCTCCTCAGGGTCTCAGTTTCCCTATCTGTACAACGAAGGAATTGGAATAAACAACCTAAAAGGTCCCTTCCAGTCTTGTGTGAGGGACAGTGATTCTAACTGCATTAAATTGAGCACATACGGGTGCTGGACAGTGTCCTGCATAAGGACGAGGTGACAAGAAACACACATGACACAGTTCTTGCCTTTATTAATGGAAAGTGGATTTATAGCCCTCTGTATTGCTTGACATTTTTTACAAGAACATATTACTTTTGTAAGTGAAAAAAGGCAGAGAAAGGGAAAAAAACAAACAAAAAAGGTATGTATGTGTGGTGAGAAACTAACCCCTCAAGAGATCACTTTTAAATTTTTTATTCAAAATCTTCAAACATATACAAAAGTAGAAAGTGTAGTACCCATCACCTGGCTTCAACAATGAACACACTGCCATTTTTGTTTCATTCACTCTTCTTTGTTTTGTTCGTGGTTTTTAAAGCAAATTCCTGATGTCACATAATTCTATGGATAAATACTTGAATAAGTATCTCTGACAAGTAAAGACTTCTGACAGAACAAAATAATGCCATTAGTACACCCGACACAATTAACAGTAGTTTAAAAAACATTATATAAGAATGTGTTCAATTTTCCTGATTGACTTAAAAAATCTTTTTCCATTTGTTTGTTTGAACCAGTAAAAGAATACTGGGAGCTTTACAAAATATTTTTAGAAACACTTTTTTTTTTTTTTAAATATCTTTATTGGGGTATAATTGCTTTACAATGGTGTGTTAGTTTCTGCTTTACAACAAAGTGAATCAGCTATACATATACATATGTCTTCCCTCTTGCGTCTCCCTCCCTCCCACTCTCCCCATCCCACCCTTCCAGGCTGTCACAAAGCACCGAGCTAATATCCCTGTGCCTTGCGGCTGCTTCCCCCCAGCTATCTACCTTACTACGTTTGTTAGTGTGTATATGTCCATGACTCTCTCTCGCCCTGTCAAAACTCACCCTTCCCCCTCCCCATATCCTTAAGTCCGTTCTCCAGTAGGTCTGCGTCTTTATTCCTATCTTACCCCAAGGTTTTTCATGACATTTTTTTCCCTTAAATTCCATATATATGTGTTAGCATACGGTATTTGTCTTTTTCTTTCTGACTTACTTCACTCTGTATGACAGATTCTAGGTCTATCCATCTCATTACAAATAGCTCAATTTCATTTCTTTTTAAGGCTGAGAAATATTCCATTGTGTATATGTGCCACATCTTCTTTATCCATTCATCCGATGATGGGCGCTTAGGTTGTTTCCATGTCCTGGCTATTGTAAATAGAGCTGCAATGAACATTTTGGTACATGACTCTCTTTGAATTTTGGTTTTCTCAGGGTATATGCCAAGTAGTGGGATTGCTGGGTCATATGGTAATTCTATTTGTAGTTTTTTAAGGAACCTCCATACTGTTCTCCACAGTGGCTGAACCAATTCACATTCCCACCAGCAGTGCAAGAGTGTCCCCTTTTCTCCACACCCTCTCCAGCATTTATTGTTTCTTGATTTTTTGATGATGGCCATTCTGACTGGTGTGAGATGATATCTCATTGTAGTTTTGATTTGCATTTCTCTAATGATTAATGATGTTGAGCATTCTTTCATGTGTTTGTTGGCATTCTGTATATCTTCTTTGGAGAAATGTCTATTTAGGTCTTCTGCCCATTTTAGAAACACTTTTAAAAACTGCTGTACTGGGCTTCCCTGGTGGTGCAGCGGTTGAGAGTCCGCCTGCCGATGCAGGGGACACGGGTTCGTGCCCCGGTCCGGGAAGATCCCACATACCGCGGAGCGGCTGGACCCGTGAGCCATGGCCGCTGGGCCTGCATGTCCGGAGCCTGTGCTCCGCAACGGGAGAGGCCACAACAGTGAGAGGCCCGCGTACCGCAAAAACAAAAACTGCTGTCTTGGTTGAGGCCTGTGAGCCATCTGCTTGAAGGTCATTTCTTGTTGTCCTGTGCGACTGCGACACTCACTGGCTTGTGGGTGATCAGTGGATGGGGAGCCAGAGGCCACACGTGACTGTAGTTCCCAGCCAACCTGCTCCCCAGAGGGGCCCCCCACAGGAACACAGAGGCCCCAAGGAGCCAAGGAGGGGGAATTGGTGTCCCTGACACTCCAGATTCTTAAGGGAATGGTCTGCTTCAGCTGTCACTGGGCTTTTACTCCCTAAAAGCAGCGTGGGGTGTGCTCTTCATCTCTGGTTTCTGCACCCCCTTCTCCACTGCCCCTAGTGCAGGAACATGGCCCCAAGCACTTTTGCAGTCAAATCTTAGGAGGAGGAGGTTGGGTCATCTATAGCCCAGGAGAGCTAGGGATGTCCTTAGGGATTAGCAGAAACCCTGGGGCAGCTGGTGGGGCAGGTGGAGCCTGTATATTTGGCAAGAGGTCTACTGTTCTGTGCCCCCCCATGAGTGGAAGACTGTGACAGAACAAAGGGCGGTGGGTCACGTGATCAGGGTGTGTGGGGGAAGGGAGGCAGTGGCTTCCTGTGTTAAAACCAGCCCTCCTCAATCCTGTATATACATTACATGTGTGTGTATAATTTTCATCCTGTTTCCATAAAAGATCCAGGTGGATAGTAGGTACATCTTTAGAATTGATGTTAAAGACTTGGCACATGGGCTGTCTTTGCACACACTCACCAGGGTTTTTTCTATAATAAGTCTTCATTAAAGGACCTGCACATTTATTAATAGGTACTTTCTATTTTTAAGCCATATAATCCTCAAATTAGAGTAAGGATCGAAATAAACAAAAATATACAAGTTTAAATAATGTGCTACTGCTTAGCTTTTATAAGCTTTCTTATCTGAACACTTTTCTTTTTGAAAAACAGTTATTATGAACTGTTTCAAAATACAAAAGACATTATTCTTTCTACTTTTTGTAGAGACAATTATATAACAAATATTGTTGTACTCCTTACCCAGCTTAAGAATTTGTATAATATAAATATAAATGGAAGACTCTTAAATGGTTTCTCATCCAGCACCCCTCCCTCCATAGGTGTTTATCTCTCTCCTGCATGTCTTTATACTTATACTAATTTGTTTGTATTAAGAAATATATATATCATAATAAATACTAGTAAATATTGATAACTATAATAAATAGTAACTATTTGCATGTTTTAAAACATGCTAAATTTAGCATCATACAGTAAGTAGGGAATTAAATACTTGATTTTCTTTATACAATGAAGACAAACAGGGGGCCCAGGACTTTTTGTGTGGCTCCTGGACATCTCTGTTCCAACCTGCTATTCAGAAGAATGGTGTTAATTACCTTCTTAACACCTCTCCACTGTTGCTCTTATTTTTCTTTGTCCTGGCTGAGCTTTTCGTAAGCACCTCCCCTCTTGCTGGCTCTGGAATCAGCCAGACCTAGACTGAAACCTTTCTGTGTTACTTGATAGCTGTGTGACCTCAGGCAAATTACTTTACTTCTCTGAGCTTCAATTTCCTCTGTATCGTATAATTCCTTCAATTTCCTCAATTTCATCTATGTAACAAATAATATTAGTACTTGTAAAACAGATAATATTAGTACTCAGCTCAGACTTGTGAGGTTTAAAGAAGACAATGCAGTTTAGGGGTTTAGCTCTGGACCTGCCAGAGTTCGTGCTAGGTCAGTGTGAATTATTTCTTCATTTTTGCAACCTGACATCTTTGAAGGAATCGACATTGAGACAAATGCTCACTTAGTTCCAGATTCCCCTTCAGGGCTGAGGTGTTCATTCCTCCAACTGTTGCCCACAGCCGAGTCTCTCCCAGGGCTGGCCTCTCAGCTGAAGTGAGTTGCTTTGGCCAAGTTTGCACTCCTTTCCCAGAGGCAGCCTGCATCCAGTGACTGGTCATGCAGAGGTGCAAAGGCCCAGCCCCCTCCCCCCATGCTGGGACCACTCTGAAGAGCCCTCTCAGCTCCAGAGCTCCTTCTGGGACCTGCTAAGGCCTTTGTTGTGACTGCACCTCAGCCTCTGCTCGGTCCTGTCTTCAATCCCCCAGAGGTGCTGTTTCCCAGAGCTCTTCCCGGTAAACCTCTTGCATGCAAATCTCAGTCTCAGAGTCTGTTTCTCAGGGAGCCTGACCTGAGACACAGCGGAAAATAGAATAACATCTGTCAGAAAGTCAGGAGACTTACTGGCACGTGGGTGGGGGCTGACACTGGGCAGGTGGTGGCTCCTTTTCTCTACCCCGTCCCCCCTCTCCAGATCCCAGTCGGGCTACTTGGGCCCCCAAAGGGAGGGTAGACCTAATGGATTTGATAGGTCTGTCCTTTAGCAACCCTGGGCTTATTTAATTCCTTTTTCTTTTAAAATTGCACAAGTAATATATGCATACATTCTTCTTGCAAAAATATCAGCCAACAGAACAGTCATAGCAAGAGCCCCTCCGCTGCTGCCTCCCCAAACCCACTCTGCTACCCAGAGAGAACTTATTGCCAGTTTAGTTGTTGTTTTTTCCCCGGTACGCGGGCCCCTCACCGCTGCGGCCCCTCTCGCCGCAGAGCACAGGCTCCAGATGCGCAGGCTCAGTGGCCATGGCCCACAGGCCCAGCCGCCCCGTGGCACGCGAGATCCTCCTGGACCGGGGCACGAACCCATGTCCCCTGCACCGGCAGGCGGACCCCCAAGCACTGCGCCACCAGGGAAGCCCCGCCAGTTTAGTATTTTTTCCAGAGGTATTTCTATCCATTTACACATGCATATATGTACATATAGGAATGTGTGGTTTTATGGGGTTACATGTTTAAAATGTAGATTACACTATGCATATTGTTAAACAATTCACTTTTTTTTACCCTTTTAAACATTGTTTATTGAAATTTAATGGGACTGATTATTTTGAACATTTTAGATACTTTAAACAGATAAGACATATGCAAAAATAACAATTACAATACTTAAAAGAATATTATATTTAAGCCTGTTAGGAACTAGCAACACCATGAGTTTAATGTATGTCTTCATTACTTCTTTACTTCTTCATAGATCTTCTAAATGTAATTGAAATGCTTATTTTCATGTTTCCTGAGTCTAGAGGAATTGGGTTGGCAAACAGTTGGCTTTTGGACAGGGCACAGCCTGACTTCTCACAAAGTGATTCAAACCTGAGTCCCTGGATATCTCACTGGGTCCCTTTTTGTAATTGGTCTTGATGTTTCACATCAGCAGCACTGTTAAGCCCACGGTTTTTACATGAGTCCGTCTGGTTGATGATGAGTTTTCCTCCAGACCAGGATACCCTCTGCTTTGCTTGGCCAGCATTACATAGTCCTCCACCATGTCGTTGTTATACACTGATCTGAAGTTGTCCAGTAAGAAAACATGGGTCTGGAGCCTTAGCAGCACAACCTTTTATTTTTCCCTTGTGCTTCATCTCGTTTCACTTGCTCACAGGTTGCTGCAGGCAGAGGCCTCAGACCAGAGCTCCTCATGCAAAACAATTCACTTTTTTTCACGTCCTGTGTCTTGGAAATCTTTCCATGTCAGTGCTCAGCATATCACCTATTCTTTCTAACCGCTGCATAACGTTCCCTGTGATGTCTGTCCCGTGGCTTATTAGGCCATGCCTTTACTAGAGGACATTTAGATTATTTCCAATGTTATGCTTTTATAAACAGTGTTATAATTAACATTTCTGCCCGTGCTTCTTTATTCACAAGTGCACATGTTTCTCTAGGTTAGCTGTTAGAAGTAGAATGCCAAGTCGAAGAGCATAACACATTTTAAAATTTGATGCAACCTAACTGCCCTCCTAACTCCCAACACTGGATATTTTTTTTCTCTTTTCTTCTAGCTTTACTGAGATATAATTGATGTCTAACATTCTGTAAGTTTAAGGTGTACAATGTGATGATTTGTTACACAAAAATATTGTGAAATGCTTATCACAATAAGGTTAGTTGACACATCTATCACCTTACATAATTACCGCTTTGCTGTTGTTATGATGAGAACATTTAAGATCTATTCTGTTAGCAACTTTCAAGTATGCAATACAGTATTGTTAACTTTAGTCACTATGCTGTACATGAGATCCCCAGAACTTATTCCTCTTATAAGTAATAGTTGATACTCTTTGACCAACATCTCCTCATTTTCCCTACTCTATAGCCCCTGGCAACCACCAATCTACTTTGTTTCTGTGAGTTTGGCTTTTTTAGATTCCACATATAAGCGAGATTATATAGTATTTGTCTTATCTATTTTCTTTTTGATAATAGCCATTCTAACAGGTGTGAACTGATATCTCATTGTGGTTTTGATTTGCATTTCCCTGATGGTTAGCGTCGTTGAGCACCTTTTCATGTACTTTTTGGCCATTTGTATGTCTTCTTTGGAAGTCTATTCATGTCAATTATTTGGAAAAGTTTGAAAAGGACTAGCATTAATTCTTCTTTAAACATCTGGTAAAATTCACCAGTGGAGCCATCTGGTCCTGGACTTTCCTTAGCTGGGAAATTTTAAATTACTGATTTAATCTCCTTACTCATTACTGGTCTATTCAGATTTTCTAATTCTTCATGATTCATTGTTGGTAGGTTGTAAATTTATCAATTTATTCTAGGTCGTCCAATTTGCTGGGCTATACTTGTTCATAGTAATCTCTTAGGATCCTTTGTATTTCTGTGTTATCAGTTGTAACGTCTCCTCTTTCATTTATAATTTTATTTATTTGAGTCTTCTCTCATTTTTTGCTGGGCAAATCCAACTAAAATTCCAGCACTGGATATTAATAGTCTTTTTAATGTCTGCTAATTTAGTGAACTATGATATTTTAGTATTTTAACTGTATTTTTGTTTACAGTGAGATATGGCTTATTTTCCTTTGCTGTTTGCCATTTCTATTTCTTTCACTATGAAGTGCCTCTTTATATTCTTTCCCCTTTTTATTAAATGGTTCACCTTATTCTTAGTGAATTGTAAGAATTGTTGCTATACTGAATATTAACCCTAGCTTGTTATACATGCTGCAGATATTTTAATATGTCATTTTCTTTTAACTTTGTGGTATCTTTTATGCTTCCAAACTTTGGATTATTATGTGGCCCAGGTTTTTAGTCTTTTTTCTTCATGGCTTCTGTGTTTTTGAACCTTAAGTAGGCCTTCCTCACGCCCTGGTTATAAATATGTGAAAACATTTATTAAGGTTGCAATGAGTTGGGACTATCCTGTGGGCCAGCATCTGCTTGGTCTTTGACACTCAGGAGAGAAGCCCAGGTGGGGTGGCTATGCCCTGGAGGCCTACACCTCCACACTTCCTTCATCTTAGGAGGGCAAAGAACAGAAGCCACAGTTTGTAGATAGTCACTGCTGCCACGAAGCAAGTCTAGACAGAGCGCTTCAAGCTGCTGTTGCTGCCCACTCCATCCTGGGAGGGTGCAGAAAGTGTGAGGCCACCGGGAAGACCAGAGTTGTGGAGAGTCCCATCCCTTCCTGCCCAAAGTCCTTGACACACTCAGCAGTCCTGGAGCAGTGCAGATGGGTGTAACAGGAGGGATACTTTTAGGATGTGCTGCCATGTAGTAGAAAAAGCAGACACGGAGTTGTGGTTCTGTTGCTAAACATGAAAACATCTATCATCACAAGGTCTCGCTCAAGTATCTGCATTTGTAATGAACCGTGCTAGGCAGTGTGCAAAAAAGGAGTGATGCCTGCCTTGTTAGAGATGGCCCCTTCCCCAAAAGTGCTGTGATCAGAATCAGACAGGTCTGTGGTTGGGTCCTAGCTCTGCCCTTTAGCAGTTGTGCAGTGTGGGCAAACCAGTGACCTTCTCGAGGTCTTGATCACCTCCTCTGTAAAATGAGCATTATCCTGGCTCGAGGGTATGGTGTGTGCTGTGAGGATTGATGGGTTAATGGATGAGAAAGTGAGTGTTAGTGTTCTAGAAACTATAGCATTGTTGTTTTACCTGGAGTCTTGGGGACTTGTGAAGGAGAAGGCATGTTCTCAGTTCTCAAGGAACTTGTGATGAAGACACATGGAAACAGAAAATAGCTCAGGGAAAAAAAAAAAAAAAGAAAATAGCTCAGGGTAGGAAATCATCAAGTTGTCAAACTGTACGGTAGTGGAAATTGGAGAAGGGTTCAGATGGCCCGAGTACAATCCTGTGCGTGATTTTTTTTTTTTTTACAAAAGTTGCCAAAGTCGTTTGTATGAAGTGAAATGAAGCGATCCAAAGGAGATCACCTTGTCAGCAGAATCTGTTTGTCCCACCCTGTTCTGAAGAACAGTAGAGCATCACCTGGGGCAGCTTCTGTTCCAGACTCCTCACTCTAAGGATGACAGTCTTTTCCTCTGATTTAGCCTTAAGTGCCTGCAGAGCTTTTCTCCATTGCCAAGACTCTGACTGTCTTGGTGAAGTGACCCTATGAGAGCTTCTGGGTATCTAACAGGAATCACCAAACAGGATTTAGAGGGAAAGGCTGAGAAGCTGACTGTTGGGGTCTGAATAACAACAAGGTAACATACCCTGTGCTGAGCCCTCTCAGTGGGTTTTCCATCTTGCTCCATGCTGTGTCCCCAGAGTAATGCAGATATCCATCAGAGAAGGACAAGTAAAACATTGACGAAGGAGAGGGAGGTTGGGATGATGCTTTCAGCCATAACTGGCTGCGGAGCTTATGTATGGGGAGCTAGCAATTCCACTGTGGTCAACAGAGAAGAGGCCTATGACTGGCCTGTGTGTTATTTTGCCTTTGCTCAGCTGTGGGCCAGTGTAATCGGGACACAAGGTCCCCAGTCCATCTCTGAATGGGTCATTTTGCTTCCCAAGACCAGCTTCCTAAGAGATAGTTGTCTGACCTCCTTTACAAAGAGCAGTGGTGGCCAGATCACCTCTAGAAAATGGTCCAGGGTAGGGCTGGCTACATAATTTGCAGGACCCAGTGCAAAATGAAAATGTGGGTCCCTTGTCCAAAAAGAAGGAAAGAAAAGTGCTGTTATACTAAAATATAAACCTTTTTCTTTTAAAGAGATCTTGTAGCTTATAAACATAATACGCATAATAATGTTACATAAATTACAACATAGGGGGCTTCCCTGGTGGCGCAGTGGTTGAGAGTCCGCCTGCCGATGCAAGGGACACGGGTTCGTGCCCCGGTCCGGGAAGATCCCACATGCCGCAGAGCAGCTGGGCCCGTGAGCCGTGGCTGCTGAGCCTGCGCGTCCAGAGCCTGTGCTCCGCAACGGGAGAGGCCACAACAGTGAGAGGCCCGCATACTGCAAAAAAAAAATAAAATAAAATTACAACATAAACTTACAAATGCAAAAACATGCTTTTGGTGTCATATAATATTACATAATACAATAAATGATCACACTTTATTAATGCAATAACTTGATCATAAGATTTTACTGGTTTGCTTTTTTGCAAATTCATTTATTAGGTCATCAAAAGTTGTACTTTTAGTAACTTCATTTTCAATTGATGTAATTGAAAGTGACTTTAGTCACTCTTGGCAAATGCAAGATCTCAAATAATTTTTGAAAATCGTTAATTTTGAGAAGGATCCTTCTGTGGTACAACTCTTACTGGAAATGTTAGGTATATTTTAGAGACTGAAACAATAGGGTAAATAATTTCAAAATAGAAATGTTAGTATGTCAAGAGCTGATGATCAGCTTCATGTATGTCTGAATTTAATTTTAAATATAAATTTATACAATGGCATTTTAATGTTTCCTCTGGTATTTCCAGTAACTTGCAGAGGTTGTACATGAAATTGAAAGCAATTCGTGATTTGTGTATAATTAAAAATGCTTATTTATGCATTCTATTGCTTTATCTTTCATTATAATAAAATTAATTAATTTAAAATTCTTTCTTATTAATAATTGGCTTATCTGAAGCTTCATATGAAAATAATGTCTTTTCTGTTGAATGCAATGGTCTTTACTTTCTAAGTCTGTGGATATTTGCTTTGTAGTGCTGTAACATTTTTCAAAACCAGAAATTCTAAACTATTTAAAGAATTCTAGTAACTTTCTGATGGGTTTTATTGCAATGTCCATGTGCACAATTTTATTTTATAATAATTTACTGACACCTGTTTATTGACTGAGCAATAGCGGTTCCCATCCCAGAGCTCAGACTGGAGAGTTGTTATTTGTGTGGGTGCTGCAGGGATGGGCTCTGGGGGTGGTGGGTCTGCTGGCCTCCCACCGCTGTACTGGCACTGCTTCCATGAGGAGCTTCTCCCTCTTCTGGGGCTGTGGCCAGTACTGCCATCAATGCTTCTTCTGTTGCTACCACCACTGTCACTAATCTGAGCTCAGATCTGGGCCTGGCTGTCCCTTCAGCACATTGCCTACTGTGCCCACAGGCTGGAGTGTGTGTGTGTGTGTGTGTCTTTGTGCTCTGCTGTCAGAGTATCTCCTCTGCTCACCCACATGCTTTGTTGTATCATCAGACTTTGCTTACAAAACACAAATTCAAAGGTAAAATTATGAGGTATTTCAAGAGAGTGGCCACAGAGAATTGAACCAAATCTGGGAGTTGGGCCCTGTATGACTGCACAGGTTACAAACCCATGGAGTCAGACCTGATTCAGGGCATGGATGCAAACCTTGGTGGGGAAGCAGAAGCATCTTTGTACTGCAAGCCAAAAAGTGCTCCAAGTCGAGGACCCAAAACACCAGTACTGTGTTCTAAAAATGGAAACCCAGCACATCCTAAGTTGTAAAGTAGGGGTTCCATACCGATAAACAGCTTGAAAAACTTATATTCCCAGGGTAGAGAGGAAGTCACAATAAGTAACAGATGGTACTTATTCTCCCCATTCCTGCCCCAAGAGCTGGTGACCTAGGCCTAGTGAGAGGTCAGCTGAGCATAGGGGATGACCATTGCCAGGTGCCAGGTAGCAGATCTCCCGCTGGTGCTTAACTATCATCACAGCCTCATCCTCTAACAGTTCTAGAGAGTGGTGGGCAGTGTCCTAAGGCCTTGCCCAGCCAAGGAGAAGAATGTTCACTGGATGGAGAAACAGGAGACAGAAAAGCAGACGTGGTCTTATGTCTAGGTAAGATGACTGGTACTTGTTTTGACCCAGTACAAGTGCTTCCTCCAGGATGACACTCAAGTTCTTCAGAGATGGAAGTAGGATTTCTCTCTTCATCCAGGATTCCCCAAATGAGACATGTTCAATAGTGGAGCTGGTACCTTAGAAAGTTTTCATAACTTTATTATTTTTTTAATTTTTATTTTTTAAATTGAAGTATAGTTGATTTACAATGTTGTGCTAATTTCTGCTGTACAGAAAAGTGATTCAGTTACATATATATATATATATATATATATACACATTCTTTTTAAAAATATTATTTTCCATTATGGTTTATCAAGGATATTGAATATAGTTCCCTGTGCTATACAGTAGGACCTTATTGTTTATCCATTCTATATATAGACGCTTACATCTGCTAACCCCAGCCTCCCACTCCATCCCTCTGCCAACCCCCTCCCGCTTGGCAACCACCAGTCTGTTCTCTATGTCCGTGATTCTGTTTCTGTTTTGTAGACAGGTTCATTTGTGTCATATTTTAGTTTCCACATATAAGTGATATCATATGATATTTGTCTTTCTCTTTCTGATTTACTTCATTTAGTATGATAATCTCTAGTTGCATCCATGTTGCTGCAAATGGTATTATTTCGTTTATGGCTGAGTAATATTCCATTGTATATGTACCACATCTTCTTTTCCTTTCCCATATTAGGGAAGTTTTCAACTATAATCTCTTCAAATATTTTCTCAGTCCCTTTCTTTTTCTCTTCTTCTTCTGGGACCCCTATAATTCGAATGTTGTTGTGTTTAATGTTGTCCCAGAGGCCTCTGAGACTGTCCTCAGTTCTTTTCATTCTTTTTTCTTTATTCTGCTCTGCAGTAGTTATTTCCACTATTTTATCTTCCAGGTCACTTATCCGTTCTTCTGCCTCAGTTATTCTGCTATTGATCCCTTCTAGAGTATTTTTTTTTTTTTTTTTTTTTTTTTTTTTTTTTTTTATGCGTTACGCGGGCCTCTCACTGCTGTGGCCCCTCCCGTTGCGGAGGACAGGCTCCGGACGCGCAGGCCCAGCGGCCATGGCTCACGGGCCCAGCCGCTCCGCGGCATGTGGGATCCTCCCAGACCGGGGCACGAACCCGTGTCCCCTGCATCGGCAGGCAGACTCTCAACCACTGCGCCACCAGGGAAGCCCCTAGAGTATTTTTAATTTCATTTATTGTGTTGTTCGTCATTGCTTGTTTCCTCTTTAGTTCTTCTAGGTCCTTGTTAAATGTTTCTTGCATTTTCTCTATTCTGTTTCCAAGATTTTGGATCATCTTTACTATCATTATTCTAAATTCTTTTTCAGGTAGACTGCCTATTTCATCTTCATTTGTTAGGTCTGGTGGGTTTGTATCTTGCTCCTTCATCTGCTATGTGTTTTTCTGTCTTCTCATTTTGCTTATCTTACTGTGTTTAGGGTCTCCTTTTTGCAGGCTGCAGGTTCATAGTTCCCGTTGTTTTTGGTGTCTCTCCCCAGTGGCTAAGGTTGGTTCAGTGGGTTGTGTAGGCTTCCTGGTGGAAGGGACTAGTGCCTGTGTTCTGGTGGATGAGGCTGGATCTTGTCTTTCTGGTGGGCAGGTCCATGTCTGGTGGTATGTTTTGGGGTGTCTGTGGCCTTATTATGATTTTAGGCAGCCTCTCTGCTAATGGATGGGGCTGTGTTCCTGTCTTGCTAGTTGTTTGGCATAGGGTGTCCAGCACTGTAGCTTGCTGGTCGTTGAGTGAAGCTGGGTCTTGGTGTTGAGATGGAGATCTCTGGGAGATTTTCGCCGTTTGATATTATGTGGAGCTGGGAGGTCTCTTGCGGACCAGTGTCCTGAAGTTGGCTCTCCCACCTCAGTGGCACAGCCCTGACGCCTGGCTGGAGCACCAAGAGCCTGTCCTCCACACGACTCAGAATAAAAGGGAGAAAAAATAGAAAGAAAGAGGATAAAATAAAATAAAGTAAGATAAAATAAAGTTATTAAAATAACACGTAATTATTAAGAAAAAAATTTTTTAAGTTAAAAAAAAAAACAAAAACGGACGGACAGAACCCTAGGACAAATGGTGAAAGCAAAGCTATACGGACAAAATCACACACAGAAGCATACACATACACACTCACAAAAAGAGGAAAAGGGGAAAAAATAATATATCTTGCTCCCAAAGTCCACCTCCTCAATTTGGGATGATGCATTGTCTATTCAAGTATTCCACAGATGCAGGTACGTCAAGTTGATTGTGGAGATTTCATCCGCTGCTCCTGAGGCTGCTGGGAGAAATTTCCCTTTCTCGTCTTTGTTCGCGTGGCTCCCGGGGTTCAGCTTTGGATTTGGCCCCACCTCTGCACGTAAGTCAACTGAGGGCGTCTGTTCTTCGCTCAGACAGGACGGGGTTAAAGGAGCGGCTGCTTCCGAGGCTCTGGCTCACTCAGGCCGTGGGTGGGAGGGGTACGGATGCGGGGCAAGCCTGCAGCGGCAGAGGCCGGTGTGACATTGCAACATCCTGAGGCGCACTGTGTGTTCTCCCGGGGAAGTTGTCCCTGGATCCCGGGACCCTGGCCGTGGCGGGCTGCACAGGCTCCCGGAAGGGGGGTGTGGATAGTGACCTGTGCTGGCACACAGTTTTCTTGGTGGCGGCAGCAGCAGCCTTAGCGTCTCATGCCCGTCTCTGGGGTCCGCGCTTTTAGCCACGGCTCGCGCCTGTCCCTGGAGCTCCTTTAAGCAGCGCTCTTAATCCCCTCTCCTCGCGCACCAGGAACAAAGAGGGAAGAAAACGTCTCTTGCCTCTTCGGCAGGTCCAGACTTTTCCCCGGACTCCCTCCCGGCTAGCCGTGGTACACTAACCCCCTGCAGGCTGTGTTCATGCCGCCAGCCCAGTCCTCTCCCTGGGATCCGACAGAAGCCCGAGTCTCAGCTCCCAGCCCCCGCCCTTCCCGGCGGGTGAGCAGACAAGCCTCTCGGGCTGGTGAGTGCTGGTCGGCACCGATCCTCTGTGCAGGAATCTCTCCGCTTTGCCCTCCGCACCCCTGTTGCTGTGCTCTCCTCCGTGGCTCTGAAGCTTCCCCTCTCTGCTACCCGCAGTCTCCGCCCGCGAAGGGGCTTCTAGTGTGTGGAAACCTTTCCTCCTTCACAGCTCCCTCCCACTGGTGCAGGTCCCGTCCCTATTCTTTTGTCTATGTTTTTTCCTTTTTCTTTTGCCCTACCCAGGTACCTGGGGAGTTTCTTGCCTTTTGGGAGGTCTGAGGTCTTCTGCCAGAGTTCAGTGGGTGTTCTATAGGAGCAGTTCCACGTGTAGATGTATTTCTGATGTATCTGTGGGGAGAAAGGTGATCTCCACGTCTTACTCTTCCGCCATCTTCTCAAATCCCCCTGTACCACATCTTCTTTATCCATTCCTCTGTCAGTGGACATTTAGGTTGCTTCCATGCCTTGGCTATTGTGAAGAGTGCTGCTATGAATTTAGGGGTGCATGTATCTTTTTGAATTATAGTTTTGTCTGGATATATGCCCAGAAGTGGGATTGCTGGATCATATGGTAATTCTATTTTTAGTTTTCTGAGGAACTTCCATACTGTTTTCCACAGTGGCTGCAACAACTTACATTCCCAGAAACAGTGTAGGAGGGTTCCCTTGTCTCCACAACCCTTACAGCCTTTGCTATTTGTAGACTTTTTAGTGATGGCCATCCTGACTGGTATGAGGTGGTACCTCATTGTAGTTTTGATTTGCATTTCTCTAATAATTAGCAATGAAGAGCATCTTTTCATGTGCCTGTTGGCTATCTGTGTTTCTTCTTTGGAGAAATATCTATTTAGGTCTTCTGCCCATTTTTCGATTGGGTTGTTTGGTTTTTTGTTGTTGAGGGGTATGAGATGTTTGTATATATTAGAAATTAAGTCCTTGTCAGTTGCATTGCTTGCAAATATTTTCTCCCATTCTGTAGGGTGTATTTTCATTTTATTTATGGTTTCATTTGCTGTGCAAAAGCTTGTAAGTTTGATTAGGTCCCATTTGTTTATTTTTGTTTTTATTTCTATTGCCTTGGGAGACTGACCTAAGAAAACATTGGTACAATTTATGTCCAGAATGTTTTGATCTCTTCTAGGAGTTTTATGGTGTTGTGCCTTTTGTTTAAGTCTTTAAGCCATTTTGAGTTTATTTTTGTGTATGGTGAGAGGGTGTGTTCTAACTTAATTGATTTACACGTGGTTGTCCAAGTTTCCCAACATCACTTGCTGAAGAGACTGTCTCTTTCCCATTGTATATTCTTGCCTCCTTTGTCAAAGATTAATTGACCATAGGTGTGTAGGTTTATTTCTGGGCTCTCTATTCTGTTCCATTGATCCATATGTCTGTTTCTGTGCCAATACCATGCTGTTTTGATTACTGTAGCTTTGTAGTATTGTCTGAAGTCTGGGAAGGTTATGCCTCCTGCTTTGTTCTTTTTCTTCAGGATTGCTTTGGCAATTCTGGATCTTTTATGGTTCCATATGAATTTTAGGATTATTTCCTCTAGTTCTGTGAAAAATGTCATGGGTAATTTGGTAGGGATCACATTAAATCTGTAGATTGCTTTGGGTAGTATGGCCATTTAAAAAATATTAATTCTTCCAATTCAACAGCATAAAATATCTTTCCATATCTTTGAATCATCTTTAATTTCCCTTATTAATGTTTATCATTGTCAATGTATAAGTCTTTCACCTCCTTGGTCAGGTTTATTCCTAAGTACTTTATTTTGGGGGGTGCAATTTTATTTTTTTTATTTTTATTTTTAAAAAGATTTATTTATTTATTTGGCTGTGCTGGGTCTTAGTTGTGGCATGTGGGATCTTCGTTGCCAAGTGCGGGATTTCCGTTGCGGAGGCAGGATCTTTAGTTGCGGCATGCAGGATCTGTTAGTTGCAACATGCAGGATCTTTAGTTGTGGCATGTGGGATCTTTAGTTGTGGCATGTGGGATCCTTAGTTGTGGCATGTGAACTCTCAGTTGCAGCATGTGGGATCTAGTTCCCTGACCAGGCATTGAACCCCAGCCCCCTACATTGGGAGCATGGAATCTTAGCCACTGAACCACCAGGGAAGTCCCCAGGGGTGCAATTTTAAAAGGTTTTGTTTTTTTTTACATTCACTTTCTGATATTTCATTTTTGGTGTAAAGAAATGCAGTTGATTTCTGTATGTTAATCTTGTAACCTGCTACCTTGCTGAATTCATTTATCAGTTCTAGTAGTTTTTGTATGGAGTCTTCAGGATTTTCTCTATATAGTATCATATCATCTGCATATAATGACAATTTTACCTTTCCCCTTCCAATTTGGATACCTTTTATTTCTTTTGCTTGTCTGATTGCTGTGGCTAGTATAACTTTATTTTCTTATTACAAAATCAACTCCAGTTTTTAGAGACAGATGTTGATTTAGAAAATACAGATAAGTAAAAATAAGAAATCCCACCTAGCAGAAATAACTACTATTAAAATTTTGATATAAGATCTAGCATTCTTGCTGTTCGTTTGTTTTTCTGTATGTATTTCAGGAAAAAATGTCAACTATAGGAAAGTACATGGAATAACATGAGAAACACTTATGTGCCCAATACCCTGAATGAATATGTATTTACATTTTATCATATATGCCTCAGATTATTTTATATAAAAGAAAAAATATAATATTACTTGGTATCCTACTCAAACCCTGTTTTCCTTCTTCCTTCCCTAAAAGCAATTCACCTCTACTGTGAATTGGTATATATCCTTTCCATACACATTTTTATAGATTTACTACATATGTATATATATTTATATTTTGTGAAGATTAAATATTTCCCTAAACTGTACATACTTTTTCTGGAATTTGTTTTTTTCACTCATTGTTTGTTGTTAAGACTTATTCAAGTTGATACAAATAGACCCAATTGATTAATTTTAATTGCTATTATAGCAGGGATTGGCAAACTATGGCTTCAAGCATCCAGCCTGTGAGCAAATCTGGCTAAGAATGGTTTTGCATTTTTAAAATATGTTAAAGAAAAAAAAAAGAATCTGCAGTACAGACTTAGGTGATCTACAAAGCCTAAAATATTTAATGTCTGACCCAGAAAAAGTTTACGAAGCCCTGTTGGATAGTAGCCCTTTCTGTGAACATATGACAATCCATTCCCCATGGATGGACACTGAGGTTGCTTCCAATGTTTTACTCTTCAAACAGAACTGCTATGAACATTCTCACATATGTCCTCCTATGCATATGTGCAAGGGTTTCTCCAGAACAAGTAAAATTGCTGAGTTGGACAGTGTGTGCATTTGCAGTTTGACTGCCAAATTCCCCTCCACAGTTGCTGTACAAATTCAGACTTAAACTAGCAGTAAATGAGAGGTCTCAGTTTTTCCAAAATTTCATCAACATAAAATTTTATCAGATTTTCAACTGCTGGCTGTCTAATAGAAGTGAGTGGCTCATGGCTTTTATTTATGTCTCCCTGTATTCTAGTGAAGTTGAGCAGCTTTACTTACATTTATTGGCCATTTAAATTTCTTTTGTGATTGCCTTTCTTTTCTTTTTAGTGGGATTTACCTTTCATTATTATAGGAATTATTTATATATTCCAAATTCTAATATTTTGTGAGGCCAATGTGTTGTAGATCTCTTATCCTACTTTGTTGGTTTTTAAATTTTATTTTAAAATTTCTTTTGCTGTTTTGGGTATCATTTGATATACAGAAGTTTTAACTTTTGTTGTAGTTAAATGTATGAATCTTTTTCTGTATGGCTTGTGCTTTTTACCTCTTATTTAAGAAAATTTCTCCTATTTTGAAATCATAAAGATAGACTCCTATCTTATGATTTGAAGGTTTGAAGGTTTCACTTTTTCTTTTTTATTTATATATTTTTTAATGTGTTCCATTTTTTATTGAGATATAATCGACTTACTGTTTATTTTTTTTATTTTATTTTTTAAAATAAATTTATTTATTTATCTTTGGCTGCATTGGGTCTTCATTGCTGCACGTGGGCTTTCTCTAGTTGCAGCAAGCAGGGGCTACTCCTCATTGTGGTGCATGGGCTTCTCATTGCAGTGGCTTCTCTTGTTGTGGAGCACAGGCTCTAGGCACGCAGCCTCAGTAGTTGTGGCTCACAGGCTCTAGAGCGCAGGCTCAGTAGTTGTGGAGCATAGGCTTAGTTGCTCCGTGGCATGTGGGATCTTCCCAGACTGGGGCTCGAACCTGTGTCCCCTGCACTGGTAGGCGGATTCTTAACCACTGCACCACCAGGGAAGCCCTGACTTTTTATATCTAGGTATTTAATCCATCTAGAATTTGCTTGGTGTGTGGTGCAGGGTAGGAATTGAATTTATTATTTTCTGTCTGGAATACCAAGTCCCAACACCATTTACTAAAGGTCTTCCTTTCCCCATTAATTTATCATTAATTAATTAATTGATTAATCCATTCATTCATTCAATGAATATTTGTTGAGGTTCTACTATGGGCCAGGCACTTGAAAACAGTAGGGGGAAAAAATACAGAAAAAATCCCCTCTGTCCTAAAGAAGTATACATTCTAGCAGAGGAGACAGACAATAAACAAAGTTTACAGTGTGTCCGATAGTGATACCATCTGTGAAGAAAAATAAAGCAGAGCAGGAGGACAAGGACTGTGAAGGAGGTATTGCTGTCACAAATAGGGTGGCCAGGGAAAGCCCCTTACAAACTGGTATCGTGACATTTGAGCAGAGACTTGAAGGAAGTGAGAGAATGAGGATGTGGATATGTGAAGGAAGAAAGTGCCAGGCAGAGAGGGATGAGTACAAAGGCGCTGAGGAGGGAGGTGCTTGGTGTGTTCAAGAAGACCAGCCAGGAGACACATATGACTGACGCAGAGAGATTAGCAGGAGAGGAGGTCAGAGAGGTAATGAGCAGCTGGCTCATGGAGGACCTTGTGGGCTGTCGTCAGGACTTCAACTTTTTTTTTTTTTTTTTTTGCGGTACGCGGGCCTCTCACTGTTGTGGCCTCTCCCGTTGCGGAGCACAGGCTCCGGACGCGCAGGCTCAGCGGCCATGGCTCACGGGCCCAGCCGCTCTGCGGCATGTGGGATCTTCCCGGACCGGGGCACGAACCTGCGTCCCCTGCATCGGCAGGCGGACTCTCAACCACTGCGCCACCAGGGAAGCCCCAGGACTTCAACTTTTAGTCTGAGCGAGCTGGGGAGCCTCGCAAGGTTTTGAACAGGAGAGGGCATCATCTGACTTACATTTTAAAGGATTCACTTTGGTTGCTGTGCTGGAGGAAGTTGGTGAAACTTCTCATCACCTCACTTTTTCTGTCTTTGTGGTTGAGGATGTCTAATGCATCCTCTGCTCTTAGTTGATACAAGGCTACTTGTATGATACCACAAAGGGCTGGACCCTCTCGGGGGAGAGGCTCCTGGTGATTATCATTGTCAGAGGAAGAGTAAGAATAATGGAACATGAGGATAGCATGCTGACTATAATGACCTCAGTGGATAAAGAGGTCAGTCATGCTTCCCATAGAACTCTGGATACTTTGATGGATGCTCTATGATTATAATTATTTATTCCCAGAACTTTATGTTCGAGTGGCTGGTAATGAAATAGAACAGGCACCAGATGGGTAGATATTAGCTAAAAGTTTAATTAGCTGAAGAAAGAGAAAAAACAGTGACAGCCTTAGGCTGACATCTCTTGAGACCCTAATAGTTTGAACTTCACAGTATCTCTTAGTGACAGTTTCCCTATCAAGGCAATTCCTTGTGGTCAGTTTGCATTTCCCCTACTGTTGTGCTCTTTCTCTTTGACTCTCCTCTATCAAAACACTCATCACATAATAACCAGCTTAATTGCAAGTGATTTCTTCTAGACTGTAAACTCTGTGAGAGTAGGGATTGGGGTTGCCTAGTCCACTGCTCTATTCCTCGTCCCACGTACAGTATCTGCCAGAGAAGGTGCCCAATAAGTATCTGGTGAATGAATGAGAAACTGTCTCAGGACATGGAGCTGTTGTGTGGGATTTGCAGCTGGTTCTGGGTTCTTGTGTTTGGTCTGCTGGGGAAGGCGTTGTATGCTGCACTTTTCTCTATGCTGCACAGGAATTCTCCCAGCTCTCCTGGGTCTCCTTGTTGGTTGAATCATCCTTGACTGGGTATCCTGGGGACCCCTGCAGTTCGATGCAAAATCTGGAGCAGCCGCTGCCTGCAGCCACGTGGGTGTGATCTGGAGACCAAGCTTGTCTTGATCTCTGCGCCAGGCTTCTGACAATAAACAAGCTTTCCACCCAGCAGCTGTTGACAGTCGCCTTCCACACGGCCCACCAGAGCCCTGCCCGGAGGTGGCATGACTCCCTCCCAGTTGCTGTAATAATAACAACACTATATTCGTAGCCAGAGCCCCAGGCCTTCACTCATATAGACACTGTTCATTTGTCTTAGAATGGGGGTCAGAGGAGCATAGAAACACAGAAAAATCACCTGGACATTTATTTAACCATCTCCACGTTAATCTGTTCAGGTTCACATTCTCTGATTGCCCTGCGCCACTTCTGGCTGCTGAGCAGCGGGAAGGGGACAAGCAGAGCTGGGGAACAGTGAGAGGCTGGGTGTCAGCTCACGGCCATGAGAAGGGCCCCTGGGGAGGCCTGGCGCCTGGGCTCTAGTTCCCCTGGGGCTGCCAGGGGCCCAGCAGCAGTTTGTGCCTGCATCTGCCCACACCCTGAACCCAGGAGTGGGGAAGGCCTGCTGGGAGCAGCAGCCTCAGAGAACAGGAAGGCTTGCCTTCCTTCTAAGAACCTTCTGTTTCCTTCTGCCTGGGTCTCTGCTCTTCAGAGAGGCTCTGTGATGCTCTGACCCTACTCAGGTGCTGCGGGGGCCAGGCAGGCGCCCAGGGTGGGTGTGGGACTCGTCCATCACCCCCTCTCAGCCTCCTGGCTGGTCCAGGTGCACACGGCCCACACCCAGCCATGGGCTTGCATTTGACAGCCGCTGCACTGACCGTGCTTTTTTTCCCCAGCCCCTGAGAAGCAAATGGAGAGGCACTTTCAGAATCCCGTCCACATCCTCCCACCTCTCAGGCTGGCCAGGGGCTGAGAGAAGGAGAAATAGGAAGCCGACTAGTCAGTGGCCTGATTCCGACGCCCCTGTATAATTATGGGTTGGCCACAAGTTCCATCTCATTTTCTCAGCAGCCCTTTGACAGAAGGGAGGAGGAGGCAGCTGATGAAACCACATGCCCTGGATCTGAGTGTTGCCCCACCTGCCCAGGAGCAAGGCTGCCCTGCGACATCCCAGGGGAGTATTTACTTCTCCCCACAGCTTTTTGTTTTTGTTTTTTTTTTTTTGTTCTTTTTTTTTTTGCTCCCTGTAATACTTCCAAAATTTCCACTGTGGCTGAGTGAGATTCCAAGGTGGTCTGGTCACTGCCCAGAGAATACGGGATTACACTGTAACGAGGAATGCCTGAGGTTCTGTGAAGAAAAGGCTCCTATACGTCCAAGGCATCATTGTATTTACTTCCACTTTAAGGCTTTTATAACTCACATCTGGTGAGCCTGGGCCCCTTAGCTGAGGGATGAAGCCAGCAGCCATCACGTGTTCTTAAATAGACTCAAGGCTTTGCTCTAAGCTTTTCCAGATAGATTTATTTAAAACTGAAGCTTGCCTGTCACTTTAAGAAATTCATCATATCCACTATCAGCCTGATACTGTTGAATATATTACTATTATGCATGGAGACACCTACGATAGCTCTCACAGTGGAAACTAAAACTTTAGATTGGATAATTGCAGAAAATTTGACTGCAATTCACTAAGAGTGTATTTTGGTGAATAAGGAAATAACATTTTGAAAAGTAGGTCAGGGCACTTTTAGGGAACCCAAAAACCCCACAAGGATTCTCTGCAGGTGTGATAATTGGGTGGTGCAGCAGCCTCCCCCCTTCATCTGGTTCCCTTGCATTTTATTTTCCAGGCTGCTGTCTGTGACAGCTTGGGAAGGGGCCCCAGGCAGCTCTCCTCTGAACGCCCCCCCCCCCACTATGACTTCTCCTCTCTGCCTTTCCCCCAATACACATCAGCCTCACTAGAACCTCAGCTTCTAATTTTAGCTTCTGTTTTTCGTTTTGCATAGCATACAAGGAAATATAATGCAGAATTTAGACAGGAGAGAAGTCAGGCTGTTTTCTCCCTGATAAATTGGCAGCGATCCATATTGATGGCTGTTGGCTGAGAGCAGTCAGTAGAACAGGGAACAGCAGAATGGTTGTGCCCTTATCTGCGTTAGAGAGCAGTCTCTTTTCATGATCCCAGGAGCCTGAAGCTTTCTGTCCTTTTCCCTTTGCACTGATGGCTGGTTGCATGATTTCAAACACCACTAAACTTACTTCTGGTTTTGTAGAAGTTCAAATGGACACAGATCATTGACTGTGTTGAGAGTGAGAGAGTGTGTGTGTATGTATTTGGGGTGCAGGGAGGAGTACTTCCTGTAAGAACAATGAATTAGATTCAATAACCTGTCAAGACTAGAAGCTAGACAGATTCTGCATTAACAGTCAAGTTGAGGACCATATCTTACAGCCTGTGTCATGTGGACTGTCTTCCTTGGGTGTCTTTTAAAGGATGGGGCAAAACTTTGGGAACAGACTAGATCGGTGCTACTGAGTGTGGTAACATCAGCATCAGCTGGCAGCTCATCTGGAATTCAGAATCTTGGGCCCCAGACTCCACCTGCTGAATCCTAATCCCTGGAGGGTGAGGCCCAGCAATCTGTGTTTTAACCTGCTCTCTAGGTGACTCTTATGCATGCTAAAGTTTAAAAATTACTGAGCTAGATGATCTCTCAAGGTCTCAACCGTCCAACTAAAAGTTAATTGTTCCTATAACTTTTCCTATGTCTTCTCAGGTGGGGTTGCTGAAAATTTCGTTAAAGAAACAAAGCCAAACCCAGCCTTTGTTATTGCAAAATATAACGCACAGAAAAGCACATAGATGAATTATATAAAGGGAAGTGTGTGAAACTAAATGAATTATCATATAAGTAACCCTTGGTCACTTCACCCAGGTCAAGAACCCTAGGAGGCGCCTTCTCAGCGGAATTCCAAACCCTTTCTCTACCCTAAAGTGAACCACTCTCCTGACTCCTGTGGTGATCACTTCTTTTCTTTCCTTTATATTTTTACAGTCTAAAACTGTATCCGTAGATAGCCCAGCGTAGTCTGGTCTATTTTTGACCTTTATCTAAATGGAATTACGAAGTACCTCCTCCTTGGTGTCTGGTTTCTTTTGCTCAACATTTTGTCTTCAAGATTTCATTAAGTTTTCAACACAGCGATTCTTGCCCTTTGTAAAGCTGTCGCACCCTCTCATTGCTTGGATCCAGAGCAACTCCTCAAAGCTGCACAGATTTTCCTTTAAAATGACAGCAAATTAAAATTAATTTGGTTAGTGAGAATTTCATGGTGTTCCTTGAGCCAATCGTGGATTCCACAGGATGTTGCCAAATGAGGACTGGGAATGACTGCTCCAGGGCTCCAGCTGTGTCTTCTCTGTGCCAGGGATGGGATGGAGGAGAGTTAGGAGGACCTTCAGGAGGGGGCACCTCTCCTTTACAGAAAGGAAATGCTCAGAACTCTGAGCTCCCAATGTGTGTGGCATTGGATCACGTAGAGGGTGACCCAGGACTGTTTCAAGGCAGCACATGTCTGTCTTCCTGCTAGTTTCATTCAGGTTTTCTCATCCATCACACAAACAACTGTGCTTAAAGCATGTGCTAGAAAGAGTAGAAGAGACAAGACATATAAGGCACAATTTCTGTCAGTCTTTCCTCCTAGACTCTTGCTCTCCACAGAGGTTAAGAGCAAGGCCTTTGAGTCAGTCCAACCTGGGTTCTGGTTCTGGTTCTGCTACTTACCAACTAGGTGACCTTAAGCTCATCTCCATCTTAAAAATGGAGATTATAATAATAGTACATATCTCATGGGGCTATTTTGGTGATTAATTAGGAAATGCTTGAAAAATCCTTAGCGTAGCATCTAGCTAATAATAATTCCAGCTAACAGTGAATGCTTCCAATGTGCTAGGTTCTGCAACCCTATATGATTGGTTCTATTGTTACCCTCAGTTCCAGATTAAGAAACTGAGGCCCAGAGAGGTTAAAAAACTTGCCCGGGATCCCACAGCTAGTATGTGGCGGAGGCAGCCTAACACCAGAGTCTTTGCTCTTAACCACTGTGTGTGTTAGTAACTCTTAGCTATTTTTATCATCTTTTTATGTCTAGGCTTTGGTACTCTTGGTGTGTTTTTCTCGTTATCTAGTTCAAACCTGTCACGTGACTTCTAGCACAGCCAGGGTCCTATCAGCTGCCTGTTCCAGGTCAGCCTCTTGAAGCAAATGAGACTGGCTTTGGAATTTGAGGCTGGTCCCGTCTCCTTGTTATATGATCCTCTTTTGAGGGTTGTCTCTCACAACAGAAACTGGTGACGACAATGGTAGCCATAGTAGATGCCAGAGGGCCTTAGCTGTCACTTTATAAGCACTGGCTTGCCCCAAAGCCTCATGCCTCCCTGAACTGGGATTCTGCAAGCCATGAGCCGTCAGAATGGTTCAAAGGTTGGAAAATGGTCCTGAAAGGACAGCTTAAAGGAATTGGCGGTCATTTGGTAGTGGCATATTGGTGACTCTAACTTTGAACAAGATATGCAAGTTGACAGTTTCCCCTGCTCTCATGTGGTGAGAGAGGAAGCAACTGCCGAAAGGGATGAGCCTGACAGAATGTTTTCCTTCTATTGATGACAAAGTCTTAGTGCCCTGGAGTAGACTACTGAGGGATATTGGGAACAGACTGTGTTTCCTGGGCAGTGACATCGGCAGCTTGAGACAGGGGGGTGGACTTCTTCCCTTCTTTTTCCACTATGTTATGATAAGGGCGTTTCTTCTTTATTCTCAAATTTCTAAAGACCTTCCACAGTTATGGTAGGTAGAATCATCCCTCCCACACAGACACCAAAGATGTCCACATACCAATCCCTGGAACCTGTTTATCCAGGTGGGCCCACAAGGTTCTTCCAAGAAGAGGGAGCAGGAAAGCCAGTTTCAGGGGGATATGCTGTGAGGAAGACTCAACCAGCCATTGATGGCTTTGAAGATGAAGGACGAGGACCACGAATCAAGGAATGTGGGTGCCTCCAAAAGCTGGAAAAGGCAAGGAAGGGGACTGTCCTCTGAAGCTCCCAGAAGGCAATGCGGGCCTGCCAACGTCTTGATTTTAGCCCAGTGAGACCCCTGTCAGGCTTCTGACCTACAGAGCTGTAAGAGAGTAAGATTTGTGTTCTTTTACGTCACTTAAGTTTGTTGTAGGTTGCTACAAAAGCTGTAGAAATCTAATACACACAGTTTAACCCATATGGCAAGAACATAGTTTGGTAGATTGAGGGGGGAATATTTAATTTTCTCTCTCAGTCTTGGCTTCTATATCCCAAGTTCATGAGACCTGTAAACCCAGATGTAGGTGTTAGTGCAGTAAGTACCTCTGTTTTTCAAGCTGTCTTTAATGCTGCCTGTCAGCTGATACACCCTCTGGTGTCCCCTGGGATTGACATGGGGAGGGGATGGGGACTGCTGTTCTTTATGCTGTCACCAACCCTGAGTGTCTGCACCCAGAGAAGCTTCAGAGAAGAACACAGTAGGACCAGTTGTCAAAGGCAGCCTGACGGGTGTGTAACCTTCTCTGCTTCTTGGAGTGACCCTAGTCAATCATGGCATCTCTCGTGACCTGGACTTTGGAGCCTCCTGTCCCCTTCCAGCTCCAGCCCCTGCTTAGAGAAGGGAGTTTTCTCCCTGTGCTGACTCACCTCTCAGGCTGCACAGTGGAGCCGCAGACTAACTCATGGCAGTGGGAGGAAGAACAAGCCAGGGTCGTCAGGAGCGAAAGATGCACCAAGTCCCAGAGCGAAGACGTGACATCACAAAATGTTTGAACTGTGCCTGTCTTATTATAGACTCATGAAAAGACAATTGATTCCAAACTGCTGACTGGAGAAAAAGAAGCCTAGCTATATTTTTCTATAAACTGAATATTTAGCATTGTAAAAGGAAAGCAAAACGTTCAACAAGTACAAAGAAAATCAAGTTTTAAGTAAAATACGGTTTCCCAAAGCAAGGCTGTGAGGCCATTTCAGGGGCCAAGAGGCAGAGTGTTGGAGCGTTTCTTTCCCGACCTGGCTTACTTGCTCAGGACCCAGGTCAGAAGGAGTTGATTTTCTGTTTTTGGCCGGGGAGGGGTGGCCAAGAACATTCCTGGAGCAGGAAAGTTCCTACATTTGGCACCAGACTGTTGGGCCAAGGGCTCCTGGGCCTTCTGGGTCCCCAGCTGCTTTGGCCTGGAGGTCACCTCTCCCTCATCTTCCCACAAGGCTAGTAAGTGCTTCTGCGACTCCTACGTGGGGGGAGGCGGTATGTGAGAGGAAAGCAGGCGGATGAGCCTATAATATTGTCCAACTGCAACAAGGGTCACTGCCGCAGCCTCTCAGAGCAGCTGCCACTGCCACCCTGTCTCCTCTCCCTACTGTAGACTGACTGACAGAAGCTTCCCGGGAGGGCTGAGCAGTCAGAGGTGCTAATGAGGAGAAAGGCAAACACAGCCTCACCTGAGATCCTAGTCTGTTGTCAGGGAGTATCCATGAGGCTTGTGTTCAATTCCACACTGGCCTGAGTGTCCCCAGACTGTAGAAACCCCAGCACTGGGACTCTGAGGGACCCTCTTCCGTAGATAAGCAATGCCCCCCTCCAGGAAGGAAGAGGACACGCCTTCCCCCATCTCAGGGAGCCATGGCCCCAGCCCCTTCCCCTCCTCCCAGAAGAAAGAGTATGGGGGTCCCTCTTGGTGGTGAGTCTTTCTATTTTTATAGTGACAAGCACAGGACAGAGCCTTTCTCTCCTTGTCAGGTCACCGTGTTCCTACTTCTCATGCCAGCCCTGAGGTTTCATCTAGGCCCTGGAATAATCACAGTGCGGCCAGGCCTGCTGTCTCTGGACTATCCTCTGAGCTCCTGGCTGCCCACGTTCTGGTCACAAGTTTTCATTCTACAGTGTGTTCTTCAGAAACCAATTTTCCCATCTTTGTAGGCGCCAGACTCTTGCCACTTCCCCTTTTCACTTTTAGCTATTTTGTGGTTCCACACACTCCAGTTGAGGGTTTGCAGAAGAAATCCAACAAGTAAACCAGAGTCATGAGCAGCTCTGATGAACCCTCTAGCAGAGGAGAGCTCCGATTCTAGCGTTAGATGAGAGTCGGGGGTCATCTGTTATAATTATCCTTGCCCCTTCAAGCCCTACTTACTCAGTTATAGAAGTGCAGGCCTCCCCCTGAAACTTCAGTGTTTATCCATTTGGAAATCTGTTTCCATAAGACAGCCCGAGCTGCAAGGCTGGGCTGGGAGCCAGCAGCAGTGTGGATGCAGTGCCCTGAAGCGTCGGCCTCCGGAAGAGCCTCTGAGGGCTGCTGCAGACATAATTGGGGCAGAGTCTGGCTCCAAGTTCACTGCAGGGGCAGTGCCTGGGGAGAGGCTCCTCTATAGAAAGCTCAGAGGCCAGCTGGGGGCTTCCTAGTCCTTCCGCTGGCCATGCTTTCTTAGGTTTGGAACTGTATAGGTATGGACAGTGTAGCTTCTTGAAAGCCAGGAGTGCTGATGGGGTTAGGAGCCTGGACTCCTAATCCCCCGGTCTGGGCTCAAATCCTGCTTCATCACCACTTGGCTGTAGGCTCTGTGACCCCCGGTTTCCACATCTGTAAAACGAGGATTTTATGTCTGCCTTCCAGGGTTGCTACGAGGCTGTCTGTGCCAAGTGCTTAGCGAGTAGTAAGCGTGCGGTCCACAGCACCTTTATTAGCAGTGTTATTTGTAGTCATCACGGTCGTCACCCCACCCTATATCATGAGCTGGTGAGGTGGGCCTGGTATAGTCCTCAGCAAGCTCATCCCCAAGCAGCCTCTCGAGCCGGCCCCTGAGCTCTTCCCAAGACTCAGGTACACCCTTCCCTGATTTCAGTAGCGCTGAATTGGAAGGCACTGCCCAAGTGCTCACTTCCTTTTGACTGTCATCCTTGGAGTAGAGTCCCCAGAGGACCACTGCAATCAGCTGCTTCTGGTAGTTACAGCAGTTTTTAGAGCCGTGCATGCCCACAAGGCAGACTTCAGCTCGCTGAGTCATCCTGCAGGGTCTGTGCCGAGCCAGCCACCAAAAGACAAAAGGCAGCAGCAGTCAGGAAGACGAATGATGGTGGTGTACACAACAGTTTTCAAGGGGATTTTAGCAAATATTTCTCTTTAATGTGTCTGGATGAAGACAGGATTGGGTGGGTGTTAACATTTATTAGACACTTACCAGCCACTTGGCCTCCACAATTGGACTTTGCTTTCGCTGAACCCAACCCAAACTGCCCAGTGGGGAACCCCTCCTCTCAAACAGCCAGACACCCTCCTGAGGGGGTCCCTGGGGCGAGTCTCTGACGCCCAGTGGAGGGTGGGAGGTGGCTGTGAGGGGAAAGTCACTAGTGTGGTCCTGGATGGGGGGATGACCCTCTCCTCCCCTCCCCCCACGCATGCACACAACCTTCAAGGTGGGATTATAGGAACAAGAGAGGAAAGCATTGATTTCTCCCTGAGGTGATCACAGAAGGAAGTGACTTGCAATAAGGACTATGCCGTGAGATCTCTTTTCCACAGTTGCTGGGGAAATTCAGTTGTTTCTGTTAATACCACTGTTTATTTGGGCCTAGGATGTCTCTAAAACTGCTTCATCATTATCTATACTTACTTTCTGTTTGGAAATCGTGGAAGGGTGAGGTTAAAGTGAAGGGGTTTCTTTCCTGCAAATATTCCAATGTTCTCTCAGAAATTATTGGAAAATAAAAAACAACTTTGCAACTAGCAGATTTCCCAAGGTGTGCAAGCAAATGAGTAAAAAGAAAGATAATGTAATTTTTTTTTATAACCTGTGTTTTCTCTGATTTGAGGTTGGCTTTTAGTTTTATTTCTGGAGCGAACACATTTGGTATTTATTTAAAGAATGAGACAAACAAAAAAAATGGATCCAAATGGATGTATATATTTCTTAAGATAGATTGACATTGGTCTGCATTATTAATAGGTAATCAGGAACGTTTGGGAACGTTTGTTTTCTTCATCAGCAAGAATTTTTCCAGCCTTTATTGGCTCTATCACAAGGTATTCTTGATTGTTCTGCTTCTCTCTTTTTTTTTTAATTGAAGTATAGCTTTTCTTCCTTCCTTCCTTCCTTTCTTTGGCCACACTGTGCGGCATGCAAGATCTTAGTTCCTCAACCAGGGATCAAACCCGTGGCCCCTGCAGTGGAAGCACAGAGTCCTAACCACTGGACCGCCAGGGAATTCCCTGCTTTTTTGGTATTATTGTAACCTTGAGTAAATACCTATCGTCATAAGAAAATGGAAGGTGAGAAGGGGTCACCTGGCCTCGCCCCTGCTTCATTTATAGCTTCAATTGTACTTTCTACTGATGAAAGAGACCCTCTGAAATTGAGATGCCAGAATTTTTTTTTTTTGATAACATTCCTTCTTTACCCACAGTTTTCTCTTCCTACTTATGGGTGTAAGCCAAATGTCTCACTCTTCAGTGTAGAGGCACACAGTTGCTCCCTGTGAGTAACAATCCCCCTGCACAAGTCGGAGACTTTATGTGGGTGTGCCCTCAGTCTCCTCTTTCCTTGACTGAGTGAGCCTCATTTTCAGATAGTTAGAGGTTGTCTGCTCTTTTCCTGCTGTGTGCTTGCAGGGTGCTCAGGCCATCCCATGCTCTGCGTCACTGTTGCTTTTCCCCTGACAAACCCCTAACAGGGTGCTTACATAATGACACCCTCTTGCTCTAGGGCATAACAGCAAAATAGCCATCCTGCTCAAGTTCTTCCTGTTCTAGAAGGTGTTTCAGCAGAATGCTTGGTGAATGCCAAGTCAGTATCCAGAGTGAAACATTTCAGAGGACAGAAATTCCAGGGGTGGATTTCTCATTAAAGTCGATGTATCCCTTTTCTATTCAGGGCTCACCTAGCTACGTGATACTGTACCTGGTGGTCCTTCTGTAAGAAATGTGAGGATCTGGCTTTTGTAACCACAGATAATACCAGGAGTGATCAGTGGAGCCCAAGCTGTGTTGGAGTCACCCTGGTTTATCATCAGTGTTGACATCTGCCCAATTTTGCATCTATTGTGGAAGGGCTCAAGCTGCTCGGGGACTTTATCCCATGCAGGCACCTACTTGTTGGACTCTGTGTTATGGCTTATGATTTTGGACATTTACTGCATTTTAAAGGGAATTTAGCACTCTTTTCATATATAGCTGGGTTTTTATTAAATTTCAAGATTTTAAGCGTTTATAATTTACCAATCTTTGAAGAGTTGTGGCTGAAACAATTCACAAGTGGATGCATTTAAAAATAATAGCTCAGGGCTTCCCTGGTGGCTCAGTGGTTAAGAATCTGCCTGCCAATGCAAGGGACATGGGTTCGAGCCCTGGTCCGGGAAGATCCCACATGCCGGGGAGCAACTAAGCCCGTGCGCCACAACTACTGAGCCTGCGCTCTAGAGCCCGCAAGCCACAACTACTGAAGCCCACGCACCTAGATCCTGTGCTCTGCAACAAGAGAAGCCACCACAATGAGAAGCCTGTGCCCCGCAACATAGAGTAGCCCCCTCTCACTGCAACTAGAGAAAGCACGCGTGCAGCAGTGAAGACCCAATGCATCCAAAAATTAAATAAATAAATAAATTTATTTTAAAAAATTAATAATAGCTCAATCTGTAGATTTAAAACAACTCTACTTCTCATCATTCAGAAATGGTACTTGGAGCAGTAGCCAGCTGAGCCTGCGGTCACTAGAAAAGGCTGTGGACCTGAAAGACTTCTGGCCTTGACCTTCTCCTGCCATGTTTTTTCAAGAACGTGTTCAGCACAGAGCTCCTGGAACTCTTCTCTGAGGAATATAACCGTTAAGAGTTCTTGTAGATCCTTTGTTCTTACTGTTTTCTGAATTCTAGTCATAGTTTGTTCTCTTATTTCTTTGTTTGTTCTTATTTCTTATTCTCTTTATCAGGGTAATAAGTGAGGAGAGGTCGGTAAGGATAGAGACAAGGCCTAGTGGTTTTTTATTTCCAAATCCAGAATAGACGATTTTTATTAACACCGCTTCCCCAGTTTCTCCACTGGAGCCACTCTTGCTGACTCTTCCCCTCAAAATACAGTGAAAACAAAACAAAGAGACAACCAGAAAACCCCACTCACGCGTGTACTGCAAGGGACTCCTGCCCCTAATAAATCCCCATTCTCAATCTCCATCTCTCTCTCTCTCTCTCTCACACACACACACACACACACACACACACACAAACACCCGTGGAATTCCAAGCCCATCCTCCACCCTGGAGCCCTCTCCATCCTGTTCCCTTTCTACCCTGGGAGGAAATAGGCACTCAATTTACTAAGTGCTCTACAGCTTAGAATTCAGAGAATTACGACTGAAATAGGCCAGTATTTTAAAATGCTTAATCATACTTCCCTAAAGCTATATATGTGTGCATGTGCGCGTGCGTGTGTGTATACAAAAAAACCTGAATTTAACATGATAAGAAAGGTGTGATTTATAGTTAAAGCCCAGTCTCTAAGGTAGCGAGGGCACAGTGAGATTTTTCAGAAGCTAGTCTGCATTGATTTCCACGCACGGCAGACAGCCTTTTCTGAGTCACTCAGAAGTATCTCCCAATCTCTGTTTTTGTAATTATACTTGGTCAAGGGTGAGAAATCCTGTCTCGGGATCCCTGTTTGTCCGGGAGTGGCATGGACATTCCTGAGGCTCACGGATATGAGAGCTCTGGGTGCCCAGAGGGCCCTTTATCTATCCAGAGCCTGACTGACATCTCTGCTCACTTTTGTATCTGCTCAGCCCAGAGTGCATGACCTTGTTCTATAAATACCAGTCTTGTTTAAATAACAGCTGCCTTGGACTCGTGGCCACCACAAATCCCCCAGATGCACTAGGCAGGCAGTTCCCTCCTGGCTGTGAGCTTTGATCCGCCCTCCCTCTGTGAGAGGCCGCAGAGGCATGAGGGTAGGGCCTTGAGCTGCCATCACTCACCCTTTGTTTCCACCAGTGGGTGAGACCTTTGGGAGATACAAAGATGAATACAACTCAGTCCCAGCTCTCGAGGAACTTACAGTGTGGTACAATAGAAGAGAGATGCACAGATAATCATAATATGAGAAAGAAGGAAAAACCATGGGATAGTAGGAATTGAGAGGAGAGTGAGCTCTCTCCCAGGTGGGAGATCCTGAAAGCCTTCATGGAGGACATGCATTTGAGCCGAGATTGAAGATTAGGCAGGATTTGAATACAGGAAAATGGATGAGCTATTTAGGAAAATATTACTTTGGATCCCTAGCTTATACATCAAAGTAAATTTCAAGTCCCAACAGTTTAATAGAAAATGCAACTCCTGGGAATTCCCTGGCGGTCCAGTGGTTAGGACTCTGCACTCTCACTGCTGAGGGCCTGGGTTCAATCCCTGGCTGGGGAACTAAGATCCTGCAAGCCCCACACTGTGGCCAAAAAGAAAAACAAAATGCAACTCCCCAAATAGTAGGAAATATAGTCAATTGTTTATGTGATCTTGAAGGAGGGAAGTTTATTTTAAGCATAAAAGAAATATAAAAGAAAAGACTGCTTTTTTCTAATTGAAGCATAGTTGATTTACAATGTTGTGTTAGATTCTGGTGTACAGCAAAGTGATTCAGTTATACATATTCTTTTTCATATTCTTTTAAATTATAGGTTATTAAAAGATATTGAATATAGTTCCCTGTGCTATACAGTAGGACCTTGCTGTTTATCTATTTTATACATGGTAGTTTGTATCTGCTAATCCCAAACTCTTAATTTATTCCTCCCCCGCCTTTCCCCTTTGGTAACCATAAGTTTGTTTTCTATGTCTGTGAGTCTGTTTCTGTTTTGTAAATAAGTCCATTTGTATCATATTTTAGATTACACATATAAGTGATATCATATGATATTTGTCTTTGTCTGACTTTCTTCACTTAGTATGATACTCTCTAGGTCCACCCATGTTGTTGCAAATGGCGTTATTTCATTCTTTTTTATGGCTGAATAGTATTCCATCTTATTTATACCACATCTTCTTCACCCATTCATCTGTCAATGGACATTTAGCTTGTGTCAATGTCTTGGCTATTGTAAATAGTGCTGCTATGAACATTGGGGTGCCTGTATCTATTGGATTTAGAGTTTTGTCTGGATATATGCCCAGGAGTGGGATTGCTGGATCATATTGATAACTCTGTTTTTTTTTTTTTCTTTTTAAGGAACCTCCATACTGTTTTCCATTGTGGCTGCCAATTTACACCAATTTACATTCCCACCAACAGAGTAGAAGGGTTCCCTTTTCTCCACACCTTCTCCAGCATTTATTATTTGTAGGCTTTTTAATGATGGCCATTCTGACTGGTGTGAGGTGATACCTCGTTTTAGGATTGATTTACACTTCTCTAAAAATTAGTGATGTTGAACATCTTTTCATGTGCTTGTTGGCCATCTGTATGTCTTCTTTGGAGAAATCTTTGGATTTCTCTACTTAGGTCTTCTGCCCATTTATTGATTGGGTTATTTATTTATTTATTGTTATTGAGTTTATGAGCCTTTTGTATATTTCAGAAATTAAGCCCTTGTTGGTTGCATCATTTGCAAATATTTTCTCCCAGTCTGTAGGTTGTGAAAAGATTGCTTTCGACTAAAAAGATGAACTATCATAAACACACTATACAACATAAGAGAGCTAGGGAGAATGGGGAAATATTTGTTACCTATAATAGTAGATAAAGGGTTCATATGAATATAAACAGCTTGCATAAACTAAATTAGAAAAATAAATATCCTAACAGAAAAGTGGGCAGAAGGCAATGAGCAATTCACCAAAAAAGAAATATAAATGGCTTATGAACATGGAAAAATTCCATATGAGTAGTAATCAAAGAAATGTAAATGAAAACAATAGAGAGATGCTATTTCTCACCTATTAATGCAAGCAAAGTTTTGTTTTGTTTTCAGTTTTAAACCAATGTCCAGCAATAACATTGGCAAAGAATGGACAGCTCTTTCATTCAGAGCTGCCTCACTGTTTCTTTAAATGTTTTCTTAACTTGGTTTAAAAATGTACTTTATGTTAGTAACTTCTTAGATTAATAAACAGACTTAAAGTTGCTTTTAGAAGCGTAACATTATGAAGTTTTGTTTTACAAATCTCTTGTATTCCTTCCCCTACCCGCCACACCCCCGTCCCCATTTCCAGGTCTAAAGAGAAGCAGCAGTTTCTAAGCATCAAGGGCTGGCCTGCAGCGAAGGCCAGTAACCTGTAGCCATGGGTCCAGTCTGACTACCACCAGGTTTCTGTCAGACTGGCCAGCTAAGAATGAATTTTACATTTTTAAATGATTGAAAAAAAATCAAAAGAAAACAATATTTCATGACTTGAAAATTATATAACATTTAAATGTTAGGGTCCCTAAATAACTTTTTATTGGAACATGGCCACACCCATTTGTTTATGTGCAGACAGTGGGAGCTTCTGTACTGCAACAGCAGAGTTGAGTCATTTCTATGGTAGGGGAGGAAAAAGTTTTCCTTAACTCTCGTAGGGTCCCTGGCTGGGTCTGAAAATTAAACTGACAGAAGACAGATGAACTGTCTTTTTTATTTTATTGAATTTTTATGTGTATGTAGGAGCCTTTACAAGTGAATAAAGACCCAAAGTGACCAGAACAGGAAGCTTTAATAACTTTCCTCACAAATACATTTGTGAAGAATTGACAAGACCAAGAGGTTTGGGCTGGGGTAGTAAATGATGAAGAAATAAGTAGGAAGATAAGGGTTAGTTTGATAAGGTTTGCTTGTACAGCCTTCTCCGTCCTCAATTCCCTGCTTTTGGTGCTAAGAATGTCTTCTTTCCTCCTGGTACAGGGAAGACATCTTTCACATGAGAGTTTTACGACCTGATTCAGGGAAGAGGACAAGTAGGGGGAGTCCTGAGTGACCTTCCTGCTTCTGCTGTTTTTTAAAATTCCTTTGGCTTAAAATATTTAATATGCCAAGGTGCCCTCTTTTGGGGTAGTATGTCCTGAACCCCATCACAACAGAGACTCCATGGCCCACAAGGCCCCAAACATTTACTCTCTGGTTCTTTACACCAAAGGTTTGCTGACCTTTGGCGTAGAGTAACAGTAGATCTTCGAGGAATTTCAACTCTCCAAATCTAAATCCAATGCTATTTCACTTGACATTTTGACCCTCCCTTCTCTTTCCCCCTGAATCATCATCTGTTGCAAAGAAAGGGCTAAAATATGTCGGCATGCTTTGGACTGAAGGTTATGAAATAAGAACATCTCATCTTTAAGGAAAGTTAATATTAATAATTTTTAAAAATTGACTTGTTAACTTTATAATTCAAAATGAGACCAGAGACTTTCTTCATGTCTTTAGAATTCAGATATCACATCTAAAACTGAAATACCAGTAAGAAAGAAGATTTCCCAACTATTTATGTTCTTTTAATTTTACATTTGATTTAGAAGTGTCAGAGTATATGATCCTATATCCTACAGTGAGTGATAATTTTGTAAAATTTGAATATGCTGATGAAATATACATTTTTAGTCACTTAGCCCTTATCAAAGGAAAAATTCACCGTAGCCATAAAAATTGGAGCAGTACAATTAATTTATTTGCTTACTATTTATTCACATGCAGCAGTTCTTCTAGTTAATGGTTGCTGTGCTCCAGGATATACATATGGTTGTTCATACGATAAGAGGACAGAAACTGGGTTTATCTTTTTCACCACTGTCTAGCTAGTACTTATACATCTAGCCCATTGACTGGAACATACTATTAGTGGAAAATATGTTTAATGAATGAATGTGATTAGTTTATTGTTCTATCAAACTTTTTGGTTGTATATATGCATAAAAACATATACTAAATTATTTTGGATTCAGTGAAGGCTAGGTATATTGCTTTTCAACACAGTGGTTACTATATTAATAATAACTTCTATTTTCACAGAGGGTTACTTATATTATACCACTCAACCAAGAAGTTACCATGAGAAATCTCATTAATATTATTACAATTGATAATATATTCTTTCGCTGTTCTGAACAAGTTATATCAATAACAACACTGATTTTTCCAAAAATCTCTTTTTCCGATTGAAAAATTTAATACTTATTCATAAGAAATTCAGGGACTACAGAAATATATAGGAAAAGACAATTATAATTTCACCCCTAGAGATAATCCCTATTAACAGCTTGGGCTATCCTTCAGATTTTTTTTCTATTCATATGCCAACATGTATAATAACTATTGTTTTACTAAAATATGATCCCACTATACGTACTGTTTTGAAACTTTTTTTTTCCTCTCAAAAACATGTTTCCATGTCAACACCTAAAGATCCACTTTATTATTTTTAGTGACTGAATCATTTCAATTATATGAATCTACCATCATTTATCCACAGACACTTCCCTGTTGACAAACACTTGATTACAATTATTATTTTTAAAGTGCTTTAAATGCTATATCACCTTAATAACATATAAGCTACTCAAAAAAAATCCTGAGTGCTTTCTATCAAGACACACACTCACATACAAAACAAAGAGGAAAACAACTGAGTAAATTTTTATTTAGGCAATGATAGACCTGGTACATCCTGGGAATTTCTGGCCAGAGCCTTGCAGACCACTCGGCGTAGCTGATGCAATGACAGTGCAATTATATGTCAGTGATGCAAGGAGGTAGAATTGCAAGCAAACGCCTTTGTTTGAAGGAACCCATGGCATAAGCAGTTTAGACACTGTTCATGTTAGGGGTCTGTCAGGCTTTCAGGTTTAGCGAGGTGCCTGGAGCCTTTGTTGGGATCTAGTGGACCACCAGGGAAACAGCCCCCAGGCTGCTGCTTCTCTTTCACTGTCTTTATTCTGAACTATTCAGTGGCGGCAGCCCTGAATGTTTTAACCCCCCAAACCTGAAGAAAGAGTTGTATTGCAAATAGTTGAATGGATGAATATTTGATAATATGGATGGGCCAGACAGGACCAGTGTTAGGATTTATGTGACCTGAGATATGTCTCACAGTTCCACCAGTTTGATTAGAAACAGAGCTGGAGGGCTTTGGGAAATGCCACCCCTAACAGCTCCCTGTGCTGCACTATGAAAGACCAGACAAATGTGGCTTGGCAGTGACTCCGGTGAAAAGTGAGACCTTAACTCCCCATTTGGGCCACTCCCAGCCAGGCTCCTGCCAATTTGCCCCTTTCCAGATGAGTATAAAAAGCAGGAAGTACGCTGGTGCTTGGGGACCTTACGAATGCTATTAGCTTTGTTGAATTTGGATTCCTTTATAGGAAATGTTCTAATATGTGTGAGTGTTACATCATTTAGAGCTTCACATTAGTGGGATAAAAGTTGCAGATGGAACTTTAGAATCATTTTTTAAAATAAATCACTGTGTCACTAGTTATGAATAAAACTATAGTTAAGAATAAAACTAAGTCTGTGTCGCATACAAGATGACCCACAGTATGAGCAGACAACAATGACAAGGCTAAAAAGAGAGTAGTAATAAGAATACTAATAGCCAACCCTTACACAAGTCCTGTGATTCCAAGCACTTTACAGGAATTACCTCATTTAAATCTCACCAGCATCTTGTGAATTTAGGCATTGTTATTAGTCTCATTTTACAATTGAGAAAGCTGAAGCACAGATAAGTTGATAAAATGGGCCAATGTCACATACTTAATAAGTGGTAGAGCCCTGATTCAAACCCAGGAGCCTCTGCTGCTTGCCTGTCTACCTCTGGAGCCTGCGTTGTTAGCCACCAGTATGTCTGAGAAATTTAAAACTCTGAAGTCAATGTCAAATCAACCCAATGGCAATGAGCACCCCCAGAGTCTGGATGGAGGTCTGGAAATACCATCTTCCATTTAAAGGAGACAGCCTGTAAAAATAATTTTAAAATTAAAAAATAATTTTTTTTAATTTAAAAATTAAAAAAAAAAAAAAAAAGAGCCAGGCTGATTCAAGGTCTGGGACAGGAAATGAACAAGAGAAACTTGAAACATCTTGTCATACAGATGGCAAGAAAGCTATCAAAGACTACTAGGGTCATTCCTAAAGGACTCCAGAGCCAGGCTCCCATTAGCCAAAGATGTGACAATTTGAGCATCAATAGGAATAACAACAGCAGGGGATTGAAATATACAAATGTGTTTAAATCTATGAGTTCATAATGATGCTTAAAAAATTCATCACGTTTAAAAGATGATTGGGGGCTTCCCTGGTGGCGCAGTGGTTGGGAGTCCGCCTGCCGATGCAGGGGACACGGGTTTGTGCCCCGGTCCGGGAGGATCCCACATGCCGCGGAGCGGCTGGGCCCGTGAGCCATGGCCGCTGAGCCTGCGCATCCGCAACGGGAGAGGCCACAGCAGTGAGAGGCCCGCGTACCGCAAAAAAAAATAAAATAAAAGATGATTGGGAAGCAATTCATTATTGATTTGAAAACTGGTAAATAAATTCTATTATTTTTACCTCTCTTCCCTATGTGAACAATATCCCTGAGTAACTGAATAATACATGGAGTGAAGCTCCTCTTTACAGAAGTATTTCAGCTGCTAAATGACAAAGGAATGATAAAATTAGAGTATTACCTTTCTGCAACTCCTAAAGAACTAACAGATCTTGACATTGAGCATCACTGATTACTAACATAACAAAAAAGAGAGACAACCAAACAATATTTACCTCCTCATGGAAGAAGGAAGAAGACACCACCACCCATGAAAAAGTCCTGCCAAAAAATCTGAATCTTGTCAAGCTTCTCATTCCAACTACCAATTTTAGAAAATACAGAGGACAGAGGAACATGTTACACTACACTGTGGGAACGCCAGCAGCAAAGACCCAGACTGTGGGGAATGCTACAGGACAAATGAACTGATTTTGTCAATAAATAATTTACAAGGAAAAATGAAAAAAGAGGGAGACAGATGAAAAGGCATAAGAGGCATATCAACCAATTGCAATGTGTGAACCTTATTTAGATCTTATTTTTTAAGTTGTAAAAGAAGTTATATTGGGACTTCCCTGGTGGCGCAGTGGTTAAGAATCCGCCTGCCAATACAGAGCACAGGGGTTTGAGCCCTGGTCAGGGAAGAACCCCGCATGCCATGGAGCAACTAAGCCCATGTGCCACAACTACTGAAGCCCGTGCACCTAGAGCCCATGCTCCGCAGCAAGAGAAGCCACTACAATGAGAAGCCCACGCACCGAAGCAAAGAGTAGCCCCCACTCGCCGCAACTAGAGAAAGCCCGTGTGCAACAAAGACCCAATGCAGCCAAAAATTAAATAAATACATTTTTTAAAAAGAAATTATATTTATGAAAAATTGATAATATGAATAATGACGGAATATTTGATTATGTTAAGGAAATACTGTTAATTATTTTAGGTGTAATAATGATATATTTTTTTAAAGGCTTCACTTCTACGAATGAAAGGACATGCTCTCTGGCATTTGCTTCAAAATAATATGCAAGGAGTAGGGGGTAGAGATGAAACAGAACTGGCCCTGAGTTGGTAATTACTGAAGTGGGTAATGGGTACATGGAAGTTTTTTAATATTCTACTATTGTATATGTTTGAAAAATTATCATAAAAAATTTTAATGAAGTAACTAATTTTGGGGTTGCACAAGGTACACACTATTTCTGATCAAAGAATACATGAGTAATTTGGCCCCAAATCCTTTAGATACTAAGATAAAATGAAACTTATTCTATCACTCATGATTTTAATATATACACTTTCTATGCTATGCAGTGGTATGAAAAAGATAAATTTCAGTAGCTCTTGTTAAAATAAAATGTGAGAACGTTAAGCTAGAAATAGGAAGACAAAACCCAGATGGTACTGTGTCAAGAAATATCAATAGCAATATTGTATAATTGTTTGGTAGCTATTATTTGAGTAAATTCATTTACAATTTAAACACTAGAGTTTTAAGTAATTAATTATATATCTTTATTGGAGTATAATTTCTTTACAGTTTTGTGTTAGTTTCTGTTGTACAACAAAGTGAGTCAGCTATAAGTATACATATATCCCCATATCCCTTCCCTCTTGAGCCTCCCTCCCACCCTCCCTATCCCACCCCTCTAGGTCATCACAAAGCATCGAGCTGACCTCCCCGTGCTACAGAGCAGCTTCCCACTAGCCATCCATTTTACATTTGGTAGTGTATATATGTCAACGCTACTCTCTTACTTCGTCCCAGCTTCCCCTTCCTCTCCTGTGTCCTCAAGTGCGTTCTCTACGTCTGCGTCTTTATTCCTGCCCTGCAACTAGGTTCATCAGTACCGTTTTTTTTTAGATTCCATATATGTGTGTTAGCATACGGTATTTGTTTTTCTCTTTCTGACTTACTTCACTCTATATGATAGACTTTAGGTCCATCCCCCTCGTTACAAATAACTCAATTTCGTTCCTTTTTACAGCTGAGTAATATTCCATTGTGTATATGTGCCACATCTTCTTGATCCATTCATCTGTCGATGGACACTTACGTTGCTTCCATGTCCTGGCAATTGTAAATAGTGCTGCAATGAGCATTGTGGTACATGACTTTTTTTGAATTATGGTTTTCTCAGGGTATATGCCCAGTAGTGGGATTGCTGGCTCAAATGGTAATTCTATTTTTAGTTTTTTAAGGAACCTCCATACTGTTCTCCATAGTGGCTGTATCAATTTACATTCCCACCAATAGTGCAAGAGGATTTCCTTTTCTCCACACCCTTTCCAGCATTTATTTGTTGTGAATTTCTTGATGATGGCCATTCTGACCGGTGTGAGGTGATACTTCATTGTAGTTTTGATTTGCATTTCTCTAATGATTAGTGATGTTGAGAATCCTTTCATGTGTTTGTTGGCAATCTGTATATCTTCTTTGGAGAAATGTCTGTTTAGGTCTTCTGCCCATTTTTGGATTGGATTGTTTGGTTTTTTTTTTGATATTGAGCTGCATGAGCTGCTTGTATATTTTGGAGATTAATCCTTTGTCAGTTGCTTTGTTTGCAAATATTTTCTCCCATTCTGAGGTTTGTCTTTTCATCTTGTTTATGGTTTCCTTTGCTGTGCAAAAGTTTTTAAGTTTCATTAGGTCCCATTTGTTTACTTTTTATTTTATTTCCATTACTCTAGGAGGTGGGTCAAAAAAGATCTTGCTGTGATTTATGTCAAAGAGTGTTCTGCCTATGTTTTACATTTAGGTCTTTAATCCATTTTGAGTTTATTTTTGCTTATTGTGTTAGGAAGTGTTCTAATTCATTCTTTTTCATGTAGCTGGCCAGTTTTTCCAGCTCCACTTATTGAAGAGTGTGTCTTTTCTCCATTATATATTCTTGCCTCCTTTGTCAAAGATAAGATGACCATATATGCATAGATTTATCTCTGGGATTTCTATCCTGTTCCATTGATGTATATTTCTGTTTTTGTGCCAATACCATACTGTCTTGATTACTGTAGCTTTGTAGTATAGTCTGAAGTCAGGGAGTGTGAGTCCCCAGCTCCGTTTTTCTTTCTCAGGATCCTTTGGCTATTCAGGGTCTTTTGTGTTTCCATACAAATTGTGTAATTTTTTGTTCTAGTTCTGTGAAAAATGCCATTGGTATTTTGATAAGGATTGCATTGTATCTGTAGATTGCTTTGGGTAGTACAGTCATTTTCACAGTATTGATTCTTCCAATACAAGAACATGGTATATCTCTCCATCAGTTTGTATCATCTTTAATTTCTTTCATCAGTGTCTTATAGTTTTCTGTATACAGGTCTTTTGTCTCCTTAGGTAGGTTTATTCCTAGGTATTTTATTCTTTTTGTTGCAATGGTAAATGGGAGTGTTTCCTTGATTTCTCTTTCTGATTTTTCGTTGTTAGTATATAGGAAGGCAAGTGATTTCTGTGCATTAATTATGTATCCTGCTACCTTACCAAGTTCATTGATTAGCTCTAGCAGTTTTCTGGTGGCCTCGCTAGGATTTTCTATGTATAGTGTCATGTCATCTGCAAACAGTGACAGCTTTACTTCTTTCCAATTTGGATTCCTTTTGTTTCTTTTTCTTCTCTGATTGCTGTGGTTAAAACTTCCAAAACCATGTTGAATAGCACTGGTGAGAGTAGTCACCCTTGTCTTGTTCCTGATCTTAGAGGAAATGCTTTCAGTTTTTCACCATTGAGAATGATGTTGGCTGTGGGTTTGTCATATATGGCTTTTATTATGTTGAGGTATGTTTCCTCTATGCCCACTTTCTGGAGAGTTTAAATCATACATGGGTGTTGAATTTGGTCAAAAGATTTTTCTGCATCTATTGTGATAATCGCATGTTTTTTATCATTCAGTTTGTTAATATGGAGTATCACATTGATTTGCGTATATTGAAGAATCCTTGCATTCCTGGGATAAACCCCACTTGATCATGGTGTATGATCCTTCTAATGTGTTGTTGGATTCTGTTTGCTAGCATTTTGTTGAGGATTTTTGCATCTATGTTCATCAGTGATATTGGCCTGTAATTTTCTTTGTTTATGGTATCATTGTCTGGTTTTTTTATATCAGGGTGATGGTGGTCTCATTGAATGATTTTGGGACTGTTCCTTCCTCTGCAAATTTTTGGAAGAGTTTGAGAAGGATAAGTTTTAGCTCTTCTCTAAATGTTTGATAGAATTTGCCTGTGAAGCCATCTGGTCCTAGGCTTTTGTTTGTTGGAAGGTTTTTAATCACAGCTTCAATTTCAGTGCTTGTGATTGGTCTGTTCATGTTTTCTATTTCTACCTGGTTCAGTCTTGGAAGGTTGTACTTTTCTTAGAATCTGTCCATTTCTTTCAGGTTGTCCATTTTATTGGCATATAGTTGCTTGTAGTAGTCTCTCATGATCCTTTGTATTTCTGCAGTGTCAGTTGTTACTTCTCCTTTTTCATTTCTAATTCTGTTGATTTGAGTCATTTCCCTTTTTTCTTGGTGAGTCTGGCTAATGGTTTATCAATTTTGTTTATCTTCTCAAAGAACCAGCTTTTAGTTTTTTTGATCTTTGCTATTGTTTCCTTCATTTCTTTTTCATTTATTTCTGATCTGATCTTTATGATTTCGTTCCTTCTGCTAACTTTGGGGTTTTTTTGTTCATCTTTCTCTAATTGCTTTAAGTGTAAGGTTAGGTTGTTTATTTGAGGTGGTTCTTGTTTCTTGAGGTAGGATTGTATTGCTATAAACTTCCCTCTTAGCACTGCTTTTGCTGCATCCCATAGGTTTTGGGCCATCATGTTTTCATTGTCATTTGTTTCTAGGTATTTTTTGATTTCCTCTTTGATTTCTTCAGTGATCTCTTGGTTGTTTAGTAGCATATTGTTTAGCCTCCATGTGTTTGTATTTTTTACAGTTTTTCTCCAGTAATTGATATCTAGTCTCACAGCATTGTGGTCAGAAAAGATGCTTGATATGATTTCAGTTTTCTTAAATTTACCAAGGCTTGATTTGTGCCCCAAGATGTGAGAAACTGTATTCTGTTGTTTTGGGATGGAATGTCCTATAAATATCAATTAAGTCCACCTGGTCTAATGTGTCATTTAAAAGTTTGTTTCCTTATTTCTTTTCTGTTTGGATGATCTGTCTATTGGTGTAAGTGGGGTGTTAAAATTACCTACAATTATTGTGCTGCTGTTGAGTTCCCCTTTTATGGCTGTTAGCATTTGCCTTATGTATTGAGGTGCTCCTATGTTGGGTGCATAGATATTTACAATTGTTATATCTTCTTTTTGGATTGATCCCTTGATCATTATATAGTGTCCTTCCTTGTCTCTTAAAACAGTCTTTATTTTAAAGTTTATTTTTTCTATTATGAGTATTGCTACTCCAGCTTTCTTTTGATTTCCATTAGCATGGGATATCTTTTTCCATCCCCTCATTCTCAGTCTGTATGTGTCCCTGGGTCTGAAGTGGGTCTCTTGTAGACAGCGTATATATGGGTCTTGTTTTTGTATCCATTCAGCCAGTGTATGTCTTTTGGTTGGAGCATTTAAACCATTTACATTTAAGGTAGTTATCAATATGTATGTTTCTATTACCGTTTTTTTAATTGTTTTAGGTTTGTTGTTGTAGGTCTTTTCCTTCTCTTGTGTTTCCTGCCTAGAGAAGTTCCTTTAGTATTTGTTGTAAAGCTGGTTTGGTGGTACTGAATTCTCTTAGCTTCCAGACTCAGGTGCCCTTGTGTCCTGCACCTCCATATCTACAGTCCACCTTCTAAAGGTCTCGTGAAGCCACCACTCCCTCCTTTCTCCACTGCTCTTGCCTTCGTTCAAGGCTTGCACCTCTTGGACAATAGCAAGTGTCTTCTAACTGCTCCTTCTGTCCAGTTTCTTCTCATTCTGATCTATTTTCCATTCTGCAGTCAGAGTATCAGTGTTCCAAGCTTCCCTCATCAGAAATACCCAACGTGCTTGTTACAAATGCAGATTACCAGGTGTTTCCTTGGACATTCTGAGTCTCTGAGTCTGGGTTGAGGCCTAGGAATCTGTGTTTTTATAACACAAGCTCTGAATTAGTATTATTATTGGGGAACTTTGAGAAATACTGTTTGAACACACGTCCCTGATACCATCCTTGTAAGACCTCCCTATAGCAGTGTTTTAAAGAACTTATTTAAAGGTGATTTCCAATAAGAAATAGAGATTACCAATTTCCAAGAAATTGGAAACCAAGACATGCAAACATTTATGTGTGCAGTAACAGAAACTGAAAGTTCACAGAGCTAATTTTTTCTCCTCTATTCTCTTTCACTCTAAAATAATGATAGTCAGGGTCTTACTAAATGGATTTTAAGACCCAGAGTTGGAAAACACTATCCAGTGGGTTAACATCCAAGTTCCTTAGCTTGTTTTGTCACAATCTAGCTATTTTTTCACACTTTGCAAGTACTTCCATGTTAACTTGCTTCACCGTTGTGGCTTCCTTTGCCTAGAACTTCTCTTGGCCTCTTGGCCACTTGGTGAACTTTTTTCTTGTTTCAAGTCTTTGCTCATATATCACTCCCCTGTGTAATCTCCCCCAACGTACTGGAGCCACTGAGGAACTTTGGCCTAGATGCTCCCTTTGCAATTTGTACACACCTAAATTAACACCTAGCATCTACCCCACAAACCTGCAGTTATCCCTTTACAAGGCTTGTCACTCTAACTACACCACACTCCTTGAGTGTAGGGAGCCCTTTCTCAGCAGTTTCTCAGCAGAAACTGCGAAACAATCAGTTAGCGCAATGCTAACATCTTTGTTCCCTGTGCCTCGGGCTTTATTCCACCAGGTTATCTCCTAGTTGTCTCTTTCTCATCATTCAGCTCAAATATTCCCTCCTCAGCAAGCTTCCTTTGACTATCTGATCTAAAGTAACCCCTCCCCAGTCATTCTGCACTGCATTGCCCTGTTGTGTTTCCTTCATGGCTCTTATCACTATCTAAAATTTGCTTGTTTGTTTACATGTTTATTGTCTGTGGCAGATCTCCCCACTGGAATCCAAGTCCCACCAGGAAGGCAGAACCTCATCTGCTTTATCATTGCTCTCTCCACAGCCCTGGGATAGTACCCAGAGAGGCTCAGAAAATATCTGCTAAATGAATTCAGGTAAATCACTGTCTTAGTCAGCTCAGGCTGCCATGACAAAATACCATAGACTGGATGGATTAAGCAACATACATTTATTTCTCACAGTTCTGAAGGCTGGGAGGTCCAAGAACAGGTGCTGGCTGATTTGGTTCCTGGTGAAAGGTCTCTTCCTGGCTTGCAGATGGCTTTCTTCTTGCTGTGTCCTCACATGGCAGAGAGAAAGAAAGGTTATAGCACCATCCATTATGGTTCCATCTCCTCTGCCACCCAGATACGTTAGTGATTGCAGGAAAATCGACTCATGGTATTTCCATGTCCTACTCATACTCCTTTTTTAAAAAAGGGGAAAGCAAGAAAATGTTTTTCTTTATAATTTCTTTCCCATTCTTTTTCTCCTTAAACAAAGTAAAGCATGCAAACAGCAGAAGCATATCTAAATTAAATGCATCTTTTCCTTAGCAGATCTTAAAGAGAAGTTAAGTAAAGAGCTCTGCTGGAATTAGGGGAGGGCAGAACTGGCCATATTTACCCTTTTACCCTTTTCCTCTTACCAATTTTTCTTTCCCTCCTACCCTCATTTATCTTTAACTCTCTCCTAATTCCCCCTTGTTGGGGAGAGCTGTGGGTATCCTGGCATACTCCAGGTCTCAGCGAGACGCAGGCCTTGCTCAGAGAGAAGCGTGACTTCTAAGCTGAGCTGGGGGATCCCTTAGGGATTATGGGGGCCAGGACCTCCCTCAACCACAACAAACACCTTTCTGGCCTAACAGGAGAATGTAAAACACTTTCTTGAGCCCCAGGGAGCTTACTGCTTAAGTTATTCAAGATACACACACACACACACACACACACACACACACACACTCACACGAAACAATATACTTGTACATGTGCTTTCGGCCAGTTAGAGGTCAATGACAATTCAAATGTAGTTTTGACGACTTCAGGCACAGAATCTGTTGAACTAGGTGTTTACAGGTATTTACTAAGAACAAATACAAATTCTGTACTGCATAAAAAAATAAACATGTGCAATATTCCTTCTCTACAAGAGCTGCTACTGCAATTTGCAGCCTCATGAATGTACATCACGGGCTATCAGAAGCATTTTCAACCAACCAGAACAAGGCAAGGCCCTCATCATGTGCTGTTTGCACACTCACACACTCACACACACATGATTATTTATGTTAGTTATCAGGATCCTAAGCAACATTGAATTGATAAATTAAAAAGTGATTTTTTTTTTAGTCATTAACTGTGGTTAGTGACTAAAAGTCAAACACAGCTGTTTTACCCTTTGGGAAAAGGTCTGAAGAAAAATGAAATGGCAAGAGCAGAACATTTCAATAAAGTTATAAAAAGAGACAAAACTGGATACTTGGAAAGAATGAAACTTTCTTTGTGTGTGAATTTTCCTCAGGCCTCTGCCAGCTCTAGCAAGGCCTCTGTTTTTCCCAGGGGAGGCCCTGGTCCGTTTTACCTGACTTAGGGGAAAAGTTAAATGACAAAACTTAAATGAGTGAGGCTTTTAGCAGATGCCACAGTTCAGGATGGCCTTTGGTGGAGGGAAGACAGGAAACAAGTGAAAGTCAGATGTGTTCTTTCACACATTGTGACTGTTCTGTGCCAGGTGCTGTTCTAGGAGCTCACATTCTAATGGGGAGAGAAAGATGAAAAATATGTAAACAAACAACAAATATGTGTTATTAGGAAATAAGACAAGGTAAAACAGAGAGTGACAAGTGGGCAGAAGTTCTGGGACTGTGGCAGCTACACAAAAATTTACAGGAAAAGCATTCTAGGCAGAAGAATAGCGAGTATGAAGGCTCTGAGGGAAGGAGCACCGTGTGTGTGTGTGTGTGTGTGTGTGTGTGTGTGTGTGTGTGTGTGTGTGTGTAGAAGGGGTCAGTGTGCATGACACCCCATGAATGGAGGAAGAGAGGAAGGAGATGAGGTCAGACAGGTGAGCAGGGCCAGGCCGCGAGGGGCCCAATAGACCACGGGGAGGAGTTTGAATTGCAGTGGATGCCATGGATGATTTTACACTGTGGACTGGTATGTTCCGATTTGGACACACACACACACCCCTATCTGGCTGCTACTGATATGTAGAAAAAAGACCACTGGGGGCCAGAATAGAGGCAGGATGACTAGGAAGTTAGGAGGTTCTTGCACTAGTTCAGCTGAGGAACGGTGGCTGATGCTTGGGGGGGATAATCAGAGATGCATGGAGAAGGTGAGAAATGTCCAAACTTGGGATGTGTCTTGGAGGCAGGGCTGTCAGGGCCTGCTGATGGCTTGGTTAGACGAGAGAAAGAGGAATCAAGGATGACTGGAAGTGTGAGGCTTGAGCAACTGAGTGGATACAGGGCTGTTAACTGAGATGAGGAAGATGAAGGGAGGAGCATGTTTATGGGGTGGAGTTGAATTTGGCTTTTGGCCATTTTAAAAAAAATATATAAACAAATAATTTATTTAAAAAATTTCACTGTCAAGCGTATCATATCAAGTAAATCTGACATCAGACTTGGAACACCTCACTAGGGCAAGAGCAATTAACTGTGCTAAAGGCAGTGATGGAAAGATTCTTGTCTTCAATGTTTGTCCAATTTATCCAGCACTGAAATAATGCAAAACACTATTTTAAGAAATTACAGAATATATAGGACATGAGTCAAATGTAACAGCAAAGAACATAATACACTACAGATATGAACCTAATTTTAAGTAAAGATCAAGTACAAAACTTGGATTTATATAAGCAATAAGTTAAAGGTGGTGATTTATAAACAGACTTCCTTTAAATAAGATTTATCCTGGTACATCTAAACTCATTCTATTGCAAACAAAACAAAAGCCACAATATTTAGACCTCTCAGCAATAGCTCCTATTAAAATGTAGTACAATACAACTCAGTATATTTATATTTCAAAATTGAAGCCTTTGTTTGAGGTAGAACCAGCACAAATATATAAAAATATACTATTTAAGGGGATTTCAACTAATAAAACTCAACTTTTACCTAGTCATCAATCTTCTACAACTTTAAGTTTTCATATTAACTGTACTTTGTGAACATTCACTCAATGACAATAAGAGTAGATATTTTACATACACAGGTGAATAATGTACTTATTTCTTCTTTTTCCATTGAAATACTCCCATTTGTAAAAGGACATATGTTTTTCTATTTATCTTTTCAGATCTGGGTATGAGAGAATGGAGAAAATTTTTCTCAGTATGTTTCCATCTTCAGATTATTTAAGATCCTAAATTTCTGAAAAAACTTATTATGTAATTAAGACAAATTTTTTCATACTCATTGACTCAATTGACCATCTTTTTCCAATTTATTAATCACATGCTATGAAATGCCATTATTCAACACTGAAAAAATGTTTCATTATTATCCTCTTCAGAAGGAGAAGTTGAAATAAAGGCTTCTTTTCATTCTCTGATGAACACTGGGCTCCTCCAATAGGAGTCAAGTAAGTATCCACTCTATTATATTATTCAAAAGTAGTATTTTGAAGTCCAGAGACAATGGACTGTGAAAATTGCATCTCCTATGTATTCCCCAGGCAACATTTCACAGCTTGGTTGCAGCACAAGGAATCATCTCGTGGCTCATGTGTTTACCTTCTGCCTGATAGGCTTTTGGCCATTTTAAATTGGAGTTATCTGTTAGACATCTAAGAAGAGAAATTGATTAGGCAATTGGATCCAAGGTCAAGTGCTAGAGACAGGTCTTTGGGAATCATCAGCTGCGGTCACCTTGCCCCTTAGAAGGGGCTCAAAACCCTACTCCACATTTCGTGGAACTCCAGAGTGCTTAAGATGATGTGGGAGAACTTCTGGGTAGACGGAGGGGAGGAGTGGCTTCACTTTCATTGTCACCTCTACCTAGCTCCCGCTTCTGCTTCTGTTGAATCAGTGCAGTTTATGGACTGTCTCTTCTTCCTCTGCAATATCCTTCCCCCAAGGGAAGGAATTCAGCCACTTCCTTGATTTCTATAGCCAGTAAAGCTAGAGAGTGTGCAGGAAACTGCACTAAAGATTTGCTGGAGACAGAGGTGAGTGCCTCAGACAGAGTGTATGAGTAGCGTGGAGTAATCATGTTAAATGGAATATTAGTCCTCCCTGATTTTAAAATGTCTTGGCTCACTCTACCTGAGGCATATTTAGGGATATTTCTATGGTCTTATCATACCTCACATTCCCAGCTACTGGACTTTCCAGGCTCTCTCTACTGCTGCCTCATCCTTCCCCCTAGCAGCTCCAGACCCATTTTTCAAATATACCAAGTACTCAGGAAAAAAAAAAAGAAAAAAGAAAAGAAAATTCATTAAACAAACCTCTCCCTAGAAAACATTTGCTATTTGTAAAAAGTAAGCCTTTCTCAACTTTAACAATCCCTGAAGAGTCTCGACCCCTGTACCTATTCTGACTTTCAGACAGCTTCTGGGGGCAGGGAGCAGAGGAGGGCGTTCAGTCTCGTTGACGCTCCCCGATCACTGATGTGGGCAATGGGGTAATGGCTCCATGCCCCAGCTATCCCAGGAGGCATCTTGTAACCACATGCCTGGAGAGACCAGTGGCAAGGAAAGGAGTAAGACCCCACCCTCGGCACCGGGACCACAGTGCTTTGCAGAGGAGTGACGGCCAGGGGAAGGCATTTTGCTTTGGAAAAGACTTGTACCTCAAGTGCTTCTGCATTTCATGTAATTAAGACAAATTTTTCATTATTCATTCAGATTTAGGAAATGACAACTAGAAACAAATAGCTAAAGCACAAAACATGCAGTTGACAACGTTCGCTTTGCTGGAGCAGAACATTTCTGTTCTTTAACTGAATTTTCAGCTCATCCAGACAAGGAGACAGGTTTTTCTGCAACTGATATGTCCATTAATGCAGACAGTGCAAGAAAGTGGCTGGGCTGATCAAAATGGGTCGTGACCAGAAAGAACTGTGGAGGCGGACAAGATACGTTCAGGGTTCTGTGACCTCAGAACCAAAGCAGAGACCCTTCCCTGGCCCCAGTGCTAAACATTTAGCAGTGCTATCCTGGAAGGGGTGGGTATCTTGCTGCTGCGCTGGGTACATTAGTGCTGGATTTTAGCATTCATGCTGATGTTTAAGTTAATGATAGAATAGTGCTGTGGGTTCATTTCTTCCAAACACTTTGTTTCCTCTGTAGCATCCTGAGATAAATTGGCCAGAGGATGGGAAACCAGATAAGCTGCCGTTAAAAAAATGTTGTCTAGGGCTTTCCTGGTGGCGCAGTGGTTGAGAGTCCGCCTGCCGATGCAGGGGACATGGGTTCGTGCCCCGGTCCGGGAAGATCCCACATGCCGCGGAGCGGCTAGGCCCGTGAGCCATGGCCACTGAGCCTGCACGTCCGGAGCCTGTGCTCCGCAACAGGAGAGGCCACAACAGTGAGAGGCCCAAAGTCTAATGTGGACTCATTCCTGATTGATGGTCCCACCATGGTACAAACTCCACTTTTGGCTCTCTCTCTCCTTTTCTGCGTTCCTCTCTCTGTCTCCAACCGTCTCTGCTCCTTTGCTTTCAGAAGATTCTTTTCTTTCTGCCTTTCACCAAATCCAAGTGGTCATTTTTAACCTATTTTGCTTCCCAGGCCCTTTTGAGGAAAGCTATAGACCTTACCTAAGAACAATGTATGTAAAGGAACATTCATTGTCAAGGCTGCTAAAATCTATCCATGGAGCCCAGGTTAAGGACTCTGCTCTGAGGGGCAACACGATGGTTGAAGGAAGTGAGGAGGGAGTTATGAGCTCTGGGTTATGGTTATGAACTATTGCTCCTTTGGTGGAGCAGTGACCCTGGCCTGGGAAGACGTGGTCTGGCCTCACTGTGGACGCCCTGGAAACCCCACTGTCTGCTTCATCATTGGTAAACATGGCAAGTCTTCCTATTCCCTTTTCTGTAAAATGAGGTGTTTGGATTAGATGATTTCTAAGGTGCCTTCTGACTACAATTCCTGGTTTGTCCCTCCCTGCCAGCCCCATATCATGTGCTATTAGTTATTAGATCCAGGGAGTACCCTGCTCTGAACATATTCCAATATATATTCCTGCTGAGAGAATATATGAGAAAATAATATGAAAGGTTTTTTAAAATTTATATATTTTTATTATTTTTAATAAATTTACTTATTTATTTATTTTTGGCTGCGTGGCTGTGTGTGGGCTTTCTCTAGTTGTGGTGAGCGAGGGCTACTCTTTGTTGTGGTGTGCGAGTTTCTCGTTGCAGTGGCTTCTCTTATTGCGGAGCACAGGCTCTAGGTGCGTGGGCTTCAGTAGTTGTGGCACACGGGCTCAGTAGTTGTGGCTCGTGGCTCTAGAGCGCAGGCTCAATGGTCGTGGCGCATGGGCTTAATTGCTCCATGGCATGTGGGATCTTCCTGGACCAGGGCTTGAACCCATGTCTTCTGCATTGGCAGGTGGATTCTTAACCACTGTGCCACTAGGGAAGCCCAATATAAAAAGTTTTGATGTGCCATTAGTCCAAGTTGAAAACTATTTATATTAAAGAGTATTATCAAATCACCTGACAGTTAATCCAAAAAAATGCATGTGTGGTTTGTATTTTTAAATAAACAAACTTTATGTGTCCCCACACACTCTAAGTTGTGATGCAGACCAAGCAGGGAAAAAGCTGTCATTTCCACTTTCCCTTCCTTTCCTATGTCCTTGAATACTCATTGAGTCCCCTCTGTGGACTGGGCCCTAGGGATACAAGACTGTGCATAGAATTTGTCTCTGCCCCCCGGCAGCTCATGTCCCAGCTGGGCAAAGGTAACGTAAACTACTAAGTACACTTGAGAAAACTGCTGTAGCTGGACATGCAAGGCCCTGAGGCGGCATTCCCCGACCTAAGCTCTCAGACATCTGCATGTATGGTCAGGCAGATTCCTGGCCCTACTTAGACGAAGAGCACTAAAGTTCTAGAACCACAGTTCTGTAGGAACCAAGAAGGGGAATGAGGCTGTCTTTCTCTTTGCAAATGCAAGTGTCTGTATTTATAAATTATTTGGAAAACTTAAGAGAGTTATTAAGAATATTACATACCCATTTGCTTGACAAACATTTTTTTAAAACCTGACCATACAAATGATCTGGAGCAAGGACACCCTGAAGTCAGCTGGTAGCAGTATAAGTTGGTACAACCACTTTGGAAAGCAATTTTGGCAATATCTAGTAAAACTGAAGATATACATCTACTATAATTCAGCCATTGCTCTCTAGAGAAATTCCCAAGCAAAGGTGCAAAGGTACATGAATAAGAACAGTCTTTGCATCATCATGTATAACTGTGAAAAAATGGGAACAACCAAAATGGGCATCACCAGGATTCAGATTTGAAAAATCAGAATGTTGTATAGCAGTGAAAGAGAATACATTGGACTATTTGTATCAAATAGATAAATCTCAAAAAATAAGTTGTAGAATATTTTTGACATGATACCATTTATATGAACTTTTTATAAATGCAAACCAATGGTATTGTTATGGATCTATCCATATGTTGTAAAATTATAACATTGAAAAGACAACAATAACAAATATTAATGAGTATGTGGAACATCTGGAAACCTCATCAATTGTTAGTGGTGTGTAAGTTAGTACAACCTTTGCTGTGTGGCAGTTTCCAGTAAAATTGAATATACGCAGATGTGTGACCCAGAAATTCCACTTCTAGCTATGTACTGAACAGAAATACATAGATGGGCCACGACTCATGTGTAAGAGTGTTCCTAGCCGCACTGTTCACAGCATTCCCGAACTGGAAACAACCCAAATGGTTGCCTGGATGAACTAATTGTTTTACATTTATACAATGGGTTACTACACAACAGCAACAGGACCGAACAAAGTAGTGGATTAATCTCACAGACATAATGTAGAGCAAAGGAGTCCAGACACAAAAAAGCACATCCAATAGAACTCCATTTTTATAAAGTTGAAAACTAGGCAAAATTGGTTGATGGTGATAGACCTTTGGATGGTGGTAACTTTAGGGGAAAGGTGATGTCTGGGAGGGCTCCCTAAGGGGCTTCAGAGATGTCAGTTATGTTCCATTTCCTGGGTTTAGTAGCAGTTACATGGGGGTATTCATTTTGTGAAAATTCATTGAGCTGTAAATTTATAATCTGAGTAGCATGTTATCCTTTAATCAAGGTTAGGTTTAACAAACCTAACATGTATTTGTAGACAGTGGTCAGTTCCTGAACTTGTTATACAGCTTTATATTCCCGTACTGGGCAATAAGCCAGGCAGTCACCTTACTCTTTATGTGTTTTCAATTTAGATGAATTGGGAAATTGAATTAAATTAAATTAAAATAGCTGCTGTCCTTGAGGGTGTGTGGCACTTCCGTGCATGGCACGTATTTGATAGTAAGGGCTTGAAGTTGGAAGTCCTTCTCTGAGCTCTATCATCTGTTAACTCTGTGATCTTGGACATGTCATAATATTCTCTCTGGCCTTAGGTTTGACTCAATTAGGACTACGATAATGGCTTTCGTGAAGATTACGCAAGATATATCCATGAACATATGTTTTAAACCTTAAGGAGCTACAAATTTGATTTAATATGATCCAACAAATGTATAGTGAGATGATGTTCATGTCTCATAAGGCCTAAAGTCAGACAGAAGCTGGGGTCCTTAATGGTGTGTGTCAGAGGATGGGATGAGCCTGGACAGGATCTGAAACACAAATTCATTTTTTTCTGCGTAGACTGGGGAACAATCATGTGATGGTTAACTTTATAATGTCAACTTGGTTGGCTATGGTACCTAGTTGTTTAGTCAAACATGTCTAGATATTGCTGGGAGGTATTTTTTAGATGAGACTGACATCTGTATCAGTAGACTTTAAGTAAAGCAGATTAGCCTTCGATATATGAGTGTACATTACCAGTCAGTGGAAGGTGTTAAGAGAAAATACTAAGGCACCTTCAGGAGGAAGAAATTCTGCCTCCACACTGCTCTTGGACTCAAGACTGCAATGACAACTCTTCCCCGGGCCTCCAGCTGCAGTCTGCCCTGCACGTTTCTGACTTGCCAACCCCACAATTGCATGAGCCATTTCCTTAGATTAAATCTCTCTCTATTTCTCTCCATATATCCTATTGGTTCTGTTTCTATGGAGAACCCTGACTAATACAGGTTAGTTGAGGGAAGGTTGACGGGAGGGTGAGAGGGAAATATTTATGGCTATTAGAGAAAGGAAGATCCAGTGCCCTTTCTAAAAAGTGAATTTTGCAGGCTTGGGTGAACTGTTTTCTCTGGATTACATATGAAAGTACATTTCCTCTTACAATTCCCCTTAATTTTGTATTATTTACATGAACATATAGATTTGTCTATTTTAACAAAACTGGTATTTTTCCTTCCAATATATATGTGTGTGTGTGTATGTGTGTGTGTTTAAACATAGTTTAGATCATTCTGCATATACAAATTCACGTCCTGCTTTTATTGTTATATTTATATATAAGCATTTTTCTATGTTGTGACAAAGTGTTGAAGACATCACTTTTAATGACTGCATATCCAACCTAATGATATTAATTTATTTATTCATCCTTCTATTGTTTACTTCGGATGGTTGTTGATACATTGATTGTTGTTACTATTGTTTCAAATCATAATGCAGCAAAGTTTAGTGGGTAAAGCGTAAAACTTGGAGATTTTAGACCTGGGTCTGAATTTCAGAAATGCTACTTAGCTGTATAACTCAGGGCAAGTTACTCAGCCATTTTAGTGTGAGATGAGGCCTGCTACTACTTTACTTTATAGGTTATAATGGTTAAGTGAGAAAACATAATATGCCTAGTGGAGTACTTGGCACATGGTAGGCATTCAGTAAATGATAAATTTTATCACTTATCTGGATAAAATTTTATTACTGGTTAAAATTTCCAGTCAACTGTAAAGTTCCCAAGGGCAAGCAATGGTTTTATTATTTCCAACACCTAATCTGGTTTATGGTACATCATACTCAGTACGGTACGTATTTGTTGAACTATTGACTGCTGTAGTGAGCTTTGCAGAAATGTAGGATTATTTTCTTAAGTGGAATTACTGGGTCAAAGGAAGGCCTTTTAACATGTTATAGATTGGTCTCCTAAAAGGTTTGAATCAATTTAAGTGCTGTTATACAAATAGGAAGTGTATTTATGCATGAAAGCAGCAGGCCTCATCTGCCATGAACCATGACCGTAGTCATAACCAGGGGGCTTGGCTTTGAGTCCTGCTGGCACTGAAGTTTCCTGTACTATAAGGAAGGGAACAAACCAGGGCCACCAGACCACGGGTGGGTAAAATTGGGCTAGTCACCAAGATTGATTTGCTATGGCAGCCCACCAGGGGACTGCTTGTTTTAGGAACTTATTTGGGAATGTGTTTCTGGGGGCTACTCCTGAAGTGGCTGTTCTTGAGTCCTTGACTTTGGGGGTAAATGTATCTCCAATAACATTTTAGTTGTGACATAACTTCTGAGTGTGTAGAAAACAATGACAGAGGTGATTATTTACTGTTGCGTTTATGGAAAACCAAAGTGTCAGGTGAACGTGTCTTGGTTCCTATATTAACAAGCACCTTGGAGACGGGTCTATCAGCCTGATCCTGAGCTCCAAACAAGGACATAGTACAGCCAGTGAGAAATAATCTCTATAGTTTCAGAAATTACAAATATAATCTTAATAGATACAAATTTTTGCACATTTATGCCTAGAGATTACATCAAAGATTGAAATTCAATTTAGCTTTTACTAAGAAAGTACCCACCTACTGGGAAGAATAAAATGGCTGTAGTATTTAAAGTCAGCATGAGGATAAACAGCAGAATTTATGTGTGTTCAGGTCTCCTTTTCCCCACACTTGGTAAAAATGAATTAGCAATCTTGATTAGCAGAAAGGCAGGAGCTTTCCATTTTTTCTATCACCAAGATGAAATAAACTCTCTGGATTTGCAATTAGTGCAATAATCAGGAAAGTTTAATATTCAAAATATTATCTGTGCATTTATATGCATATAATGCTGTGTTGCCAATGTGACATTTAAATTAGACAGAGAGTGAGTTTTGGGTTCATTTTCTTGTGCGTAGCAGCTTAAGAGAGGGGGAAGGCACTGTGCCCCTTTGAAAGATCTAAATACAGAAAAAAAAGTATCATGTCACTCCCTTCCAAAAGAAAATTTTTTTTCTTTTTCACTTTTAAGACCAAAAGATTTTTGAAAGATAAAGGTTACCTATTGTCTACATAGTGTAAAGTTCTTTCAAATCAATTTAATTAAGTCTGACTAGAGAGATACCGTCAAAAGCATAGTTTATGATATGTATCATGTGTATAAATGTGCAAAAACACTGTAATTTATTGGATATAAATAAAAGACAGAGGAAGGACCATATGCCCTATACGTTAGGAAAAATAGAATATTTTAAAAGAAGATAAAAATCTTTTCTTAATAGAAAGGTGGTTTCAGTCTACTCAATTTTTCCTACCCTTTCTTCAATGCCCTTTACTTTCAATAGAGACTTGTCATTGAAAAGTTCTCAAAGAAGAGTTTGAAGCATAATCATGTTTGAAATGAAGCAAGGTCTATTCTTGTTATGAATAACTTTGAGGAATGTGGTACTAAGGCATTAAAAGAGGGTTTGAAAATTATAAGTCTGACACAGAATGTGGAGAGAAATATCATGATGGAGATGAAATATGACAACAGAATCATGGTAACTGGTATGAATTTGCTCTTTGTCACTCAGATACAAGGAGTCACATTTCTTTCATTTTTTATATCAAATTAAATTTGACTCAGTACCTCCACCTAACCAGGATGGTTGGAAATCCACTCAGTGTGGATCCACTCCCTACACTCAAAACTGTAGGGAGCCTTCCTTTCCCCTTGTGATTAAACAAAAGTACGGTTGTCCCTTGGTATCCATAGGGGATTCCAGGACCCCCAATGGATACCAAATTCCATGGATTTTCAAGTCCCTTAGTCAGCCATCCATATCCGTGGGTTCCGTATCTGTTGATAGGGAAGGCCAACTATAATGCAAGCTACATAGAACACAACCTGTACCAGGTCCTGCTCTGACATATTAATTCATTTTATCATCACAACTCTCTGAGGCAGGTCATGGTAATATACTCATTTTTAAGTTGAAGAAACTATGGTACAGAGATTAGCTTGCATTAGATCACCTGGCTAGTAAGGGGTTAGTACTTGGACTCAGGCAGTCTGAGAATCTGTTCTCTCAATGACAATACCAATTCTAGAGCTTATGCATTTCAGGAACATTGGGACAGACTCTTCATCCCTTTAATCCTAGGCACCATGTTTCTATAGGAGAGTCTAGATCTGTTGCTCCATGATCTGACACTCAGTCAGAAAACTGGTGACCTCTGGTCAGATCTGACAGCAGACAAGTTTTGTTCAATGACTATAGTATCTTTCAACACTCTGAATTAATTGCCAACATTCAAAATGTAGAGAATTCATTAAAAAGTCAAAAATTCTAGCTTTTATTGAAAGATCACAAGGTCTGGCAACACCGCCAATGTTCCCACTGGACCATAGGCTGGAGCTTGTTGTCTTCTGCCACTTTACACAGGAATATTTGCTCCAGTAGCTCTCCCTGGGTATACTCAAGCTCTTTACTCATCTAGGTTACCTGACAGACTCAGTAGGCCAGACTTAAAAAAAAAAAAAGAAGGTCACCTACACCTAGTCTTCCAGGACACAAATATATGTCTGCCCTCCCAAGAGATGGAAGAAGAAATAGGACTTGTTCCTTCATGATAAGTCAACCACCCAGACACAATTAATTTCTCACTAGCACTGGTAAACTTTTTGCTTCCATAAAGACCAAGATTGGTTTGGGTTTCCCTACCATCTTTCCAGGGACTGAGATTTGAAGCCTTGGCAACCTTTTTGGTTCTTCCCTCATCTTTGCCTAGTGATCAATCAACTGCTAAACCATAGAGACACCACCAAACCTCTTATGCCCATAATCTCCTCTATATTCTCCTTGCCCACCTCCAAGATACCACGTTAATACAGACTGTCCTTGCCCCTTGCCTGGACCATACTAATCCATGACCTCCTAGCAGTCTATTGGCTCCAGTTTATCTTTTTGGATTTATTTTCCATTTCCCATCTCTCATCCTTATCCCCAGTGCTCAGATGAACTCAACCACTTTTTTTGCCAGTACCTGCACTGGGTTTTTCTACTTGTGCGATCATTCCATTTCTCTCAAACTAAAATTCTCTTCCTTCCCTTCCATTTATTCAAATTTAACGCTCTTCAATAGCCTTAAATTTTACTTTCTCCATGACTCTTTCTGTGATCCTACCTGGAAGTAATTACCCTCTCCCTCAAATTCCCACAGCACTTTACATGCACCCCTTCTAAAGCACTTCCACCTTCACTCTGTGTTTACAAACAATGTCCTTGCTTGACAGCAAAGCTTATGAAATTTCATTTTTGAGTTCATTTTTTAACCATTCAGTATGTTCATTTTGTATTGCCCACAATTCCCAGAATGGTATCTTGCAAGTATTTCTTAGCAGGTTTTCAATATTTGTTGAAGTAAAGAAGAAAAGGAAGCAGGTTAAAGTCTTCTACAAAGCAAAGAAGTATTTAGTAATAGGAACTTGTTTATTTTTTATTACTGTTTCCTTGCCTCTATAATGTTAAAGAAAAACTGAAATATCATTTCTAAATCTACAATATTTGGCTTAAGAATAATATGGTAAAATTATTATTTCTACCTTGATGTTTCCTTATTTTATTTTTTAACATCTTTATTAGAATATAACTGATTTACAATGATGTGTTAGTTTTTGCTTAATAACAAAGTGAATCAGCTATACATATAAATATATCCCCATATCTCCTCCCTCTTGCATCTCCCTCCCAACCTCCCTATCCCATCCCTCTAGGTGGTTACATAGCACTGAGCTGATCTCCCTATGCTGTGCAGCTGCTTCCCACTAGCTATCTATTTTACATTTGGTAGTGTATATATGTCCATGCCACTCTCTCACTTCGTCCCAGCTTACCCTTCCCCCTCCCCGTGTCCTTAAGTCCATTCTCTACATCTGCGTCTTTATTCCTGTCCTGCCCCTAGGTTCCTCAGAACCATTTATTTTACTTTAGAATCTATATATATGTGTTAGCATATGGTATTTGTTTTTCTCTTTCTGACTTACTTCACTCTGTGTGACAGACTCTAGGTCCATCCACCTCACTACAAATAACTCAATTTCATTTCTTTTTATGGCTGAGTAATATTCCATTGTATATATGTGCCACATCTTCTTTATCCATTCATCTGTTGATGGACACTTAGGTTGCTTCCATGTCTTGGCAATTGTAAATAGAGCTGCAATGAACATTGTGCTACATGACTCTTTTTGAATTATGGTTTTCTCAGGGTATATGCCCAATAGTGGGATTGCTGGGACATAGGGTAGTTCTATTTGTAGTTTTTTAAGGAACCTCCATACTGTTCTCCATAGTGGCTGTATCAATTTACATTCCCACCAACAGTGCAGTAGGGTTCCCTTTTCTCCACACCCTCTCCAGCATTTGTTGCTTGTAGATTTTCTGATGATGGCCATTCTGACTGGTGTGAGGTGATACTTCATTGTAGTTTTGATTTGCATTTCTCTGATGATTAGTGATGTTGAGCATCCTTTCAGCTGTTTGTTGGCAATCTGTATATCTTCTTTGGAGAAATGTCTGTGTTGGTCTTCTGCCCATTTTTGGATTGGATTGTTTGTTTTTTGGATATTGAGCTGCAAGAGCTGCTTGTAAATTTTGGAAATTAATCCTTTGTCAGTTGCTTCATTTGCAAAATTTTCTCCCATCCTGAGGGTTGTCTTTTCGTCTAGTTTACGTTTTTCCTTTGCTGTGCAAAAGCGTTTAAGTTTCATTAGGTCCCATTTGTTTATTTTTGCTTTTATTTCCATTTCTCTAGGAGGTGAGTCAAAAGTATCTTGCTGTGATTTATGTCAAAGAGTGTTCTGCCTATGTTTTCCTCTAAGAGTTGTATAGTGCCTGGCCTTACATTTAGGTCTTTAATCCATTTTGAGTTTATTTTTGTGTATGGTGTTAGGGAGTGTGCTAATTTCATTCTTTTACATGTAGCTGTCCAGTTTTCCCAGCACCACTTATTGAAGAGGGTATCTTTTCTCCACTGTATATTCTTGTCTCCTTTATCAAAGATAAGGTGACCATATGTGTGTGGGTTTATCTCTGGGCTCTCAGTCCTGTTCCGTTGACCTATATATCTGTTTTGGTTCCAGTACCATACTGTCTTGATTACTGTAGCTTTGTAGTATAGTCTGAAGTCAGGGAGCCTGATTCCTCCAGCTCCGTTTTTCTTTCTCAAGATTGCTTTGGCTATTTGGGGTCTTTTGTGTTTCCATATAAATTGTGAATTTTTTTGTTCGAGTTCTGTGAAAAATGCCATTGGTAGTTTGATAGGGATTGCATTGAATCTGTAGATTGCTTTGGGTAGTAGAGTCATTTTCACAATGTTGATTCTTCCAATCCAAGAACATGGTATATCTCTCCATCAGTTTGTATCATCTTTAATTTCTTTTATCAGTGTCTAATAGTTTTCCGTATACAGGTCTTTTGTCTCCTTAGGTAGGTTATTCCTAGGTATTTTATTCTTTTTGTTGCAGTGGTAAATGGGAGTGTTTCCTTAATTTCTCTTTCAGATTTTTCATCATTAGTGTATAGGAATGCCAGAGATTTCTGTGCATTAATTTTGTATCCTGCTACTTTACCAAATTCATTGATGAGCTCTAGTAGTTTTCTGGTAGCATCTTTAGGATTCTCTATGTATAGTATCATGTCATCTGCAAACAGTGACAGCTTTACTCCTTCTTTTCTGATTTGGATTCTTTTTAATTCTTTTTCTTTTCTGATTGCTGTGGCTAAAACTTCCACAAGTATGTTGAATAATAATGGTGAGAGTGGACAACCTTGTCTTTTCCTGATCTTAGAGGAAATGGTTTCAGGTTTTCACCATTGAGTACGATGTTGGCTGTGGGTTTGTCATATATAGCCTTTATTATGTTGAGGTAAGTTCCCTCCATGCATACTTTCTGAAGGGTTTTTATCATAAATGGGTGTTGAATTTTGTCGAAAGCTTTTTCCGCATCTATTGAGATGATCATATGGTTTTTCTCCTTCAGTTAGTTAATGTGGTGTATCACATTGATTGATTTGTGTATATTGAAGAATCCTTGCATTCCTGGGATAAACCCCACTTGACCATGGTGTATGATCCTTTTAATGTGCTGTTGGATTCTGTTTGCTAGTATTTTGTTGAGGATTTTTGCCTCTATGTTCATCAGTGATATTGGCCTGTAGTTTTCTTTCTTTGTGACATCTTGGTCTGGTTTTGGTAACAGGGTGATGGTGGCCTCGTAGAATGAGTTTGGGAGTGTTCCTCCCACTGTTGTATTTTGGAAGAGTTTGAGAAGGGTAGGTGTTAGCTCTTCTCTGAATGTTTGATAGAATTCGCCTGTGAAGCCGTCTGATCCTGAGCTTTTGTTTGTTGGAAGATTTTTAATCACAGTCTCAATTTCAGAGCTTTTGATTGGTCTGTTTATATTTTCTATTTCTTCCTGGTTCAGTCTCGGAAGGTTGTGCTTTTCTAAGAATTTGTCCATTTCTTCCAGGTGTCCATTTTATTGGCATATAGTTGCTTGTAGTAATCTCTCATTATTCTTTGTTTTTCTGCAGTGTCAGTTGTTACTTCTTTTTCATTTCTAATTCTATTGATATGAGTCTTCTCCCTTTTTTTCTTGATGAGTCTGGCTAATGGTTTATCAATTTTGTTTACCTTCTCAAAGAATGAGCTTTTAGTTTTATTGATCTTTGCTATTGTTTCCTTCATTTCTTTTTCATTTATTTCTGCTCTGATCTTTATGTTTTCTTTCCTTCTGCTAACTTCAGGGGTTCTTTGTTCCTCTTTCTCTAATTGCTTTAGGTGTAAGTTTAGATTGTTTATTTGAGATGTTTCTTGTTTCTTGAGGTAGAAATGTATTGCTCTAAACTTCCCTCTTAGAACTGCTTTTGCTACAACCCATAGGTTTTGGGTCATTATGTTTCCATTGTCATTTGTTTCTAGGTATTTTTTGATTTCCTCTTTGATTTCTTCAGTGATCTCTTGGTTATTTAGCAGTGTATTGTTTAACCTCCATGTGTTTGTATTTTTTACAGATTTTTTCTGGTAATTGATATCTAGTCTCATAGTGTTGTGCTAACATAAGATACCTGATACAATTTCAATTTTCTTAAATTTACCAAGGCTTGATTTGTGACCCAAGATCTGATCTATCCTGGAGAATGTTCCATGAGCACTTGAGAAGAAAATGTATTCTGTTTTTTTTTGGATGGAATGTCCTATAAATATCAATAAATCCATCTTGTTTAATGTGTCATTTAAAGCTTGTGTTTCTTTATTTATTTTCATTTTGGTTGACCTGTCCATTGGTGAAAGTGGGGTGTTAAATTTCCCTACTATAATTGTGTTACTGTAGATTTCCCTTTTTATGGCTGCTAGCATTTGCATTATGTATTGAGGTGCTCCTATGTCGGGGGCATAAATATTTACAATATTATATCTTCTTGGATTGATCCCTTGATCATTATGTAGTGTCCCTTTTTGTCTCTGGTAGTAGTCTTTATTTTAAAGTCTATTTTGTCTGAAAAGAGTATTGCTACTCTAGCTTTCTTTGATTTCCATTTGCATGGAATATCTTTTTCCATCCTCTCACTTTGAGTCTGTATGTGTCCCTAGGTCTGAAGTGGGTGTCTTGTAGGCAGCATATATGTGGGTCTTATTTTTGTATCCATTCAGCCAGTCTATGTCTTTTGGTTGGAGCATTTAATCCGTTTACATTTAAGGTAAATATTGATAGGTATGTTCCTATTACCATTTTCTTAATTGTTTTGGTTTGTTATTGTAGGTCTTTTCCTTCTCTTATGTTTCCTGCCTAGGGAAGTTCCTTTAGCATTTGGTGTAAAGCTGGTTTGGTGCTGCTGAATTCTCTTAGCTTTTGCTTGTCTGTAAAGATTTTAACTTCTTCAAATCTGAATGTGATCCTTGCTGGGAAGAGTACTCTTGGTTGTAGGTTTTTCCCTTTCATCACTTTAAATATGTCCTGCCACTCCCTTCTGGCCTGCAGAATTTCTTCTGAGAGATCAGCTGTTAACCTTATGGGGATTCCCTTGTATGTTATTTGTTGCTTTTCCCTTGCTTTTAATATTTTTTCTTTGTATTTAATTTTTGATTTTTGATTAATATGTGTCTTGGTGTGTTTCTCCTTGATTTTATCCTGTATGGGACTTTCTGGGCTTCCTCGACTTGATTAACGATTTCCTTTCCCATATTAGGGAAGTTTTCAACTATAATCTCTTCAAATATTTTCTCAGTCCCTTTCTTTTTCTCTTGTTTTTCTGGGACCCCTATACTTCGAATGTTGGTGCATTTAATGTTGTCTCAGGGGTCTCTAAGACTGTCCTGAATTCTTTTCATTCTTTTTTCTTTATTCTTCTCTGTGGTAGTTATTTCCACTATTTTATCTTCCAGGTCACTTATCCTTTCTTCTGCCTCAGTTATTCTGCTATTGATTCCTTCTAGAGAATTTTTAATTTCATTTATTGTGTTGTTCATCATTGTTTGTTTGCTCTTTAGTTCTTCTAGGTCCTTGTTAAACGTTTCTTGTATTTTCTCCATTCTATTTCCAAGACGTTGGATCATATTTAATATCATTACTCTGAATTCGTTTTCAGGAAGACTGCCTATTTCCTCTTCATTTGTTGATCTGGTGAGTTTTTGCCTTGCTCTTTCATCTGCTGTGTGTTCCTCTGTCTTCTCATTTTGCTTAACTTACTGTGTTTGGGGTCTTTTTTCGCATGCTGCCATTTCATAGATCCCATTGTTTTTGGTGTTTGCCCCCAGTGGCTAAGGTTGGTTCAGTGCGTTGTATAGGCTTCCTGGTGGAGGGGACTGGTGCCTGTGTTCTGGTGAATGAGGCTGGATCTTGTCTTTCTGGTGGGCAGGACCCCATCCGTTTGTGTGTTTTGGGGTGTCTGTGACCTTATTATGATTTTAGGCAGCCTCTCTGCTAATGGGTGGGGTTGTGTTCCTCTCTTGCTGGTTGTTTGGCATAGGGTGTCCAGCACTGTAGCTTGCTGGTCATTGAGTGGAGCTGGGTCTTAGCGATTATATGGAGATCTCTAGTCGAGCTTTCGCCGTTTGGTATTATGTGGAGCCAGGAGGTCTCTGGTGGGCGAATGTCTTGAACTCGGCTCTCCCACCTCCGAGGCACAGGCCTGACACCCAGCTGGAGCACCAAGACCCTGTCAGCCACACAACTTTTGGGAAGTCTGAGGTCTTCTGCCAGAGTTCAGTAGGTGTTCTGTAGGAGTTGTTCCACATGTAGATGTATTTCTGATGTATTTGTGAGGAGGAAGGTGATCTCCACGTCTTACTCCTCCGCCATCTTGAAGGTCTCCAATGTTTTCTTATTCAATGGCGCTCATCTGTGAGCTAGCTTTAGGGTCACTACCACCTTTCACAACACCCTGCAAAGCAAGTGAATTACTGAAGCACATCACCCTCAAGAATGTGAGTGTCTGAGAGAGACTTGAAATCTATTCCAAGGGTGGATTGTGCTAATGTTGCCACCTAATTTCATTGATTGGGTTAGGCAAGTGAGTTGCTTTGGGACATGCTGTGGCTTTGGCTTAGCCTTACAATTAATGTAACCTGGTGAAGTGACTGGGGCAGGTGGCCCTAAGGGCGTGTGATGATGTGGGTGGTGTGCCAGATCTCATGTTGGAGACTAAGGCTCAGGTTCTGGCACTGCCACTTTACCAATAAGTGATCTGAACAAGTTTATCAGTCTCTTTCTTTGCCTTTAAGTGAAGAAAATTGTGCTTTACCTGTAGAGTTCTTTTCAGTTCTCAATATCTGTGAATTAGGCTGTTAGATTATAATTTTCAGTACACGATTCAACAAATGTTTTCAGAAGGCCTTTGGTATGAGCAGTCTGAAGACAAATGGGAATTCTAGAGATTGTATTTAAAGTGGTACCTAATGGATTCCTGGAATTTTTGTACATTGACACCATGATATAGCTTCATATAGATTGCACATTCTGCTATAATTCCCAGAAGATGTTGGAGCAGTCATTAACCATTTCCTTAAGTAAACGAATTTGTTGCCAAATTCCCTTTCTCCTTCTACTCTTAGTCCTGTGGATAGCACATGAGAATTGAACTACTGCACTGTTTCTTCTAATTGTCACAACTAAATTTATGCTACTGCATATTTATGTTTCCTATAAAGTTATTTGCAGACAGTACCATAGATAGTTAAATATGATGAGATGCACACTGATTAAATTGATACTCTTGGTTGTTTGATATTTATGGAGAGAAATAAATAATGAGATTGAGCTAAAGGTTATCCCCAGCAGGAAAGAAAAAGGTCATCTAGGTGTATGCATAGCAATAAACTCCGTTTAAAAATGGTTTCTGTGGGAAATAGAGCTAGTTAGAATTGTCTTGTTTTTTGTTGTATAGTATGTACAGTAAAACTTTTCTTTATGATTTATTTTAAAATATATGAAGTTCAGCTTAGCCTCTTAATAGCATTGCCTAATAAAAGTGCAGAAATAAATAATTGTATTGGGTAGTGGAAACTGGAAGAGGCAATTGAATAAGAGAAAAAATGGTGAAGCACAGCAACTGAAGAATCTTGTTTCAGCGGGTAGAGTTACAGAAAGAACACTAACAATTTCTTTTTCTTTTTTCTTTATTTTATTTTACTTTTGGCTGCATTGGGTCTTTGTTGCTGTGCGCAGGCTTTCTCTAGTTGCGGTGAGCAGGGGCTATTCTTTGTTGCTGTTCACGGGCTTCTCATTGCGGTGGCTTCTCTTGTTGCAGAGCATGGGATCTAGGCTCACAGGCTTCAGTAGTTGCAGCATGCGGGCTCAGTAGTTGTGGCAGGTGGGCTGTAGAATGCAGGCTCAGTAGTTGTGGCGCACGGAGTTAGTTGCTCTGCAGCATGTGGGATCTTCCTGAACCAGGGTTCGAACCCATGTCCCCTGCATTGGTAGGCGGATTCTTAACCACTGTGCCACCAGGGAAGTCCCAAGAACACTAACAATTTATCTTTTGATTATCTGAAAGAAATATGGCACATTTGAGGAAGTATAAAGCACAAATGATAACCCTGAAAAAAAAAGACGAAGAATGGCTATTATTATGATCTTTATATTTACAGACTTCCAAATTTGAAGATCATGTAAACATTCCTTTGGACAGTTTCAAAATTAGGATGTATATCAAGTCTCATTAGGCATGTACTCAAGTGCTAAGTGGTGGAGATATATCTAGAACACCAAGATGGCACCATGATAATTCAAGAAAGGGACTTCCTCAAAAAACTTATTATCAAAAATGAAAGCTTTAAAAATGTGTATGCCCCTTGATGCAGAAACTTCATGATCAAGAATGCATCCCAAGGAAATATAGATACACATGACAATTTTCTTTGAGGGCATTTAGTCATTTTTATTTATAATTAAAAAGAGAAAGAAAGAAAAACTAGAAATGACTCACATTTCCATCAATAAGTAGTTGTTTACATTAATTGTGCACACCCATACAAAGGGAGACTATTTTAATGATACGAGATAGGATGGGGGCCATTTAGTGCAGGAAGCAGGGGGAGGAGTATGGTGAACATTTCTACTTTCTTATAGTCTGGAAAATTCTCAGATAAGTGAAGTTTATCTTAGAAATCTTTCAACTTTCCTTTCTGTTCTTCTCTCTCCTTTTGGATTCTAAAATCCTCAAGCTAACTCAGTCACTATAACACCTCTATGTCACAAAGTTATGTAGACTCATCTCTCCTGAACTGTTATGATTCTTCCCTTCCTTCACTAATAAATCCACAGAATCTCTCAAAAGATTCTGGGGTTTTGTTTGGATTTTTTTCATTACAATCACAACATGGCAGCAGTGCTGGGATTCTGATGAAGGGTTTGTGTTACTGTTTTCTAAGAAGAGATAATCTAGAAATTAAGTGTTTGAAGTCAGTGAGTGCCTGCAGTATTTTTCATAGAATCAGATCACATTTGTTCTGTGCACGAGCAGTAGCAAACAACTGATATTTTTAGTGGCAAATTGTCCCACTCCTACACTGGCAAGGCAAATCATATGCAGTTAAAAGTAGAAAAGGGAGTCAAACACTTTGAGACTGCTTGTTAAGGGGTTTCCCTTTTTGCAAAGAACATGACTAATTACATCTGAGTATATTTTCTCTTAATTTTTTAAAGCACTTTTACATCTCCTTTCATTGTATCCTTATAATCACCTGTGCAGAAGGTAGGTGACATACTATTGCATCCATTTGAGAAATGATGAAACCGAGACACAAGGATTTATTTGTAGAGCAGTAATAGGACGCAGGGTGACTGACTCTGAGCTGGACATTTTCTCTTATAGATCACAAGCAGGAGACCCCTCTAGCCAGTAAATTATTACTATAGAAGTGAGGTAGAATGTGAAACAATTCCCAGGAACTCAGCTTGGGCTTATAGTTTTACAGTTCCATTAAAAACGAAAACGAAAAAACAGGGCTTCCCTGGTGGTGCAGTGGTTGAGAGTCCGCCTGCCGATGCAGGGGACACGGGTTCGTGCCCCGGTCCGGGAAGATCCTACATGCCGCGGAGTGGCTGGGCCCCTGAGCCATGGCCGCTGAGCCTGCGCATCCGGAGCCTGTGCTCCGCAACGGGAGAGGCCACAACAGTGAGAGGCCCACATACCGCAGGAAAAAAAAAAAAGAAATCAGAGCAGCTGTTTGTCTTTGATGGAGACAAAGAACTGGAAGATTTTCTATGCTGAGGTAATGATACATCTAGACGAGTGGTTTTTAACCAGGGGCAATTTTGCCCCCTCCCCTCAACCCTCCCCCAAGGATACCTGGCAATGCCTGGAGACATTTTTGATTGTCTTAACTGGGAGGGAGTATTACTGGCATCTCATGGGTAGCAGCTAGGCCTCCTGCTAAATATCCTACAAAGCACAGGACAGACCCCACAACAAAGAATTATCCTGTTCATAATGTCACCAGTGCTGAGACTTGAGGAACCCTGCTCTAGATGTCTCTCTGCCTTGGTTAATGGTGGTTGGCATGCTCTCAATTAGTCACATGTTCAGTCTCTGCCATCAGAATTACATAAACTAATGATGGGCAAAACTTTTAAAAAGAGAGTTCAATAATGTGTTCCCTTTCTGTCCCATATGGTTCTTCCTCTTAATTCTTCACCCCCTCTCTCAATCCTTGCTCCCCAGTTGTCATCCTCCCCACCTCCCCAGCTTAATTCATATTTCTGTGTTTCCCCCAGCCTTTTCCTCTTTGACATCAAACTGATGTGGTACCTCTCCACTCTGGCCCCTCTCACTTGCTCTCTGACTGAACACACAGTCTGGCAGAGACTGGGTGATGGATGAAGTTGCAGGCCCTTGGAGGCACCACCAGGAATGCTGACTGGGTCTCTCTTGGGAACTGCCTATCTCAGAGCTTCTGCTATTAGTTTTGAAAGTCTGCCCAGAGTGCCTTAAAGAAAACCCACAGGCTAATTTTCCCAGAAGCAGAGTAAACTGTGCTTCTCTTGGGAGGAGGACAAACAATTATATTCCATACTGCCCTACACATTGTAACCCTATTTGCTTAATATTAGTGAACTATGAATAGGTAGTCTGTGGACATTCAGATATTTTCAGCTTGCTCTTAGACAGTGGCAGAATTGAATGTACTAAATAAGGGGAGCAATTAGAGTATTAAAGAGAGTTTCTGATTTGGGAGAAAGGAAGGAGGTAGAGAGGGCCAAATTATTTTGGTATTTTATTTTCCAAAAGAATGCTGACATGGATGAGAAGCATTATCCACATCTCAGTAATAAAGATTAGAACTACATATCTTAAAGAAGTGACTTCTTGAATGTGATTGGGCTAACCACGACTATTTTAATCAGTCTCATTAGGGTTGGCTCTGAACTAGGTAAAATGTGTCAGTTTCTTCAGCTGAATTTTCATCTAGCTCAGCAGTTCTCAAAGTGTTGCCCCCATACCCCTGGGCCCTCGTGAGATGCTTTCAGAAAATCTGAAAAGTCCAAATTTTTCTCATAATGATATTAAGAAATTATTTGCTTTTCTTTTTTCTGTACCACTCTCCTCACTCATTTTGCAAAGGAATGGTTATGAGAACCCCTGGTGCCTTGGCACAAGTCAAGCAGTGGCTTTCAAGTGTACTAGTTTCCAATGTCTTCCTCACCTCCATGCACTCGCAGTAAAAAGAAAATTCAGTTTCACTTAAAATTTTACTTAAGATCCTGTTGAAGCAGTAGAAATTATTAATTTCTGTCAAATCTTGACCCTTGAATACCCATATTTTTAATATTCTGGTTGACAAAATGGGAAGTACACATAAAACACTGTGGCTACATATTGAAGTACAGAAGTGCAGTAGTTGTCTTGAGAAAAAGCACTGTGCAATTGTTTGAGTTGCAAGCTGAACTAGCCAGTTTTTCCATGGAGCACCAGGTTTACTTGGAAGAACTACTGAAATACAAACTATGGTTATTCAAACTTGGGTGTTTGGCAGAACATTTCAAAAAATAAATGAAGTGAACCTATTATTTCAAGTGAAAAAAAAAACCTACAATATTTTCTAAAGTTAAAATTTGAGTTTTTAAGCAAAAATCAGAATTTTGGAAAACTTGTATCCACCACTGTGAGTCTGACAGTTTCTGAATACTAAAAGACTTTCCTAATAAGATGAGTGGTGATATTAATTAATGTGATTGTATAGTATTGTATAAGAAAACGTGTCAACATTGGGAAGACCTGAATAAATCTTTGTACTGATATTTTTGATATAACCAATGAATAATGTTACCAAATCATGGATAGGTGGATGATTCATTCAAAGTGCAAGACAGACCAATGGATTTTAATGTAGCAGAGTAGAAGTTCATTGATGTGAACTTTTTGTTCACAAAAAAGCAATGAACCAAGTTTGTTGGTTTCAGATTCAGACTGCAAATAACCTTTAAAATACCACACCTTTTGGGTTTTGGTGTAGTATCAAATAGTCATATTAACAATTATCTGAAAAAGCTATTAATATGCTCCTTCCTTTTCCAAATACATATCTATATAAGGCCAAATTTTCTTCATATACTTCAACCAAAACAACATGTTGCAACAGATGGAATGCAGAAGTAGATGTGAGAATCCAATTGTCCTGTATTAAGCTAGACTTTAAAGACCTTTGCAAAATGTAAAATAGTATCTCTCATCTCACTAATTATTCTTTGTTTTAGGGAAAAATAGCTCTTTCTCACAAAACTTAGTTATGTTAACATGTAATGAATGGGTATATTCATATTATTATTTTTTTTTGGAAGAAAAATTGTCTTATTTATTTTTAAAACCAAACCACTAGGAAAATATATCACAGTCTTGAAACAGCAAACAGACAGGCTATATTATCAAGTCATAAGCTGGTAAAAACACAACAAGGTCCTTAATAAAACGATAAGGTGCCCAAACTGGGGCAAGAACAACACGTCGCAAAAGTGGTATTTGGTGATGGGGGGCTGTTCCGTTTTTTGCCATAAAGGAGTCACAGCTTGCCCCTGAGTTGCTTACTTTTTCTCCTTTGACCTTCGTGTTGCCAAGGGATTGTTTCAACAGAGTTCTGTTATTACAGGGGGCAAAGTAAGCAATACTGGGTTTAGGCTTTCATTCTATTTTGTTTTATGAAAACCAGATTTTTCCAAAGCCAGTGCTTCATAACTCTCTTAATTAAGCAGCTAACAATTCCTCTTTCGCTGTTCATTCCTGAATACTAACACATAGCACAATCAAAATCCCCTTTCCCTTCAAGGATGAGTGTCACTGCAAGATTGTCTTGTCACTCGGCTGACTCTGCTGCAGACAGCCTCAGGGCTCATCATGGCTGCCAGTCAGAGGGAAGGTTTTCTTCCCCTACCATTGTGATAGCGCTTCTTATATTTTTGCAGGGTCTCTATGCTGAAAGATGTCATGTGTGAGAATTTTAAGAAATGCGCATCCACATTTTGATGGCCAGAACTGAATATCCGCAAGGACCCTTTCAGAGTTTTTATCCAAACTGCCTCTCCCAACTCTACATCTTAAAGTAACTTCATGCCCTTGTGTATAAAACAAAACCAAGCAAAACAAATCCCCAGAAGCCCCCTTTCCCCTTCTAAATTAGTGACCTCATGGATTTTGTTTTATTTCCAGTTTGTGGGAAATGTTGTAGCGATCCTTCTGGTAAACAGGAGGTTGGCAACAAACAGAAATACCTCTCCTCACACTCCACCAGCTCATAAGCAGGTCAGATGAACCTGCCAGCCTGCTGGTATCTGTGTACTAAGAGAATGTGGTACCTTGGAGGGCTCTGGTTTGGTACAAGGGAGACTCCCTGTTGCCAGGATAAGCACTTGCCACGTGAAATTCAGGCTCATAAAAACTCTCCTGTGCTATCTCTGACCCAAATTTTAGCACCAGTTTTTTTCACTTTCTAGGATTCAAACACAAAGGAACCAGTGTCCAGAGGCAAGTGACATAGGCCTTAAACTTGCTGCCATCCTTAATTTCCTCATTCATAAACTTTCCTTAGAAAACCCGAACCCCCATTCCTCTTTTTAAATAGATTCCTGCCTTCAGCCCCGATGGCCAATAGAAGACATCTATTTCCCAATGGATGAGAGAGACTCCTTCATCTTCTTGGTCATGGTTGGGATAAGGTTCATGTTGGTCATCCACACACTTGGTCACACAGCTCTCCAGCTGCCGTTTCACCTGAAGCTCTTTACTCCCCGCATCTACTGAATCTTTGGCATTGTTGTTGCAATGCATAGTGCACCGGGCGAGGCTGTCCTGGAACTTCTCCAACTCGCTGATCACCAGGGCCTGGGCTTGAGCCAGAGGTGCATGGCAGCGCTCAATGCACTGGTGCACTTGCTGCATGGACGCCTGGCTGTCCTCACAACAGCCGGCGCTGCACCAGTACGTGAGGCCCTACATCTTCCAGATGTTCTCTCTCTCCAGGCTCTTCATCATAGAGTCCACCGCCTCCTGCGCGTGGAGCCGCTGCAGCTCCGCCATGGCAACCCCGCGCTGCTTCCTGCCACGCCGGCGCCCACATGGACTCCCGCGCATGAGCCCCTATTAATATTATTTTAAAATAGGCATGTAAAAACTTTCTGTTTTAATTTATATTACAGTAAACGTTAATGGCTAAAATCCACATCACAAAGGGTGTAAAGGGGTCCTGAGAACAATGATTTGGGAAGCACTGATCTAGAGTACCATAAATTGCAGTATGGGCACTGCAAATGATCTCTTCAAAGCAAATATGGGCTATTTCCTTTCCTTCTTTAAAACAATAATCATTACATTTGGATAGTGTTTTGTACCCAAAGTGCTTTTATATGCATCAACGAATTAATCTTTTGAGTAATCTTATAGGTCAGGTATTGTTTTCTCCATGTTATTAAAAAGAAAAGAAAAGAAAAGAGGTCCAGAGCAATCAGGCAGTTTATCTTAGGTCAGAGAGACAGTAAAATAATGAGATCTGACCTAAGATTTTCCAATTTTGAATTTCATCATATTTTTGAAATACTACCATATAGGTTCAGAAACTGTTAGAAATTATTAGCATGTGAACAATTCAAATTATCATCAGTTTGAAAAAGGGGTTATTAAATTACTTTCAAGTGACCAATATTAAACTCAAATATATTTTCAAATCATATTGGGTTTGAGTTATGCTCTTTATGTTGACATGCAGATTATTTCAAATTCCGAATTAGTAATATCTAAATGAATGGTTTTTATAACCTCTTTATATCTGTTCATTGTATTAGATTTAACTATGAGAAACTGTCAATATTCTCTTTTTTTTTTTTTTTTGCGGTATGTGGGCCTCTCACTGTTGTGGCCTCTCCCGTTGTGGAGCACAGGCTCCGGATGCACAGGCTCAGCGACCATGGCTCACGGGCCCAGCCGCTCTGCGGCATGTGGGATCTTCCCGGACCGGGGCACGAACCCATGTCCCCCGCATCGGCAGGCGGACTCCCAACCACTGCGCCACCAGGGAAGCCCTTCTCTCATTTTTTGACATAAAAATGACAACTTCATGTGGCTCAACTTAATGCAATTTTGAAAACACAGAAGATTAATGAAATCTTTTAAATTAGGTTTAAAATTATATAAAAAGTATGAAAAAGTATAGACTGAATAAAAAGACAGCCTATGTAAAAACCCCAAGTCCTAGTCCCATACCCCAGCATTCTGAGATAACTGCTGCCAACAATTTCCTGTATATCGTTTTACAAATTGTCCATGGACACACAATCATACATATATCTGCTAAAACATACACACAAGTGGAATCATACTAAACAAACTACTCTGCAAATTGCTTTTTTTGCTTAATATGTTTGGATATCATTTCATTTGATTCATATATGTAGTTCTGTTCCTTTTTTAAAGTTCTATTAATCTATTAGAGGATGTACAATAATTGACTACTGAATTTACAAAATATTGACAATAATAATATCCATACGGTAAAATGCACTAATCTTAAAATTTATTTTCTGCATGTGTATATACATGTGCATGTACATTAATTTCTACATGTATACCTGTGTAACTGCCACCTATATCGAAGTATAGAATATTCCCAGCATTCTAGAAGACTCCACCAAGTTGATTTTTGGGAAGGAAGAAATTTTCCTCTGTTTTTCTAGGTTCTTCTGACTGGTCTAAGAATTAAATTGACATGAGACATACTAACAGGAGAAAATCACACAGAAGTTTAATAACGTGTTAACATGAGAGAGACCCAGAAAAACTGAGTAACTCTTCAAAATGGCTGAAGCCCTTGTCTTAAATTACCATCTTCAGCTAAAGACAAAAGAGAATGTTGGGAGTAGTGGTTTGGGACTTCAAGGGGGTGGAATGCAATTTACAGGGAGATGGAAAAGCAAAAGTTTGGTAAATAAATGTTTGCTGGGCCATACAGAGACAATGGGACACAGAGAGGAATTTTAACAAACAGACTTTGCTAGGTTCTTCCCTGTCTATACACCTAGTTCATATTACAGTTATCTATGGTGATCGCTCCTGTCCTGGAACAGGTCCTCCAGCTACATTCTTTAGGCAGTTAGGGGGAAGGTCAAAGATTTCTTCCTGGGCCTTGATTGTTTTCAGCTCAAAATAATCCACATACCGGAGAGACCTTTTGGGGGGCAAATTTTGCTCCCCAGCTGTTCCCAGCCAATACCACCCCAACCCAGCCACCATTATTCTGATTTTTATCAACATAGTTTGATTTTGTCTGTTCTTAATCTTCATATAAATAGAATCATACTGTACGTTTTTGGTATGTGAGTGCCTGATTTCTGTTGCTCAACATCAGTTCTCTGAGATCAATCCACATTATTGTGTGTAGTAGTAGTTTGTTCCTTTTTATTGCTGTAGAGTCTTTCATTGCATGAATTTATCCATTCTACTGTTGATAGATATTTGGTTTTTTATTTTTAAAGTTTTAGATGTTATGAATAAAGCTTTCATGAGTATTCTTTACACGTCTTTTAGTGGACATAAGCATTCATTTTATTTGGTATATTTTACCAAATGATAGAATATACCAAATAAAATATTCCAATTTATTTTTTGATGATTTAGGAACTTTTGTGTTAACCTTTTAAGTATTAATGATTATTGCAAAAGTGCTACAGATGGTCTAAACCTGGGATGACTCTGGAAGTTTCTTTTAAAAATAAATTTTTGCTATCATGTGTTTCTTACCATTTGAGAGCTTAAATTAATGTTTTTAAATCAATATTTTACCTAATTCAGATCTTTTAAATAAAACATTATTTCAGTAGCATATCATAAGTAAAACAAATAAAAATTGAGAGTACTATATCACTTCATTTTTACCAAAATGACACTCAATAGTAATTTTTAGCAAATTATTTTTTTGGTTTAATCTTTAAACAAACTACAACATTTAGAATAAACTTAACAAACTTAACTTACAACTTCCAACAAACTAACAAACAAACTTAACATTTAGAACAATCTGACATTATCACCTGTGTCTAAACGTAAACATGGTTCTGGTTATTCACTGCTTGAAACTACAATTATTAATAAGTTAATATTACTGGAAATAGGTTTATTAGTATGGTTTCTTTCTTTTGATTAAATACTGAGTGACCGAAGTATATTTTTAAAGTAAAGTATCACCTGTGGTAATTTATGGATGGGGAATTTTTAAAAACACTGGAAACCATACATTGCTCTCATGCTCTAGGTGTTTATATTAAATTGCCTACTTGACACCTCTGCTTCAACATCTGGAACTCAAAAGTTCTAAAATGGAATCCTGACTTCCCACCCCTTTCTAATGTACTTCTCTCCTCTCCCCACTTCCCACCTGTTCCTCTTCCAGTCTTCCTCACTTCAGAAAAAGGCTCACCCACTTACGCGTTGCTTAAGCCAGAATCCCAAGCTTTATTTTGGATTCCTTCCTCTTCTTACATTCCACCCATCAGGGAGTTCTGTCACTTCTCCCTCATAACCATCTCTTATTTCTGCTCTCCTTCCCCTCCTCAGTGCAACAGTAGCCCAAGCCACCAGCTTCTCTTGCCCAGCCCTCCAAAATAATCTCTTTTCTGGTGATGGTGGTTTCACTTTTTTTTTTTTTTTGGCTGTGCCACAAGGCTTGTGGGATCTTAGTTCCCTGACCAGGGATTGAACCTGGGCCCAAGCAGTGAAAGTGCCGAGTCTTAACCACTGGACCACCAGGGACTTCCCAGGTGTTTTCACTTTTGACACCCTCTGTCTGTTCCCCACAGAGCAGTGAGAATAATTTCTAACAACATAAATCAATTTTATTCTCCTGCTTACAACTCTTACCATAACATCTGAGAAAGAAGTTCAACTCATTACCATGGCCTACTAATCCAGAGTAATGTGGCATCTACTAACCTGTCCCACCCCATCTGGTGCCATTAAGCTCTAGCTACGTGGCCTCCTTTTAATTCCTTGAGCTTGTCGTGCAAGCCCTTTCCCACCTCATCCCTTTTCACATGCAGTTTCCTCTCCTTAGGAGACTCCCTACCATCTCACATGGTTTGCTCCTTCTCAGCATTCCATTCTCAGCTTAACTCTAACCTCCTTGGAGTGGCCTTTCCTTATCACCTGATCTAAGTAGCCACTATCTTCTATTCTCCTACTCTATTTTTTAAGTAGCACTTACCCCAAATTGTAAATATATATGTATTTTCTTATTTATTATCTTCTTTGTTGCATCAGTTAAGATTTGGTTCAACTGCCAACCAAAATACAGTGGCTGGAAAAGATAGTGGTTCATTTTTCTCTCATATAAACGAAGTTTAGAGATAGGTGGATCAAGGTTAGTATGATAGCTCTATGATCCTAAGAGATCTAGGTTCCTTCTCTCTAGCTGCTCCACTGAATTCATCATGTGGCTTCTACCTCACAGCTCAAAGTGGTTGCTCAAGCTCCAGCCCTCATGCTTTTATTTCCTCCATCAGGAATCAGGAAGGTAAATGTGGTCTTTATGCAAGGTGGGGGAGGTTATAAACACAGTTAAAAGTCATGAGTTCTTTAATGTTGGTTCAAGCAAAGATTAGCAATTGGTGTTAAAACTATTTTAGGTAAATGGCTGATGAGAAAAGGACCTCCATAAAGTGCCCCCCAAAACTCTACACAGATTTCTTTTTGTCCATGAGGAGAAAAAAGTAGCTTTATAGTGGAGGAGTCAGGCCGTCATCAGTTTAACCCAGTACTGTAGTCAAATATGCTGTGCCTCTTGATGTGACTGAAGTACACAGTACCACCTGTGATGTAATCTTGCCAGAAACGTTTGAGTCTAATTGGACCTTTTGTTATAACTTCCAGTTTTACAGGAATTACAAGGAAAAGAGAAATGAACTAAATGATACCCTGAGGAAGCAATCAGACAGATTGAGGAACTGGAACAATTGTCACTGTCTCTGTCTCTTTAATATTTCAGTATCATGAATATAGGGACTAATTTATTTTAAGAAGACTGAGGGAACATAACAACTAGATGTGATGTGTGGTCCTCAATTGGATCCTGGTTTTGGACTAACCACCTATAAATGGCATTGTGTAGAAAAGTGGAGAGATGTCAATGTGGGTGGGTATTAAGATATGATATATTGTTAAGGAATTATTAATAATCAGCTGTGATTATGTTATTTTGGCCATGGAGGAAAATGTTCTCAATTTAAAGGATGCATATTAAAATTTAGGGGAAGAATGATGACTTCTATTTACTTAAAATTCTTCAGCATAACAAATTGGGGGTTTATTTCTCAAGAAGAAGGGGATAATGGATACTGGGGGCCAACAAGAAGTCTACCACTAGACTGTAAGCTGTATGAGGGCAGGGACTATGCCTGTTTTGCTTCCCACTCCATAACCACTGTGTAATGCAGGACCCAGCATGGAGTAGGCCCTTCATATATATTTTTTAAATGAAGGAATAAATGAGTATGGGAAAGAAATGCAGAAATTACCCATGACTTCCACTAACACTGAAAATTCAGCAGACATCGCTTAAGAGATCATGGTACTTGAAAAATAAGTACAACTGAAACATAACCATGTGGTATAATTGTAATTAAAAAGATAAGAACAACTATAAAACTTCAAAAAAAAAACCCCAAATCCCAAAAGGTAGAAAACATTAAAATGGTAAAATAATAATGAGCAGGTATTATTAATTTTATTGCCCTGTACCTATTTCTTTTGGAGTCCAGGACATTGAACTGGCATTTTGTAATAAAAGAAAAATAACCAAATATGAAAAACTAAATTCCATGTGTTTTTCAGGAGATTGTTAGAAACTCAAGTAGATATTTTTCTTCTCCTTACTCCCCACCTTCTCTCTTCTTCCTACTCCTGCAATAGTAAGATAGCCAGACACCCACTGAAACAGAGCAAGACCCTGCAGGGCCTTCCCAGGGACAGACCCCCTGTGTCCCCTAGTTTGTAAAAAAACGTTAGCCTCCTAGGCCTTCCCTGAATTCCAAAGAGCAAATTTAATCAAAAGAGTGAAAAAAACAAACAAAAAATCCCCCAAAACACCAGCAGAAACAAAGGAAAACAGTCAAGCAAGACAAAATAATAATAGTTCAGCCATAAAAACAAAGTCAAGGACCTTTAGTTCCTCCTCAGGGGCTATAGATAATATCCTGAGCCATATCCTTGAGTTGTTTTGCAGATAGAAGAAGCTAACTGCATGATGACCATGAGCATGTAGTCCCCAGATGCTGGAGCCTGAGGATTGATAACACTGACCCCTGTAACATCACCCTGTTACCTCACCATCAACCAATCAGAAGAATGTCCACAAGCTGATCAGGCAGCCCTTGACGCTCTTCCTCACCTTGCCTTTAAAAATCCTTCCCTGAGAGCCATTTGGGAGTTTTGAGCAGTAGCTATCCATGTGCCTTGCTTGGCCTTGCAATAAACACTGTACTTTCCTTCACCATAATCTGATGTCAGTAGATTGGTTTTATTGTGCTTTGGGCTGGTGGACCCAAACTGGGTTCGGTAACACCATTTGCTGGCTGTATCTCCTACTGATTAGCCAACCACATTCCAGGAGAGTTTTCTCCTTTCTGGCATCTTTAATTGAAAAGTAATAAGTAAATTTTTACTATATGTATGAAGTTATTTTTTAAAAAAGAAAAAAAACTGATTAAGTCTAAATCATAGATCTTATTCTCAGGGGGTCAGGAACAACACAGATAAAACAAAAGTAAAAAACGCCAAAAATACCTTATTTTTCCCTCGTGCTTTACAAAGAGCTCTGAAAACCAAATTTCATTTATTCCTGAAATGATACCTTGCTGCAGGCTGAATAACAAGAGATTAATTGACTTGCTCAAGGTCCTCTCCGTAGTTAGAAATCTGGTATCAGAAGCCTTGTTTTCTGACTGTCCCACGTCTCTTATGTATGGCACTACCTTCTGAAAGCCAAAACTTAAGACCAGCATTGCATTTTTGACTCTGCAGTGTGCCAAGGACAACTAACTGAGCTACCTTATGATTGAAGTACATTTTGACTTAGAGATGATTTCTAAAGCTTTCTGTGGGATTTTTTCCCCCATTTTTCTTAGCAACCACGAAGCACTACTTTATTTTCTCTGTTCTCCTGGCTGAGCTCCTGCAGCTGCACCCAATGTGATCATCCAGAGAGAAAGAAAACCTCCAACTACCATGAATCGCGCTTAACCCAATAGGAGAACATTGCGGATTCTACTAGGAGAACTTCAGCTAAAATTTCCTCCACACAGCAAAGCTGTGAAATGCATGCCAGCTGAAAGTGGCTGGTAGCTGGCATGTATACCGTAGTAATCCCTTAGGAGTAAAAAAGAATCTGTGATTTTGAGTGGTGCATTTAACATTATCACCACCTACACATTCAGTTAAAAGCTGTTCATGGCTGAAGAGAAACCCCTGATTCCCTCCCACATCATATCTCAGCTTCGTTTTGGTGTGAGCTGTGGGCGGCTTAATCAAGAATGTTTGTACCCTTTACCCAGAGCAAACATTCCCATAGTGCAACACTTGTAGGTTCCATAAAATAGAAAATCAATTTAGTAATATTTAATAATAAGTAAATAATAAAAGTATAATAAATCAAAAAAATATCTTCCCTGACTTTCCCCTCTCCTTTATCCCCTGTATATCACTAATCAGCCCCTGAGGTCTCTCCGTTTTTTTTAAGTCCCTCAAATATATTATTTATTTCCACTCTACCACCCTTGTTTAAGTTCTTTTCATCTTTAGTACTACAAAAAAAACCCAACGAAATACTCTTACTACCCATGTTCCCTTCATTTTCTCCAAGTTATTCTTTTCATGTTCCAAATAGTTTTATTGAATCAAGTTCTTTTCTAGCACAAACATACAATGACTTGTAAAGCCTTAACTGCTCTGACATTCCAGGTCCTCTAGAATATGGTCTCCCCTTACCTATGTGACCTTATCTTCCTTTCCTAATAATTATTATTATTATCTCCTAACAACAATAATAATTGCTATTAATTGAGTACCCAAATCGCAGACTCTGTGTTATGTGCTGTCCCTGTTCAATTTGCTAACGCAAACTCTTGCTCCAGCTAGTCCTGTGTCCGTATGTCCCACGTAGGCTTTGCTCTTTTCTATAGTGTGCTCTATTTCTATATCTTCTATGACCCCAATTTCTACTAACTAAGATGTTTAATACCACCGGATGATTATTTAGTCATTTCAGGTATGTAAATTTACCTCCTGTAAGTTGTAATATATTGGCAGACATGGATGGGCTTCAAAGGGTGCATGAACCATTTAAGAGAGTATGTTTTGCACTTGTGCATTTTTGCTAGGTCAGGAGATCTCATAGCATCCCAAAGAGGTCCATTGAGAGGGTTGAGTTACTCTCTGGATACCAAGCCATACTGTCAGTCATTCCTACTTAAACATAGGAAATATATATCTTATTGCATACCCTATGATCCTGCACCGTAAAAACACTTCTAGCTAAGGTGCATGCGCTTGAGTTTTTTTTTAAATTAATTTATTTATTTATCTTTGGCTGTGTTGAGTCTTCCTTTCTGTGCGAGGGCTTTCTCTAGTTGTGGCAAACGGGAGCCACTCTTCATCGCGGTGCGCGGGCCTCTCACTGTCGCGGCCTCTCTTGTTGCGGAGAACAGGCTCCAGATGCGCAGGCTCAGTTGTAGCTCAAGGGCCTAGTTGCTCCGCGGCATGTGGGATCTTCCTAGACCAGGGCTCGAACCCGTGTCCCCTGCATTGGTAGGCAGATTCTCAACCACTGCGCCACCAGGAAGCTCTGGGCCTGAGTTTTAAAATTCTGATCTCTTTTTGCACTCTATATTAAATGAGGTGTCCTGAATTTTGATGTGGTAAATACTATCACTATATGCAGAGCTTATTTCAACAATAATTTTAAATTAAATATTTTTGAATAGGTAATACAATTACACAATTTGAAGGTCAAAACGACATAAAAAGGATAACCAGAGAATTCTCACTCCTACCTGCCTTTTACAGATAACGATCATCAGAAAAGATTTTAACGCCATAGATAATACAATAATGCCTGTAGCTACATTCATCAACGCTCTTTTGTTTGCAGGTAACAGAAATTTATTTCATACCAGTGTAAACAACAACAAAAAAGAAATTTCTTTAAAGAATGGAGTATCTCAAGGAAGGCAGATAGTACAGCCAGGTTTCAGGAAGGATTAGAATCAGGAGTTGGGGATCCATCAAGAACACAAGCAGCCAATTCTTGTCTGACTTACTGTGCTCATTGGCTCCAGTTCTCTCTCTTTCTCTCTTTCCAGATTGACTTGGTTGCTTTGGCTGCATAAGGCCAAACATAGCTACCCCCTTGCTCTTGAGTATACTCATCCTCAGTTCAGGTGACCAGCCCAGCTTCTTATCTCTCAGGGCTAATTCTTAGAGACAGACAGAGAGACAGAGACAGAGAGATTGAGGTGCTGTTTGGCCTGACTAGGGTCATGTGTGCATCCTTGGTTGATCAGCTCTGGACAGGCGAGCAGGGAAACGATACAAACATAAATGCCAGGGATTCAGCCCTGTGTAGGGAAGTTAAAGCAAAGGGATGTGGACCAGCCTAATATCCCCCAAAGTGCCTACTAATGCAGTCTTGGTCAACTAGCTTTTAATTTTCATGGCCCTGAGGCCACCTTTGGTTCAGATAGGTACCCAGTGCTGATGATCTCTTTTCGTTTTGGCAGGAAGCAACCCAGAGTATGAGGAGCATACTCTCCTGAGACCTGGAGGACTGCTTATCCTAATTTTTTTGTTTGTTTTTTGTTTTGGCCGCACCATGCGGCTTGCAGAATCTCAGTTTTCTGACCAGGGACTGAACCCGGGCCATGGCAGTGAAACCCCAGAATCCTAACCACTAGGCAACCAGGGCACTCCCCTGCTTATCCTATTTTTATTTAAAGTTTCCCTGGGTTAATTCTCACACTAGCTGATGCTTCTATTATCACCTCTGGTTACCTCCTGGATGTCTCCTAGGCAGGAACAAGGACCACTGCCTAATCACCAATTATAACAGCGCAGAGTAATGTGTAATTCATACCAGATCCTTCCTTCCATCTCTGTTTTGAAGAAGGTGGGGGTGAATGCCACTAAGAAAGACAGGTATTGCCTAAGTAACAATACCAAATTTTAATACATAAGGAATATGGCTCTAAAGCACTTACGTGTCATAAAGGTGCTAAATGAACTTCACGGATGTTATTTCTTCTCAATACTTTTCTTGTCTATGAGCTCAGCATGGTATTAGTAGAAGCTATTTGAGAAAAGCAAAAGAGATACTGTCTTTTTAGGTGAGATTTTCCAGCAGAACAAATGTTAGCAGTCTTCCATCCATCTTTCCTTCCTTACATCCTTCCTTCCTTCTAAATATAGCAGCATCTTCTCAGAACGTCCCAGGACTTGTACTGTCTGGAATCCGTATTTCACTGCATAAAATATCCTACATAATGTTTATGAATAAAAACTAAACTAAACACATAGTATACTTCCATGTGCTCTTATAAGTATTTTATGATTACTCAACTAATCCTTGAAACCAGTCTTTGAAGTGGCCACGATTATTATCCCTATTTAACAGATAAGGAATGAGGCACAGAGAAAATAACTGTTCAAAATCACAAACCTAGTAAGTGAGACTGTCAGGATTTAAACCTAAGATGTTTGGCTCTAGAATCTATGCTTTTAACCCCTACCTTCCCTGTCTCAGAGTGAAGGCGATTCTTCAAAACAGTGATTGTCAAATTGTTTAACATGTTTTAGAATATATTCTGGGGGCATACGTAACAGGAATGACAAATCTGCCGACGCAGTTCATTTGTGAGGCCGCAGAATGAAGTGTGTCTGAACTGGTCTGGTTGTCGTTTACCTCTCTAGTCATTTCTTTAGGGCTTACCTTTGGCAAATGGCATCTTTCTCACAAGCTTTACATTTGGAAACTGTTTGTGAATAAAACAGTTTTTGAGAGCATTCTAGCTCCAAATCGACATAATATTTTCCCTTCCAAGTTGTTATTATTTGTAATAACATTGCTCACTTGCATGCTTCTCTTCTTGGTGGTGGTCAGTCGTACTGACTATAACAGCAGAGCTCTGCTTGGAAGTGGCAAAAGAGATGAAAGTAAAATTGATAACTAAGCTTGGTGAGACTTGAGAATGGAATAGGACAAGATGGGTTATTGCTTTGGAGAGGTTTTGATCTAAATATGGAAAGTGATTATGAAGTGTTTGTAAAGTTTTGGAGAATCAGTATGACCCTATAAAGACAACAGGCAGGAATGCCATGCTTGAATCGTAATCTACAAGCTAAGACCCTACAGGGCTCATGACTCCCTAAATATGTTCTCAGAGAGATTTCCAATAAAATCATATACACATACATAATGACTGGCATATCGAGTTAGGGTACATTTGAGATTAGTGAGGAGGAATACAAATTCAGATTGGATGGCAGAGCTGTGTGCTTTTCTCCAGCCACTTTAAGTTATGATGGTGCAAGAATAGAGAAAGCAGGTTTGGATTTAACTGAGCTTGTGGTTTCACCAAGCTAGATAGGGGAAGCGAGTTGAGAGAGTCTATTCTCAACTATTTGTTCTTCTATGTAAATTTTCAAAGTACCTTGTCAAGTTTCATGTAAAAGTTTTGTGATTTTGACTTGAACTTCTTTGATCATACTAATCAGTTTGGGAATAATTGCCTCCTTTATGATACTGAATCTTCTTATAACTCTTCATATCTTTGTCTCTATAATATCTTTTAATGAAGTTTAAAATTTTTCTCCAAAAAAATAAATAAATAAAAGAAATCACATGTACGAAATCTAGCAACAAAGGACATGAAGAAAAATTGTCTATCACTTCCTTGTTCAGTATTTTCATAGTTAAAGCTGTTTATGAAATTTTTCCATGTAGGTTTCATCATAAAATTATGAAATAAGTTATTACTGTCTCAAATTCTTCCTTTGAGACTCAAATGGTTTAGTAATAACAAATGCTGTAACTTGGCTGCCGATTTAGAAATAGTTCTCTTGTAGCTGTTTTCTGAGTTTTTATCCTTTGAGTAGGCTGTCTTGCCTCTCTCAGAGATATTGTGTTATATCTCCCTTGGAAAAATACACCTTCCCTCCCCTCCCTTCCCTTCCCTCCCCTCCCCTTCCCTTCCCTCCCCTCCCCTTTCCTTCTCTCCCCTCCCCTTTCCTTTTTTTCCTTTCCTTTTTCCTTTTCTTTTTCCTTTCCTTTCCTTTCCTTTTTTTCAGCTTAGTTCCCTTACATAACACAAAATTTAGAAAGGCAATGTCTTCAAGAGATTGTGTAAAGGTTATAAGGCATCATGCATTATTTTAATTAATTACTCAAGTTCATACTGATTATATTAGATTTTTTGAAATCCAATAATTTGACTAAAATGAGGGTTCTCTTTTTGTGTGTGCACATCCGCATGCATGTAAAATTTGGCTATGTTCGTATTAGTTTCCTAAGGCTGCCATAACAAAATACCACAAACTGGGTGGTTTAAAGAAACAGAAATGTATTCTCTCACACTTTTGGAGGCTAGATGTAGGAAATCAACTTGTTGACTGAGCCATGCTCCCTTCAAAGCCTCTAGAATCCTTCCTTGCCTCTTCCAGATTCTGGAAGCCTTGGTGTTCCTTGGCTTGTGGCAGTATGACTCCAATTTCTGCCCCATCTTCACATGGCTGTCTTCCCTATGTGTCTCTGTCTTCTACTTTTCTTAAAAGGATCCCAATCATATTGGATTAAGGGCCCACCCTACTCCATTATGACCTCATCTTCACTAACTACATCTGTGATGACCCTATTTTCAAGTAAGGTCACATTCTGGGGTACTGGGGTTAGGACTTTAACATATCTTTGGGGAGGACACAATTCAACCCACAGCAATATCTAGTTACTAAGAAATCCCTTGTAAGCTTTTTAGGAATATAGGCATATTAATTTAAAAACGTAACTTTACCTTTGTTATTTGAAATAGAGAAAAGAAACAAATGAAGGAATATACTATTAAAATCTGCAGTGATAAAATTTTGCATGTCAACCAGGCTTTTATGGGAACTCTTCATTTTCTACTTCAGCAAAAGCTTGGAAGGCAATGTTTTTTATATTTTTGATTAAGATATTTGGCTGAATCACTGAAGTTAATATAGTTTTCTTGAATATGTTTCCAAGCCGGTTCAACTTTCTACCTAGTTTTCATATTTGCTTTCAGAAATGAGAAAGATAGAGTTAGAAGAGAAGCTCATCTAAGTTAAACACACCATGTGACTATCCTCTTTCTCTTTTTTTTCTTACTTTGAAACGTATAAAAGGAAACTGTCTTCTTTCAAGAAAGGCTCTAAAGAATCTCGTTACATTTATAAAGACTTCCAAATGCTGTAATAAATCTGCCGGCATCATCTTTAATTCAGAGCATTGTTGCAACTCTCCTACTGTAAAACACATCTTTCTGAGCTGCTTATCCCAATATTTGATGTTGGCACTAGAGAGAAATTAAAGGCTAAAAATAAACAATAAAAAATGATTTTGAAGGTAGATCAGAGTGAGAGAGTCATTAGGTTTAACCCCCTGATTCACAGATGAGGATATTGAAGCCCAGAGGCTCCTGAAGGTCACCGAGCTGGGGATCTAGAATCTTGCTCTACTGAATCACATCGTATTTTCTTCCATATCTTATTCAAAACTTGTGCAAAAGGTGAAGAATAGTTGGCACTGAGTTGTACACTTTAAATGCATGAATTGTATGGTATGAGAATTATACCTCAATAAAGCTGTTTAAAAAAAGATTAATGGCTGGGTTTCAGAGGTTCAGCAATGAAAGCACAATACGCTTAGGAAACATTCATTTTAAATAATAGTTTCTTTTTAAAAAACTGCACAGTACATAGTCACCTGAAAACAGCAACTAGCCCCAATTCTAAGATCTAAATAACAACTTAAGCTAGACTTAGTTTTATTTACAGCACTATCAATTTCATAGAGATAGAAGGTGATTTAGAGAAGGAAAATTGTTTAAGAAATAGTCTTAAAACATTTATTGACACCCAGAAAAGTCTGCACACATTTATAAGGTTAAGTTAAAATGTAAACTCTTAAATAATGCTCTGTCATGGAGCTTGAAGTACCATACTGCAAGTTCACCTTCCCAGAGGACAAATTAGGTTAACAGGAAACCGTGTTTTTTCTGTTCTTTCTTTCTGGAACTCTTATTAGTGATTCACAGGCCTCCCAAATTTATCTTCTAGCTTTTTCATCTTTTGTCTTCTGTATTACATCTTTGTCTTTTTTAAGAAAAATAATCAGCTTTACTGAGATATAATTTTTATCCAACAAAGTTCACTCATTTTAATCATATAATTCAATGAGTTTTGACAACGTATATAGTCGTGTAACCATCAACACTATCACTCCAAGAAGTTCCCTGTCCCCTCTGCAATCACTCCCTCCCCTCCCCCTGCCCCTGGTGGTTTTGCCCTTTTAAGAATCACATAAACAGAATCATAGGGTATGGAGGCTTTTGTGTCTTGCTTCTTTCATTAATATAATCCTTTTGAGTTTCCTCCATGCTGTGTATATCAATAGTTTATTCCTTTTTATTGCCGAGTAGGATTCCAAAGCCACAATATGTTTATCCATTCTTAGTTGATGGACGTTTGGGTTGTTTCCAGTTCTCATTTCTCTTGGATAAATATCCAGGAGTAAAATTGCTGAGTCATATCATTAGGTATGTTTAACTTTATAAGTAATTACCAAATGATTTTCCAAATTGGTGGTACCATTTTATACTTGCAAGAACATTCATTATGTAGTCTTGCCAAATTTTGTAGCTTTGACTGTTCTATTTATGTCCATGATTCATTTTGAACTAATTTTTTTATTATGATGTGAGATAAGGATCAAAGGTCGTGTGTGTGTGTGTGTGTGTGTGTGTGTGTGTGTGTGTGTTTGCATATGGATGTCCAATTTTTCCAGCACAATTTGTTGAAAAGACTATGCTTTCCCCACTGAAATACTTTGACACCAGTGTAAAAACCTGACTATATATATGTGGGTCTATGAGTCTATTTCTGGACTGTATTCTGTTCCACTGATCTACTTGTCCATTTTTATGCCAGTACTACACTGTCTTAATTATTGTAGCTTTATTATAAATCTTGAAGTCAAGTTGAAGTCCTTCTAGTTTCTTTAATTTCTCTAGCAATGTTTGTAGTGTAATGGTCTTGGGCATATTTTGTTAAATCCATCCTTAAATATTTCATGTTTTCTGAGGCTATTGTAAATGGTGTTGCTTTTTTTAAAAAAGAAAATACTTCAATTTCCATTTGTTTGTTACTAATACATCTTTTCGTTCTTTTTTCTATTTCCCTGGGAACTTTTACAAATGTAACTTCCAACACTTTAATTTTTTAAAGTTGCAATTAAAATCTTTTTGATGTAGTAAAATGAAATTTACCATTATAACCACTTTTAAGTGAGCAGTTCAGTGGCATTAAATGCACTCACATTGTTGTGCAACTATCACCACTATCCATCTCCAGAACTTCTTCATCATCGCATAATGAAATTCTGTGTATACCAAATACTCTCTAAATACTAACTCCCCATTTCCACCTTCCCTTAGCCCTGGTACCCACTATTTTACTTTCTGTCTCTATGTATTTGACTATTCTAGGTACCTCATATAAGTGGAGTCATACATTACTTGTTCCTTTGTGTCTGGTTTATTTCACTTAGTCTTCAACCATGTTGTAGCATGTATCAGAATTTCATTCCTTTTTAAGGCTGAATAGTATTCCATTGTATGTATATATCACATTTTGTTTTTCCATTCATTCATTAATAGACCCTGGGTTGTTTCTACCTTTTGGCTATTGTAAATAATGCTGCTATGAACGTGAAATTGGTTTTAATTTGTGAACCCACTCATGTTCTTTGATTTTTTTTCATTTTTGTTATTTCTGTTTTTTGTTTTATGGAATGATATATGCTGTTATCTCCCTGTAAATATTAAAGTTTCTATGATGTTTTCTTCTGTTTTCTGTATGCCTCTGTTCCCTCAAGTTTCTTTTTCTGTTTATTTTCATTTTTAGCTTCCATTCAAGATTTTTGTGAAATGACTGGTGGTTCTTGTGTTTTGTTTTATGTTTAAGAGTAGAGAATTTTAAAAAATGGATGGAAGCTTTGTGGGGAGAAGGGGGCAGGTGGGGCTCATCAAGTCTTTTTACTGGGGTACTCCAAATGCCAATACTTTGAGAAATTTTCACTGGAACCATTTTGTTTCTCCACAAATGAATTCTCCAATTTCCTTTCTGGAGGAGAATGAGGTATAGGGGACAGCAGGGGCTGGGGGAGCAGTGATAGTGGGGCAGTGGTGATATGTTTAAGCCTTGCTGCAGGCTTTCTGGGTGTAGGAAGGGGACAAAGGGGCTGAGGATTCCTCTCTTACTTAATCCACTTGTTTTCAATACTAGCACCTCCAAGGGCTGAGCATCTCAAGGATTCTATGGCACAAAATGACTTACTTCTAGTTGATATTGCCCCTTGAGAGGTGTTTAGGTTGTAACTTCACAGTCTGCTAAATCAGTAACTGCTCCTCTATCTGCTTTGTCTTCCAAAAATATGTTGAAATATTTTATACACTGTTGTCTCCTCTGTTATTCTCTTTGTCTTTGTTGGTTAATACCATTTTTATTGCTTTACTGACATTTTAATGGGGTTTTAGGAGGGAGAGGAAATGAATGACACACCATATTTAACTCATTAGAGTAAATAGTATTTATCATTTCATAAGTGATTTACAACATTACTTTTACCACCTGACAGGAAAAATTTCCACTCCGGACAATAAATAAAACTCAGATAAAATGGAAATAATAGATGATAATAAGTTTGTAGTAATAAAAGGAAAATGAATTTCAAAAAAGACACATGCAGGGTAATATACTATAGCACTTCCAGTGATTAATGTGTTTCTCAGTTCTCAGGAAAGTAGAAAAAAAGTTGAATATGAGCAATATAGATCTGTTGATTAAAAAAATCATATACCTCATAAATACAAGTAGTATATAAAAGAATCATTTATTGTTTAACTTTGTAATTTATAGAGTTTGCTTAACCTCTTATTGCCTTTCTTTCAGCCATTTCCTTCTCTTTAGCATCTTCATTAGTGGCTGGTTAGTTACAGAAAGAGGCAAAAGTCTACCAGGCAATTCTACCACTTGTTATTGGCTAAGCGGCTGGAGTTACCAGTTTAATGAGGGTTTAAGAATTATCTGAGGCTTAAATTATTGGTGCTGCCCCTATTACTATAGATTACTTAGTGCTGAATAGAATTAAACTGGGCACTTACTGGAATATTATTTTGAGTTCTGAGTTTAAGGTGAATAGAGAAAACAAAATGAGCGCCTATTTAAAAACTGGACCTATTGGAGTTTTTTGTTTTGTTTTGATTTGTACTGTCTAGGAAAAGAAAAGGATCAGTGGAAATAACATTGTTCAAATACGTCCAGAGATACTTCATGTTGATCTTTCCCAGGGCTCTACTCTAGGCCTTTTTCTCCCATGGGCAGTAGACAGTATCCACCAACCTGCTTGGCCATCCTCTCCTTTACCCCACCATTTTTCCTCAAATATTTACTCATGAAACCTAACCAACAGGTTTAGCTACCTGCTCTCCAGACTAGATTTAAGCTCCAGCCCTAGTTTTCCAGCTGTCTCCTGATTATTTCTACTACTCCAATGTTCTTCAGGCAACTCAAGTTCATTGTATCTAAAAACTTAGGTCATTATATCCTCCCCAGCATTACTCACCCATTCTGTGCTCCTCTCCTGACTTCTTTTCTTTAATAATGGCAGTACCAATTTACCTTGTCACCTAAACTTAAACCTTAGAATCAGCTTCTCTTTCTTCAGCCTCTCCATCCTATTAGTCACCAAATTCTATGAATTCAACTTAAATGTTTTTCAAATTTATCTTCTCCTATTTCCTATGCTATTAGTTTAGGCTTTCATCAACTTCTGCCTGAACTATAAGCAATAGTTATGTTTCACTTAGACCAGTCTGTCTGTCTGTCTCCCTCTCTCTATTATATATTGATACATGTAATATATATTCATACACATATGTATATACATACATACATGCACACACATATGAATGTGTATACACACATATGTATATATACCTATATATTCTTACGTAAACTAGACTATATGTTCCTTGATGTTAGGAAATGTGTTAGATGCTCAATAGATTTTAGTTGAAGAAATGAATAATGTTTATTTTAAAGTTAGTGACCACCTGGTTTCTATTTCCATTTACAATAAAATAACAAAATTTATACCTCAATGTTTAGGTATTAGGAAGAGTGGGATACCTACTAGAGTGAGTTATTTATAACCCAGATAATTTTGTAAACTCTTCTTTGTAGTTCTTTTTTCCTCATGAGGACAGATTTTATTTCTCTAAGATGGTTTAGGAATTTCTTTGCTTGGATTTGTGATACTTAGAACAACTGATCAAAAATAGTTTTTTTGCTAGATCAAAATAAATATCACCAGAGAAATGATGCATATTAAACCAGGAAGGAAATGCAGTATTAACACAGAGGACCCTTTTGGGCCTTATGACTTTCACTTGCATATTATATGATTTCTCTTTGAAACTTGAAATTTTAATTTTAGGTCCAACTCTAATTGTCAGTGTATAACCAGCATGGCCAAAGACGTTGATTTTATACTATTTATATGTCTATTCTTATTACAGATGAACTTAGTGTATGTCAAGATGTTAGCCAGAACCATAAGCTGCATTTCACAAAAAGGTACATTTCATGAAATCTAAAATCCCAGTGAAATGGTAGGGACAATGACATAGCAAGCTGTTAATTTTTCCCTTAAGAGTGCCAAAATGATGTTTTAGTCTTTTTTGAATACAAAGGTTGAACGTAGCTCATTGGTGCTCTTTGAACACAAGCAAGTCTTTCTCTGTTGGCAAAAAAGCTGTGATGCACAGCTTCTTGAAACAGATTTGTCAGGAATCTACCTTTCATCTTTCTCCCATGGTTGCTGAATCTTCTCTCCAGTCTACATCCTACAGTATGTAGACAAGAGTACACCCATCCCACGCTTTTAACTCTCTCAGGGGGCATACATGATGCAAGGACAATTAACCTGTTCTATGTATGTATACCAGATTAGGTGTCAACTCGACACTCTACAATAAGGTATACTACTACAGAAATGGAATGGGCTATTTCCCTAAGTAGTGAGTCTCCCTTTACTGAAAGTGTTCATGCACATTTGTGTCTGATTTGTTCAGTGCCGTTGTTCAGAGTCTTGAACAGTGCTTGGTGCAGAGTAAATACACAATGTATATATACATATCATGTATGAATGAATTAAGCACATAATGGAAGCACAACATGGCTGATGTTTCAGTTAGCTTTTGCTGCGTAATGGACCATCCCAAAAGGTAGTAGTTTAAAATAGTGATTCATTATTTATCATGATTCTGTGGGTTGGCTGAACATTCATTCTGAGATGGTCTCATATTTCTGGGACATCAGCTCTGTGGCTGGGACGGCTAGGTCTTTCTCTCCATGTCTGTCATCTGGGGCCTCAGCATGCCAAGAGAGAGAGCGTGGAAGCTGTAATACTTCTGCTGGTTAAGCTTGGAACATTTCCAGCATATTCTATTGGACAAAAAAGTCACAAGGCCAGATCCAGAGATGGGGAAATTGACCCAACCTCTTGATAGGTGTTGTTGCAGAGTTTGTAGCCATTTTTAATCTACCACAGATGGCCAAGTCTAAAAAACCTTCTGTAGGGAATTCTTGTAATGGGAGGGAGATTGGTCAAGCTGATTTCCCAGAGTTCTTCCAACTCTGAGATTCCACCAGCCGGAATGGATATTTTTTAATGTTCTAAGAGAGAACAGTTATTAACCCATTGTAACTGGAAACTTTAAACTTCTACATCTGGTAAGATAATTTCAAAGATAATTCATTGAATAATTATTTTCTATTATTATGAACTAGAATTTATACTCTTCCTTTAACCATTTCAAAATACCTACAAGAATGTTCTTGTTAGTGAGAGTGGTATTTACATCTAGTTACCCTAATGTGTCACTAATACTACTTTTAATTCTGGTATAGCAGTAACATTCTCCTTTCCTTATGCTTTGTTGACCATACTATGAACACTGGATAAGCTCTTTACTCTTATTCATCCATCAAATACTTAATTTTTTAGAAGTCACTGAGATAACAATATAAAATTCTTATTTTTCTCCTGTGTCAGAGGAGAGTGCTTATATTATTGCCTCAATATTTAATGCTATTTACTATTAAAATTATAAATCTACCACTTTTATGTAATCATTCTTTTATGACAATTTTAATAAATTAAAGATATTTCTTTGTGACTATTTTAGTAATAGCAGATACAGAGATATACGAATGCAGAAATATCATATAAGCAACTTACAATTAATATGTTAAAACCCTGTGAAACTTTCCATTAAGGAGTTTCAGAACAATCACAGTAGGAAAAACGGTATGGGGAAGACTGAACTGCTGATGGCTCAATTGTGATTTAATAGAAAAGTTCATACCATAGAATTTTGCTAGTATATTTTTGTATATGTATGGACTTAGTTGAAAAATCGTGTATGTTTTTGATAATTTTTGACAAATATTTGACAAATACTTGAAACAGGACTGTTTTAGTTATTATTGAGGAATCTGTTTTGTTAAAAATTTTTACTTTGGCATTAACCTCCTGCCCCCAGATTCTACACTAACACTTCTCTCTTCCTACTCTTCCCAACTCTTCTAAAAACAAACAAACTCAAAGCAACTCACAACAATTTTCTAAAAATAAAGCCAGTTCATCTCTGTGGGATTGGTAAGTCAGGTCTTCTTTTTTTTTTAATAGATTTAATTAATTAATTAATTTTTTGGCTGCATTGGGTCTTCCATTGCTGTGTGTGGGCTTTCTCTAGTTGCGGCCTGCGGGGGCTACTCTTCTTTGCAGTGCGAGGGCTTCTCATTGTGGTGGCTTCTCTTGTTATGGAGCACAGGCTCTAGGCATGCGGGCTTCAGTAGTTGTGGCACACGGGCTTCAGTAGTTGTGGCTGGCGGGCTCTAGAGTGCAGGCTCAGTAGCTGTGGTGCACAGGCTTAGCTGCTCTGCAGCATGTGGGATCTTCCTGGACCAGGGCTGGAGCCCGTGTCCCCTGCATTGGCAGGTGGATTCTTAACCACTGCACCACCAGGGAAGCCCCGACAAGTCAGGTCTTGAATGTATTGTTGATAACTAACCTGATCAGGTAACATTGCCAGGAAATCTTGTTCTACCTTTCCTTTAAAAAAAAATAATAAAGTTTATTTATTAGTTTTACATTTACAGAAGAACTGAACATTAAAGAGAGTTCTTATACACTCCCATGCCCACCTCCCAATCGGTTTCCCCTGTAACTAACATCTTGCATTGGTGTGATGAACCAATACTGATATATTACTAAAGTCCACAGTTTACATTACGGTTCACTCTTTGTGTTGTACAGTTCTGAGTTTTGCCAAATGTAAAATGTCATGTATCCATCATCACAGTGTCATACAGAATAGTTTCACTGCCCTAAAAATCTCCTGTGTTCCACCTCTGTGTCCCTCCTCCCTCCCCCCAAGCCCTGCTTTTCCTTTTTAATACCCAAATTGAGCCTAGGGTAATATTAATTAGTTGGAGCTAAGAATTTGCTTAAATAACCCATGATTCCCCATGGCAATCAACATTTCCTTTTTTTTAAAAAAATTAATTTATTTATTTTTGGCTGCATTGGATTTTTGTTGCTGCACATGGTCTTTCTCTAGGTGCGGCGAGCGGGGGATACTATTTGTTGCGGTGCGTGGTCTTCTCATTGCGGTGGCTTCTCTTATTGTGGTGCATGGGCTCTAGGCGTGCGGGCTTCAGTAGTTGTGGCATGTGGGCTCAGTAGTTGTGACTCGCGGGCTCTAGAGTGCAGGCTCAATAGTTGTGGCGCACGGGCTTAGTTGCTCATGAGGGATCTTCCTGGACCAGGGCTCGAACCCGTGTCCCCTGCATTGGCAGGCGGATTCTTAACCACTGCGCCACCAGGAAAGTCCCAATCAACATTTCTTAATCGTCAATTCAGACTAGCACTGTTCAATAGAAATAAAATATAAGCCATATATATTTAAAAATTTCTAGATGATGCATTAAAAAGAAACAAATGAAATTAATAATATATTACATTTATCCCAGTATAGCCAAAATATTATCAATCCAACATGTAACCAATATAAAAATTGAGATATTTAAATTTTTTTGTACTAACTCTCAAAATCTAGTGTGCATTTCAAACTTACAGCACATCTCATTTCAGATGACTCACATTTCAAGTGCTCAGTAGCCAGGAGTAGCCAATGACTAAGGTATTGAACAGTGCAGGCCTAGACTGTGAGCAACTTGAAAGCAAGCTAACCTCCTCTCTCCAGGGCCTCCAGATTAGGCAGGAAGGGAATATTTTTGAAAGGTATATCAGAAAGATAAAAAGGATCTCTAAACCTCTGGATGCTGATACTTAAATGTTCTGCAACCACTTTCTTTAAACCCTCCAGTTCTGGAAAAAGTGGAATGGGGATTATGTTCATTCTGGCATACCAAAGAAATGAGTATGTATTTGGCTTCCTGACTCCCAGAAGGCCTGAATCATCCGAAATGTTGACTCATGAGCCTAAAGTGACTGAAATATAACGTGAATCAAATTTGCCCTCCAAGGCATCGTTCTCTTTCCACTTTCCTCTCTCCCCTTCCTCTTTGGGTGACTCATCCTTCTACCAAGTAAGAGTCCAGTAGCGGGCAGATCCCAAAACCCTCTTTGAAGGAGATGAGCAGACTTTCAAATGGTCTGCCCCAGTCCCTAGATCGTCCAGCCCAGCTGTTTTGCCTACGTCATCCAGGATCCGCAGTTTAGACTGGGACTGATTGTAAAACTGTCAAAAATATTATTTTTTCTTTTAAGGTGGTGATGGTAGTAGTGATAAGGTGGTTTGGGAATTTAAGTTTGAAAAAAGACAATCTTATATCAAAATCTAAAATTTAACGTATACTTCAATCCTTAAGGCTACTCCACGGTCCCGTTATTTGGTACCTTTCTGCGCTCTGGGATTTTTCCTTTCCCGGGAGGAAAGTTTCCACTCCCAGTCCGCAAGATAACGCCTTTCCGGTGGCGCGCCAGGAGCGTCTCCGACCCCTCAGGGCAGGCAGGCAGCCGGCTCGCTTTCCCAGTACTCTAATTACACAGACTGACCTCCAGCTGTGGGCAAGGCCTAGCCCCCCCCCCCCCCCCCCCCCAGTTCGACCCTCAACTACCCTAGGCGGACTGTGGGGTTCCCAGCTCCAAACCCCGCCCATCGAACCCAGCCTGGCCGGTAAAAGAGAGGAAGTGCGGTAACACCCACCCACTTGCGTCTTTTTCCTTTTCCGTTGGGCCGGCTGGTTGCCCGTCAACTCTATCTCTTAGCCGATTGGCTCGCTTCCTCCCGCGTTAGTGCCTGCCTCTCCCTGGCAGGAGGGTGAGTCACGCCAAACTGGGCGGAGAGTCGGCTGGCCTCTCTCCTTCGCTCGTCTGGGCGGCGGCGGCGGCGGCAACTGGGGACGGGGCGGGTGGCGCATCACGGGCGCGGAGGCAGGAGGAGCAGTCTCATTGTTCCGGGAGCCGTCGCCACTGCAGGTCCCTCGGCTCTTTGGGCCCTGCCCCTCTCAGTCTTCCCCACCCCCCATAACTGCCCGCGGCTGTGAGGAGAAGCGTCTCCCGCGGAGGCAGCAGCTGCAGCATCATCTCTTCCCCGCCAGCAATGGAAGACATGGACCAGTCGCCAATGGTCTCCTCGTCCTCGGACAGCCCGCCCCGGCCTCAGCCCGCGTTCAAGTACCAGTTTGTGAAGGAGCCCGAGGACGAAGAGGAAGAGGAGGAGGAAGACGAGGACGAGGACGAGGACCTGGAGGAGCTGGAGGTGCTCGAGAGGAAGCCCGCCGCCGCGCTGTCGGCGGCCCCAGTGCCCGCCGCCATCGCCACCCCGGCTGGCGCGCCCCTGCTGGACTTCGGCAATGACTTCGTGCCCCCGGCGCCCCGGGGGCCCCTGCCGGCAGCGCCCCTCGCCGCCCCGGAGCGGCAGCTGTCTTGGGACCCGAGCCCCGCGTCGTCGGCGGAGCCAGCGCCCTCCCTACCCTCCATTACCAAAACCTCGCCCTCCCAGCTCTCTGAGGACGATGAGCCTCCAGCCCGGCCTCCCCCTCCTCCCCCGGCCGACGTGAGCCCTCAGGCGGAGCCCGCGTGGATCCCGGCTGCCCCTGCCCCCGCCGCGCCCCCCTCCACGCCGGCCGCGCCCAAACGCAGGGGCTCCTCCGGCTCAGTGGGTGAGTGCCGCGCCCTTCGCCTCGCGCCGCCCCTCGCGCCCCTCCCTCTTTTGTGCGCAACCCCCAAAGCCTGCGCCCAGCCTTCCTCTCCGCCTGGAGGGGCTTTGTCTGCGGACCTCGGGGCGAAGGCGCCCCCGCTGGTGGGAGCCGCGGGGAGCAGGGTGGGGCGGTCGAGGAAGACCGGGCTTGTTCTTTATTGTCCGTCTGGGTGTCGGGGAACAAGTGCACCCCGCCCGCTCCCAGGTTCTTCTCTCAGGTCTCCATTCCACCGCGTCCGGGAGGTTAGGAACCCACCCCTTGCAGGAGCTGGGTGTGTATCGAGGAACTAAGGGTGCGGATTCATCGGGCTGGCTCGGTTCCGGGGTGAGGATGGAAGGCCTTGGTGGCCTAATCTTTTGTCTACCCGTCTGGGTTGCTCCTGGGGAAAAGACGCAGTTTTGCTGTTGGTCTTTGCCTGCATTCACCTCTGGCCCCCCTCAACCCTCCCTCGGCTTGGGTGGCCCCATGCGCTTCATCCCCCCCCTCCCCCCGCTGGTCCAGTGGAGAACATCCACTTTGACCCGACTGCAGTGAAGGGAGAGCGCCTCCAGTGGTGTGGCGCGTGGAGAACTGGGGAGAGGAGTTCTGGCGAAAGCCTGCTACCGCCCAGCTTACCGGGTTGTGATGTGGCGTCTCTCCCCGCCTCCCGGCTTAACCGAGCCGGGGAAGTAGGACCTGGGCGTCGTGTTCCGAGGGGGCGCAGTGCTGCCAGGGGCTCTGCCGCAGGGTCAGGGGAATTGCTGTTAGGGTGGACAGGTTTAGCCTATTAAGGCATCGTGATTGAATCGTAGAGAAAAAAGGAAAAGGCAAAATGGTTGACATTCCTAAAGAAGGGGAAACCTGTGGATTCCCTATCGGGAATAGGCCAGTTGAACTTGTGGCAGGTTTACCATGAGACTTCATGAAATGTTTTGAGACAGACGTTTTCGTTTATTGGTTAGAAATACTACTTCGTAGAAGTAATGTTTTAGGTCTGCAGAGACAAATCTGCATAGTCTGTGAATAGTTTTCAAATCTTTTCATTCACGAGCATCTGGTTGTGTGTTGTTGTTATTATTATTAGTGACATTGTTTTATTACCCTTTTCATCTTGGGAAACTTTATTTTAGAAGAGAAAAAATCAAGTTCGTTAGAGATTGAGAATTCATCTTATTAGACACGTTAATTAGCTTAATAACAAATAGCTTGTTACTTTTGGGACAAAGTGTCCCACTAGTAGTAGGATTTTTATGTATAAAAGGGCAAGAATCAGGTAGTGTAACAACCTGCTGAGAAATTGTCATAGCCTTGTAGGATTTTAAAAATGGTTCTTTTTCTAGAAAAAGGAACTCAGTGGGAGATCACAGAAGAATTTTTTTTTCTTCAATTCACTCCTGCTCCACAGTGGGGAAAATAAGCCAATAGTGATGTTTCTGAGTAGCATTTTGATATTGACATACCCCCAAACATTACTCAAAACATTATTCACTACACTAAAGATACTAGAATCTGAGGAGTAACTCAAATTTTCCTTTTTCTGGGTAAAAACACACATTTTAGAGAAACTAAGGTGAGGTAGAAAAATATTAAATAATAATAAATTTGCAAATGATAAATTTAATGATTAAGAAAGGCATACTAATTTGTCATCTTGTATTCCTTCATGGAAACAAAGAAAAGAGTTCTGTTGTTTGAACCTTGGAGATTCAGGAGGTGACAGCATTCTCTTGGAATTTTGACTTTTGGAATACTAAGTTTGGAAGACAAAGGAGAAAGAATATTGCCTACTCAGCGACTCTATCTTTACATAGTTCCCTAATTCTGTATTGATGTTGCCTATTTGGAAAGTTTAGTTCCTTTAGTAAATACAGGAACATTATGATTTTGGGCACAGATAGTTGAGGCGTTTCACTGAGTCTAGGTTTCTTAACGAGTTCATTCATTCAAGTGATTATTGATTACCTACAAAGAGGCACTATTCTAGGCTATGAGGATATAGCAATAAGCAAGACACATGTGTTCCCCATGGGGGGAGTACAGGTAATATGCACATAATTAAGGAAGGCAGATTAGTGTTAAGTGTTATGAGGAAAATAAGCAGAATGGTGGTGTGGAAAATGACTGAGATGTGTGGGAGCCTTTTTAGGTAGGGTGGCACTGAGAGAGGCCTTTCTGAGGAGGGGAGATTTAAGCTGCAGGTATAAAAAATTTCCAAGAAGCTCCTAGGAGGCAAAAGCCCTGAGGCAGTAATAAGCGTTGTATGTTTGAGAATCTAGTAAGAAGACTAGTGAGAAAAACTAGGGGGAGAGTGGTATAAGGTGAGCGTGGGGAGGTGGACTACACTTAGATCATTTGAGGTCTCTAACAGGCCATGGTAAAAAAATTTGCTTCTTGAAATATTGTTTATTTTAGAAATGTGCTCCTTAAATATTTATATTGGGATTTTGGAGCAGAAATGTAGTTTTGAAGACTTAGAGAAACTAAAAGGACTGATGTGAGTAAAGACAAAGAGCTGAGAAGTGTGCAGAACATGGTTAGAAACATAGAGCAGTCTGACTGGAAGAGGATTTATGTTAGTGAATATGGTAGATCCCTGACAGTTGTGTATGAAACATTGTTGTTTACCCTATTTTTTGAGTAAACGCTGATTTCCCTTACTTGGTAAGTTGTAATTTCGCTGTTTGCTGTTGTGCTTGGAGCATCCCCATTGCAATGAAGTAACTGAAGTGAGACTGAAGCCTCTCCCCTGCTGACCATTTTTCATGGAGAAGCATTGGCTTCAGGTTAAAAAGGTGGTTGGTTAACCTAGGCTTTGAGGATATGCAAACATTCATAAAGGATGGCATTGAGCTGGTCTCTGGACGTGTTCTAAGCCAGTGTTAATTAAGATTGAAAATATGTGGTAGATCTGGATTCTGAAGGGTGTTGAATGCCAAATTAAGGAATTAGGGTTTTATCATCCTGCTTTTATTCATACTCTGCCATTCACAGTTGCCTTTGCTTTTGGCAATTTAAATAATGAAACAAAAAATGTTTTTGTTGTTTCCCAAATATAAAGTTATTTCATTATTTTTCATCCTTCTGAATTACTGCTTTAGACGTTGGGAAGCCACTGAAAATTATTGAACTGAGGCACAGCATCATGAAAGCAGTGTTAGAATAGTGAGTTGGTGACAATATTCAAGATAGGTTGGAAAGAAAAATAGGGGAACTATTTAGAAATCTTTCACAGTAGTTCTGAGAGAGGTGAGTAGAGCCTGAACTAGTTCATTACTAGTTCATTCAGTGGAAATGGAATACAGGGAGGAATATAAGAAACTCTAGGAAGCATGCTTTTTTTGGCTCTGAATCTCTGTTTTTATAGTTAGGTTAATAAGACGTTTTATGAAAGCAAAGTTGATAGGACTTGGAGGCCATGGATATAAATACAAAGAAAAGAATGTTGATGCTTATTAAATCAATTTCAGAGATTGTCCAAAGTTGTTTTTGCAATGGAAGCTTGTATAGAATTGAATATTGCTCATAAGTATAGGTTATGGCTTAAGGATGAAAAATTATTAGTCTTTTACAAAGTCATTTATTATATGATTATTTATATCAGCATAGGAGCACATATTAGAAATGTTAAAAGATTTTGAGTGATACATAGTTTAAATCTTAAGTATCAGTCCTTAACATAAAGTTCAAGTAAACAGTGATGTGACACTCCCAGGAAGTAGTTGCCTCTAAAGAAAGGGATGTCATGCCATAATCCATTCCCCATCCTCTCGCCTCCTATTATAATCTAGAAAATGATAACAAGGAATGGAACTGATGAATTTAGAGATTCTGAATAATTCTCTTGTTAACCATTTCTAATTTTTTGACTAGGAATAACAGTTGGGAACAAGTGGTGTGCTCCTTAAGGATAAAGTGAATTACATTTCACATTGGTTCCTAGGAAGCTCAGTGTCAAATTTATAGTTCTTTTTAGTAACTCATGAGCTTCCTCAAATCCTTTTTAAAATGAAGTGATGAATATATATTGAACCTTTGATACATGTCTAATTATGTGGAATAGTATTTAGAAAACATGCTATTTGAGCACTGTATTTCTGTAAACTTGGAAGATTTGCTATGTTACATGAAACGTTTCCAAAAAGGAATATATTTTCTATTGTTCAGTAATTGACTCTGTTTTATGTGTAGTTATTTCATAATATACCTAAAAGCAGTTTATTTGAACCACTGCTGTTGCAAGGCCCCAATTTAAATGACACATTTTAAAGGTTCTTTGCTAGCCCAGGGTAAAAGTACCAACCAAATGGATAATAGTTCTTAATTTTTCCCTGGGACCTCTAAGTAGAAGTAAATGTTGGCAGATGAACTATTCTTATAGTACATTCTTTGAGACTTTTTGTTCCTGTTTCTAAATATAGACCCTAGAAGGTCCCTCTGGGGGTGGTAGCACCAGGGATGGGAACTGTAAGGGCAGAACCATAATTCATCAGCAGTGTTTAAATGGGTGAGTGTGACCTTTGTGGCTAGCTAATGTAGGACATAGGCATGCAAAATGGTAGGACCCAGCTCTGCTTATGCTAAGGTGTTCTCAGACCAATGGCCTCATCATTCTTCTCAACTCTAAAGGGGAATTGATAATTTCACATCTAAATTGATGGTTTTTTGTTTCTTGGAATTGTGATTCTTAATTTTTAAGTTACTTTACTCATGTGTTCCCGTAACATTCTATTCTTACCTCATCATATGTATCATACTATATATGGGAATAGTATGTTTACTCATTTCTGTTCACCAGACTATATGCTCCTTGAGGAAGGGGGCTGTATTACCTTTTTTCCTTGAGGAAAAGGACTGTATGACATTATATTTGCATTGCTGAGCACAGTGCCTTAGATGTGGCATAGGCACTCAGATATTTGTTGAATGAATATAATATTATAGATGAATCCTGATCTATATTCTGTATCGTTCTAGAATTACTGCAATATTTTCTCTCAAATAAAAATCCCAAGTCTTGGGACTTGCCTGGCGGTCCGGTGGTTAAGACTCTATGCTTCCACTGCAGGGGGCATGGGTTCCATTCCGTGGTCAGGGAAGTTCTGCATCGTGGTGTGGCCAAAAAGAAAAAAAATATCCCAACTCTTTTGAATTAAAGCATTAATTTATTTACATATACAAGGTATATGGATGTACCCTATTTTGTTTAATCAATCTCTTATTGATGGTTAATTAGGTTGTCTTTCAGCTTTTTCTGTTGTAAATAACATTGCTGTGAACACCTTTATATATACCTCTTTGCAAATACATGCATAGAAGTATATATATGTGTTGTAGGATATATGCGTTGTAGGATAAATTCATGTAAGTGGAATTATTGATCCAAAGGGTATATGCATTGAAAATGTTGATAGATAATGCCAAACAATAGGTACTACTCCTACTCTTATAGTAGGAGCTGTAAGCTGCTAAATATGGGATTATCTTTTTAGTAGTCCCTGAGTCCTTTGCTTAGGTGGCCCTCTAGTTTAAAAAAAAACATTATTTTTTTAATGACTTGTTCTTATTACCATAGATGAAGAAGGCTTATAAAGTTTTGTTGTTCAAACAGATTTGGCAATAGTCTGGTTATATTGGTGGTCCCTTGGAAGTTCAATATTAAGAAAAAATTAGCACACTTTTTTTTTTTTTAAACCAGGTTTAGGGTGGAGTACGGGGACAAAAAGATGAGTAGAGATCGTAGTTATGAGAGGTACATGTAGGAGATTAGGAAAGAATACAAGCCCGGACCCGTAAAGTATTTTCTGCTGTCTTAAAACCAGAGGACTCTTGTGGTTGTACTATAGGGCCAATTATATATTTATGTTCTGTCAGCTGCCTTTGTGTTCCGCTTGTTTTTTTCATCCCCAACTTTATATACTGACTTGTAAATTTGAATAATTGGAAGGTGCCATTGTTAAATTTATCTCGGTGTTCTGACAGCCCTAGGTGAAGCTGACCTAAAGCATTAAAAATTTTTTTTTAATCTACTGGAGTCTTTGGTTTCAGAAAAGAAGGGAATTTACTTGTTTAAAATTTTGTTCATCTTTGTTCTACGGGGGTTTAAACCTATCATATAAATCTCTTTCACAAATAGCCTTTATAACTTTTCAGTCTCAACTAATCACCATCATTATTAAGTTATTGAGAGTTTTATTATTCTACCAAGTTCTGGATTCAGTTTGCTAATATTTTGTTAAAGAATTTTGCATGCCTGTGTAAGGAATATTTTTCTGTATTTTTATTTTCTTTTAATAGCCTTGTCTGGTTTTGGTATTAGTGCATAAGTCTGTGAAACATTTTGAGAAGTGCTTGCTCTTCCTTAATTTGCTGAAAGAGTTTCATAAGCATCCTTCGATGTTTATAGAATTTACTAATGAAGCCATCTGGCCTTGGAGTTGTCTTTGTGGAGATGGTTTTAAATTATGGGTATTCTTTTTTTAAGTGATATAAGGCTATTCAGATTTTCTATTTCTGCTTGTGTCAGTTTTGGAAATGTATGCCTTTCAAGGAACTTGACTATTTCATCTTGATGAGTGGACATCAAGGAATTTGTCCGCTCACCTAAGTGTCTAATTTATTGGCATAAACTTGTTCATAATATTCTCTTATTTTTTAGGATTTATAGTGATAGTCCCTCTTTTATTTCCAATACTTATTTTTCTCTTTTTCTTGATCATTTTAGGGATTATCAATTCTGTTGATCTTTTCAAGGAACCAACTTTTGGTTTCATTGATTTTTCTCTGTAGTTTGCATGTTTCCTATATCATTGATTTCTGCTGTTACTTATTTTCTGTTACTTATTTGGGTTTAACTTGCTCTTTTTCTGGTTTCCTTAGGTGGAAGCTTTAAACTTTGAATTTGACCTTTTTTCTAAAAGCATTTAGAGCTATAAATTTCTCTCTAAGCATTGCTTTAGCTGTATCCTGCAGATTTCCATTATCATTTGATTTAAATTATTCTTTAATTTTTCTTGTGATACATTCTTTGATCCATGAGTTATTTAGAATTGTGTGTTTAATTTCCAAACATTAGGGCATTTTCCAGAATTCTATTTTATTGATTTCAATTTAATTCATGTGGTCAAAGAACATACGCTGCATGATTTCAGTCCTTTTAAATTTATTGAGATTTGCTTTATAGAGCAGGAAATGGCTTATCTTGGTGTATGTTCCATGTGTACTTGAGAAGAATGTATATTTTGTTGTTGGTTGTAGTGCTCTATAAAAGTCAGTTCATTGGAGTGTTGTCTAAATCATCTATATCCTTGTTTATTGAGTGTGTGTGTTATGTGCATGTGTGTCCAGTCTATCAATTAACTGAGAGTTGAGTGTTAAATTTTTTAAATAATATTTGTAGATTTGTCCTTGTCTCTCTTTAGTTTTTGCTTCATGTACTTCCATTACACCTTTCCCATATACCTTTAGTGTTGTTATATCTATTTAGTGTTATGTCTGATTACTCCTTTTTCATTATCAAATGCCCCTCTTTACTTCTGGTAATCTCAAGATAATACTCCTTGTGTTTGAATCTACTTTTGCTCGACATTTGTATAGCCATTCCAGATTTTGTAGGATAAGTGCTTGGATCATATATCCTTTTACATTCGTTTACTTTTAATCTACCTGTGTTTTTATGTTTAAAGTGTGTGTCCTGTTAAGTGGCACATAGTAGGGTTTTTATCTAGCCTGAAAACCTCTGCCTTTTAATTGGGGCCATTTACTACATTCGTGTAATTTTTTTTTTTTTTTTTTTTTTTGGCCATATGCAGGCCTCTCACTGTTGTGGCCTCTCCCGTTGCAGAGCACAGGCTCCGGGCACGCAGGCTCAGTGGCCATGGCTCACGGGCCCAGCTGCCCCACGGCATGCGGGATCCTCCCGGACCGGGGCACCAACCCATGTCCCCTGCATCGGCAGGCGGATTCTCAACCACTGTGCCACCAGGGAAGCCCCCAGTGTAATTATTAATATGATTCACTTAAGTCTGTGGCGTGTGGGATCCTCCATTGCGGTGCGTGGGCTTCTCTCTAGTTGTGGCGTGTGGGTTTAGTTGCACCACAGCATGTGGGATCTTAGTTCCCCCACCAGGGATTGAACCAGCGTCCCCTGCATTGTAAGATGGATTCTTAACCACTGGACCACCAGGGAAGTCCCCATTTAAGTCTTTTTTCTCTTTGTCCCACCTGCTTCTGTTTTTTTGGTACTTCTACATATTCCTTCCATCCTTTGTGCTTTTATTGTCATACATTTTACTTCTACATATATTATTATATATTGTAATTATTTAAGCTTCAAAAGTCAGTTCTTTTTTTTTAATTCCTAGGTATTTTATTCTTTTTGCTGCAGTGGTAAATGGGAGTGCTTCCTTAATTTCTCTTTCAGATTTTTCATCATTAGTGTATAGGAATGCCAGAGATTTCTGTGCATTAATTTTGTATCCTGCTACTTTACCAAATTCATTGATTAGCTCTAGTAGTTTTCTGGTAGCATCTTTAGGATTCTCTATGTGTAGTATGTCATCTGCAAACAGTGACAGTTTTACTTATTTCCAAATTTGTATACCTTCAAAAGTCAATTATTCTTGAAGGAAATTAAGGTATGAGAATACTTTATATCTACTCATATATTTACCATTTCTTTAAAGAACTTAGGGAATGAGAATGTTTTGTATCTACACATACATTTGCCATTTCTGCCCTTCATTCCTTCATGAAGATTTGGGTTTCTATCAGGCATCTTTTTCCTTCATTGTGAAGAACTTCATTTAACATTTCTTATTGTGCAGGTCCCTTGGTGATGATTTCTTTCAGCTTTTGTTTTCAGCTTTTGTTTGTCTGTTAATATCTTAATTGAGCTTTACTTTTGAAGGATTTTTTGATGAATACAGTCAATTTTGTTATTTGTGGTGGTTATGGTCTATAAAGTCACAGAAAATACTGAATTAGCAGATACTGAATCATGGTCCCTAGGGGAAATATAGGGTTAGGTTCCTGTGAACCTTTAGTCATAACATTTTTGTTACTCGTCAGTATATAACTTTGTTTTAAGTGTGTTTCTATTTAAAGAAACACATTATTTGATATATATTGTAGACTCATTAACATTTAACTCATGGCTAACAGAACTATAACTCATGTCTGAATGAACCTTATCTAACAAACGTGTTTCCTCTGTAAGGTACATCATAGCCTCTTGCTGTTAAGAACACTAGACAGCACTTCAGCATTGTGCTTAGGGGCCATATCAGAATACCAACAGAAAGCACAGAAATGCAAACAGTAGGGCACTAAATAGACTGCTAAAAGAATACTTGTTTACTGTATGTGAGCTGAAACAAGAAGGAATAGGGTTGCCTTGTTTGACCTCACCTGGCAACATATGTTGGGGGACTGGAATGTATGGCTCTTCTGCATGTGCCTGCTGCTTAAGTACTGATTTTGGGTTTATCAATTTAGTGAGTAGGCCAGTTGGCAAATTAAGGAATCAGATTATGAGGGTTGACTGCATGCAATTCTAGGTTTGCAGTTATTTTCATCATTTTAAAGAATGTTTTATTATCTTTTGGATTGCGTTGTTTCCAGTGAGAGGTCAGGTCATTCTTATTGTTTACCTGCCTTTTCCCTCTGTTTTTAAGATTTTTCTCTGTCTTTGGTTTTCAGCAGTTTGGCTTCTACAGTGTAGTTCTTTGTGGTTTTGTGTTTATCCTGCTTGTGGTTCATTGAGCTTCTTGGATCTGTGGGCTGGTATTTTCTATCACTATTTTCAAATTTTAGGCTGTTATATCTTAAAACTTTTTTTTCCTGTTTCAGTCATTATTGTCTTTGGGGGGACTCCAGTTATGTATGCATTAACTGCTTGATTATCTCATAGGTCATTGAGACTGTTCATTTTTTCCCCCCAGCTTTTTGTTCTTCATGCTGTGCTTCAGTTTAGATATTTTCTTTCTGTTGCTCTTTAAGTTTATTGATCTTTTCTTCTCCATTGTCCAATCTACTTTTAAGCTCATCTGGTGAAATTTTCTTTAGATTAATGTAATTTTCAGTTACAGCATTTCCATTTGGTTCTTTTTCTAGCCCATGTTTTTCTACCAAGACTCTCTGTTCACTCATTATGTCTATCTTTTACTGTACATACTTAGGAATTTTTGAAAGCTGTTTAAATTTCCATTTTAATATTCATTAATCCAACATTTACACTATTTCTTTTTGTTTATATAGGCTGTTTTTTCTTAATTTATGCTCAAATTTTCTTCTTTTCACGTCCAGTAGTTTTTTATTTTATACTGCTTGTCATGGATGTGGTGATAGTTTTGTTCTGGAAGGCAATTGATTTGCTGGCAAATCACCTTGATCTTTTTTAAGTCTTGATTTTAAAGTTAGGGTGGGTCTAGAGCAGTGGCTGGCTGGCTGACTTTTTCTTTAAGGGCAAAGTAGTAAATATTTTAGGCTTGTGGGTCATACAGGTTCTATCTAACTACTCATCTTTGCCATTATAATGCAGAAGTAGCCATAGACAATACATCACATGAATGGACATGACTTTCTCCCAATACAACTTTGGCCCATGAGCCATGTTTTGCTGACTCTTGGTCTAGAGTATCCCTTACTTTAGGGTTATAGTAGTCCCACTCTTAAGGTGTACCTTTTCTGGAATCTCACTTTTATGCTTGGGGTGTTTATGAGATCTCTCCACTCTGACTGGCCAGAACTTTAGGTCAGGTCTTCCAGAACAGTCTGACCTCCAGAATATCCATTCAGCTCACAACTCTATCATAGATTTGTCTGCTGGGTCTTGGTAAGTCTTGTGATCTATATGTGCAGCATTGTATTCAGCCAAATGTTTAAAGGGAACATCTATCTAGATTTCTGGAGCACCTTTTCTTTGAAGCTTTCCTTTGTATGTCACCCTGCCCCACAAATCCCAGACAACTCAACAGCTTCCTCTGCTCAGCAAGAGTGCAGTATCCTTGGGCTCCTCTGCCATGTGCTGTTGACAGAAAGTGCTTTCAGATGGAAAGCCAGGGCATTCCTCTGGTGTGCTTCCCTCTTCTCAGGAATTACACTTCTGCCTGTGGTCCAGTGTCTCAGGACAGTTGCTTCATATATTTTGCCCAGTTTTATAGTTGTTTATGTTGGAAGGGTTAGTGTGATAAAATTACTTTCATGGCTAGAAGCAGAGGTTCTTCTCTATGATTTTAAAGTGCAGTTTATTTTTCTTGTTTTATAAATTAGATATGATTTTACTGACCACTTACTTTTTTTTTTAAGTTTATTTTTTTATTTATGTGTGGCCGCGTTGGGACTTTGTTGCTGCGTGTGGGCTTTCTCTAGTTGCGGCGAGCGGGTGCTACTCTTCGTTGTGGTGCGCGGGCTTCTCATTGCGGTGGCTTTTCTTGTTGCAGAGCATGGGCTCTAGGCACGCGGGCTTCAGTAGTTGTGGCTCGCAGGCTCTAGAGCACAGGCTCAGTAGTTGTGGCCCATGGGCTTAGTTGCCTCGGGGCATGTGGCATCTTCCCGGACCAGGGCTGGAACCCGTGTCCCCTGCATTGGCAGGTGGATTCTTAACCACAGCACCACCAGGGAAGCCCTGACCACTTATACTTTTGGTTGATAAACAGGTTTTGAAATGAACGTGTCAAGGAAAATACTCAGTATAAGAGTGTGTGGACATTGGTGAGATTGTGATAGCATATATATATTTTTTGAATTGACCAGTAATAAATTCAAAACTGATAATGCCATTTTTACTTTCTTGAAAAGTGATTTACTAAAAAAAAAAAAAAAAATTTCTCCAGTGAACTTTAATTTTGCAACTGATTCTTGTGTGGTGGAAGTAATTAGCGTTCACAGTTTGTAGCCCTGAGGCAGTTAATGGAAACTTATATTCTAGTTTTAGGCTTAGGTAAGGAAAAGAATCTAGTATTAGGGCCAACATGAGGAATAGATCATTTGGAAATCTTTCATACTGTCATTATAAGCAGTTCAGTGATTCTATTCATTTTACTGAGGGTAATAAGGAAATAAATATATATATGATTATAGTTTAAATTATTTTCTAGCTTTGTCATTAACTAAGCTATGTGACTTTGAATAAGTTGCTTTATTCTCTGAGCTTAGGTACCTGGAAATGTAGAAGATTAACAAAAATAAGGTAAGAATGAGTAGGTTTTACAAAGAGAGTGAGGCTGAATATGGTGAATTTGAGCATTAGTGGATGTCAGCATTCATATGCAAGAGGGGGAAGCATGGGTTTGGTTAGGAAGTTTATTTTGTTAGCATAGATGACATGTAAGGAGATGTTGAGATAAGCTTAGACAGTTAAATTGGGGCCATATAGTGCAGGGCCTTATATATCTGACTAAGAATTTTTGGTGTAATTCAGTATGTAACTGGGAGCTTTTAAATGTTTTTGAGCAAGAAAAATGTATAGAATTGTCCTTTTTGATGGCTGTAGAGGAGAGATGTAATAGGAGAGTTCTGGCTTCCCTTTTGCCTATTTAGTGAAAACTTGTTTTTTTTTTGTAATATGACATTATGTTAGTGTGGATATATATAATTAAGTCCTTAATATTAATTGTTTCTTCTGGCTGTCTGTTCAAATAGTACAAATGAGATTGATGATTAAGGTTTTAATTTCATTCAGTAGTTAGAATTTGGCATTATGAGTAGATCATAGAAAGAAGGGGAGTTGTTTACCGTTTTTGTAAGCCCAGTAATGTAAGTGTATGTGTAACATATCTCAGTAATTCAGAACATTTTATTTTTTACTTAATATAGCATCCCTTATTATAAAATAGTTTATTCACTTGTGAAAGTGAGGGTCTTGGAGAAAAAGGAAGATGAAAATCAGTAATTCTTTTTCAGAACAGGAAATAGATAATTTTCAGGTGTTTTAGCCTTAGAATTTGGTAGCTTTTGTGATATATAAGTATTGTTGATCAAAATTTTCTTTTGACATCGTTAATTTTATTAGTCATTTTCAAATTCTAAATTTATATAGTAAAGTCTAGAAAAGAAGTACTGCAGAGCAGTTAAAGGAAAGAGCATGGACTCGTAAACTATGGATTCAGTCTCAGATCCATCACTTTTTTTAGTTTTGTGTCTCTGGGGAAGTTACTTAGCCTTTTTATGCCTCTGTTTCCTCATCTGTGAAATCAAGATAACAGTAGTACCTATTTTACAGGGTGGTTTTGAGTATTAAAAGACCACGTGGGGCTTCCCTGGTGGCGCAGTGGTTGAGAGTCTGCCTGCCGATGCAGGGCACACGGGTTCGTGCCCCGGTCCGGGAAGATCCCACATGCCGCGGAGTGGCTAGGCTCGTGAGCCGTGGCCACTGAGCCTGCGCGTCCGGAGCCTGTGCTCCGCAATGAGAGAGGCCACAACAGTGAGAGGCCCGCGTACAAAAAAAAAAAAAAAAAAAAAAAGACCCTATGAAATCAATGTGCCTGGCCATCGTTAACATCTCTATAAATGTTGTTATATGGTGAAGTAAAAGGAAACAATCAAATATTTTGGATAATTACAGGGTATTTGCTGGGTGACTGTTTATCTTGTTTCAGGACCTCAAATTTATGGGGCTGATAAAGTAGGAATATGTAATTTATTATTGCACTCGTGCATAGGAGTGCACGTGAACTTGGGAGTTAGACCTCTTCAAATCCTGGCTCTCTGGCCTCCTAGCTCTGTGACCTAGGGCAAATTGTTTCTTTTTTCCCCTTCCCTCCCTCACAACATTTTGAGGTAGTTACTCTTATTTGGCAAATGAGGAAATGAAGCACAGAAAGGCTAAGTAGTAACTTTCTCAGGGTTACACATTTATATTGTGTAATATGTGATGGATCTGGGGTTTGGACCCAGGCAGTTTGATCCCATGATTCATGATGGGCCTTAGTTGGAGTCCCTGAGCAACTCTCTTCTTCTTGAAGGCAAAATGGTAATGACTTCTTCTGGATTTTTTTCTAAGTGCTTTTAGAAATGGAATACTTGTTTTGTGGCTAATTTTGGATTGAGTCTCATTTTATAAAATGAGGATTTTTTTTTTTTTTGGAAATTTGTGAATATTTCAACTACCAATTTATAAACTTTCTCACTTGACCAAGTGTCAGAATATAGTTTTTATTATAAGAGATATTCTGGTATTAGATACGCATAAGGATATATTTTTTAAAAATACTTCAAAATTTTGGCACAGTTTTAGATATAGTTTGGTTTCCCTCTGATTTTAACATGTTTCTAGTTCACTTTACAAGTAAACTGTCTCTAAATTAGTTGGCTTTTAACTATATTGTCTAGATGAAAAAGACAACCATTTTGTTAAGAATTTGCTTCCTTTTATTTAGGTGGAGCAGCTGTGTAATTATTTGGTTCTGTTCTTTCTCAGTTTGTACAACATTAAAATTCATTATTTTAGCTGAAAGGAATTTTCAAATTGTCATTTTACAAATGAGAACTGTGTAATTTAACTAAGATTACATAACAAGTCATCTTTAAAAAGTGTGTACACATATGTGTACATTTTATAAAATCTCATAAGGCAGTGTGTCTTACTGGTTTGGATGAGTGGCCCATTCAACCTGTTGTTCTAGGTTATAGGAGACTCTTTTAAATGGATTTCCCCTCTCCACCCCATCTAAGAATCCTTTAGATATGACATCATACCTAGTATGAATTTAAAATTTATGTGACATTATGAATTTAACTCTCCTACTCATCAAAAGGAATACCCTTGGAAGACAAGTTCCATGTTCATGATAGCCACATCTCTGATTTCTTTTTTTTTCTATTAATCAGCCTTGTCTAGCTTGTTCTTCCAGATAGAAGTGTCCAAATTTATTAGGTCCTCTACACTAAAGGAATACCTCCTGTCATCTCTCAGACTGTTTCACATTGTCTTTTGCTAGAGCCCTTTCTCTAGTATAAGATCTTTAGCTCAAGATCTCCCAACTGCAGGTATAAAATGACATTGTACAAGGTCAATATACCACTATATAGTGTATTAGTTGACTTGGGCTTCTATACCAAAATACCATAGACTAGGTGGCTTAAACAACAGTTTAAGTTCTGAAGGCTGGGAAGTCTAAGATCAAAATGTGGGCAAGTTAGGTTTCATTCTGAGGCCTCTTTTCTTGGCTTATAGGTTGCTGCCTTCTGTGTGCTCATGTGACCTCTTCCTGTGACCATGGTCCCACCCTCATGACCTCATATATTTCTAATTACTTCCGAAAGGCCCCATCTCCAAACACAACACATTGAACCTTAGGGCTTGAACATAATGAATTTTAGGGGAAACACAAACATTCAATTTATAACATACAGCATATATTGGTTAAGAAAGTGAGCTCTGGAGTTGAATTGTCTGAGTCTCACTACTTATCTATTGAGTGAGTTACTTGTCTATCACTCTTTTTTTTTTTAATCTGTTAAATGAGATATTAACAGCAACACTTGTAACATTAGAGTTGTAAGGAGTAAAATGAGTTCTTGCATCATGTAAATCACTTAGAATAACAAGTAGAGAATATACATGATTTTCTGAAAGTGTTCTAAATTGAACATATACCAATAAAAAAAGATAAGAAGATGAGTATATTCAAGCCACTTTGGTTCATGCAGTTTCTTTAACATAAACATGTTTTTGCCTCTTGAAAAATGATAGGTTCTATAGATATCATTTAATCAATTTTATAATATATATTATAATTTAATCTGGGTTAATGGTACTACTAATGGTACTACTTTTTCCTTTCCATCATGGCTTTTTCTCTGTAGATAAAGTTTTGTGTTAACTCATTACAAACTGAACCCCTTGCTTGTTCCTCTTTAGTCTCCTTCCAACTCTGTCTTTATTTCTGCTGAGGTTATATTCTATTTGTTTTTCAGATGAGACACTTTTTGCTCTTCCTGCTGCATCTGAGCCTGTGATACACTCCTCTGCAGGCAAGTTCTTTCTGCTAGCCTTTTATCCTCTGTGTATTCTAACTTTAATTCTTTAGTTATGTTCACTCTGTGCTTAGTAGTTTGAATTTACTAAAAATAAGCATGGTTCCAAGAATGTTTATCTACTGATCAAGTTGAAATTTGCATTTTATATGCAGTGTCCAAGAGAGAAATGGGCAGAAACCTGATTAATAATTGGAAATGTGTAAGGAATTCTTGGCCCCTTGATTTATGTTTATATATTGACCAGTCATTTTTTCCAAATACAGTTTATTTGCTTATAGCTGACAGGCTTTCATAGAAAAGAATGTCAGCCTATGACAGTTAATTATCCAGTGCCCTTTCTTTCTTATGCTGTCAAACTCTCTTCTCAAATCCTCATTTCTTCCTCTGAGACTAGTTAGAAGTAGCTTTTCTCAGTTAATTGTACGTGAGGATTTTCTCAAAGACTTGATGTCTTTGCATAGTATATAATAGCCTCTGTAGCCATGCACATGTTTTTTGACAGTAGCTTTAATTTTTCAATTATGATTCAGTCTATTTGATTATTATTTATTAACTAAATGTTATTAGCATTTTAGTTAACAGTAAGTCTTTACTAACAGTATTTTTGAATCTGTCATAAAACTTGCATTAAATCTGAGAACACTGGCATTCTCTAACTTTCCTTTCTGTCCATGGTCACAGAAAAAATTATGGATTTGAAGGAGCAGCCAGGTAACACTGTTTCTGCTGGTCAAGAGGATTTTCCATCTGTCCTGCTTGAAACTGCTGCTTCTCTTCCTTCTTTAGCTCCTCTCTCAGCTGCTTCTTTTAAAGAACATGAATACCTTGGTAATTTACCAGCAGTACTACCTACCGAAGGAACACTTCGAGAAATTTCAGATGAAGCTTCTAAAGAATTTTCAGAGAAGGCAAAAAAACCATTTGTAGACAGAGATTTACCAGAGTTTTCAGAATTGGAATACTCAGAAATGGGATCATCATTCAGTGGCTCTCCAAGAGCAGAATCTGCCATAACAGTAGCAAATCCTAGGGAAGAAATAATTGTGAAGAATAAAGATGAAGAAGAGGACTTAGTTAGTAATAACATCCTTCGTACTCAGCAAGAGTTACCGATAGTCCTTAGCAAATCAGTTAAAGAAGAGGATAGAGTTATGTCTCCAGAAAAAACAAAAGACAGTTTTAATGAAAAGGGAATTGTAGCAGAAGCTCCTGTGAGGGAGGAATATGCAGACTTCAAACCATTTGAGCAAGTATGGGAAGTAAAAGATACTTATAAGCAAGATAGTGATGTTTTGGCTGCTGGAGGTAATATAGAGAGCAAATTGGAAGGTAAAGTGGATACGGAACGTTTTTCAGATAGCCTAGAACAAACAAATCGTGAGAAAGATAGTGAAAGTAGTAATGATGATACTTCATTTCCTAGTACACCAGAAGCTATAAAAGATGGTTCAGGAGCGTATATCACATGTGCTCCCTTTAACCCTTCAGCAAACATTTTTCCCTTGTTGGAAGATCATACTTCAGAAAATAAGACAGATGAAAAAAAAATAGAAGAAAAAAAGGCCCAAATTGTAACAGAGAAGAATGCTAGTGCCAAAACATCAAACCCTTTCCTTGTGGCAACACAGGATTCTAAGACAGATTATGACACAACAGATCATTTATCAGAGGTGACTGAGGAAGTAGTGGCAAACATGCATGAAGGTCTAACCCCAGATTTAGTACAAGAAGCATGTGAAAGTGAATTGAGTGAAGCTACAGGTACAAAAATTGCCTTTGAAACAAAAATGGACTTGGTTCAAACTTCAGAAGCTATGCAGGAGTCACTTTACCCTGTAGCACAGCTTTGCCCATCCTTTGAAGAATCTGAAGCTACTCCTTCACCAGTTTTGCCTGACATTGTCATGGAAGCACCATTAAATTCTATAGTTCCTAGTGCTGGTGCTTCTGCAGTGCAGCTCAGTTCATCACCATTAGAAGCTCCTCCTTCGGTTAATTATGAAAGCATAAAACTTGAGCCTGAAAATCCCCCACCATATGAAGAGGCCATGAATGTATCACTAAAAAAAGTATCAGGAATGAATGAAGAGATTAAAGAGGCTGAAAGTATTAGTGTAGCTGTTCAAGAAACAGAAGCTCCTTATATATCTATTGCATGTGATTTAATTAAAGAAACAAAGCTCTCTACTGAACCAACTCCAGATTTCTCTAGTTATTCAGAAATAGCAAAAGTTGCACAGCTGGTGCCCACTCATTCTGAGCTAGTTGAAGATTCCTCACCTGATTCTGAACCAGTTGACTTGTTTAGTGATGATTCAATTCCTGAAGTTCCACAAAAACAAGATGAAGCTGTGATACTTGTAAAAGAAAATCTCATTGAAACTTCATCTGAATCAATGATAGAACATGAAAATAAGGAAAAACTTAGTGCTTCACCACCACCTGAGGGGGGAAAGCCGTATTTGGAATCTTTTCAGCCCAATTTAGAGACCACAAAAGATACCTTATCATCTAATGAAGTTTCAACATTGATCCAAAAGGAGAAAATTCCTTTGCAGATGGAGGAGCTCAATACTGCAGTTTATTCAAATGATGGCTTATATATTGCTAAGGAAGCAAAAATAAGAGAGAGTGAAACATTTTCAGATTCATCTCCAATTGAGATTATAGATGAGTTCCCTACATTTGTCAGTTCTAAAACAGATTCTTCTCCTACATTAGCCAGGGAATACAGTGACCTAGAAATATCCTACAAAAGTGAAGTTGCTAGTGTCCAGGATGGAGCTGGGTCTTTGCCTTGCTCAGAATTACCCCATGAAGTTTCTGTCAAGAGTGTACAGCCTAAAGATGAAGAAAAAGTTCATGTCCCAGATGAATTCTCCAAAGATAGGGCTGATATTTCAAAGGTGCCCTTACTGCCTCCAGATGTTTCTGCTTTGGATGCTCAAACAGGGATAGGCAGTATAGTTAAACCCAAAGTTCTTGTGAAAGAAGCTGAGAAAAAACTTCCTTCTGGTACAGAAAAAGAGCACAGACCACCATCTGCTATGTTTTCAGCAGAGCTGAGTAAAACTTCAGGTAATCAATCCATACCTTATTTTGTGCTTTCTTGCCACCTTTTGACCTATGGAACATTCCACTACATTTTGTGTAGTATGTTACATTTATAGTGTCTGATATATCACATTGATAAGACTTCTTTTTACTGTCTCAGTTTAAGATTTTAGTGCTTTTTCTAGCCCTCTTGCACTCATCACGCACCCTTGCTCTTAGCTTTTCCACACAATTATTTGTTGGTCATTTTTATGTACCATGGAACTAGAAAAAACTTTTTTTAGAATTGGCTTCAGTGTCTGTTCCCTTCTTTTGCTTTAGTGTCTCCTGATAGCATGAAGAGCAAGAGGTATTAAAACAAAATATTTTCAGATGTGTTTACTTTTGTTTTCCCAGAAATATCTTCATTTAAAAATTTTGACGAACATTTCTGTTACCTGTTTCTGATCTTTCAATATAATGCAATAATTTCCAGTAAAAGGTATAAAGTTAAGCATATTGAGTATTAGATGTTTTCTTGAAAAGTATAAATTGAGGTATGCTATTTTTAATTCTCCTGAAAAGTACTAATTCTCATTTTTTCTTTTGACTCTACACTTCCCACATATCTGATTTGTGTAAAGTGATTTGTACATGTGTTTTTTATTTAGCATTCTAATTTAGATGATTACTGTGTATTTACTGAATATACTTATGCATTGGAGATAGGTAGTACTGGTGGCAGAGACAAGTTTAGAGTTGCTGTAATTGAAGAAAGAGGAAATTATGAACCTAAGGCAATGGGATGAGCATGGAGACATAGTACTTAGTGTTTGATTGGAATTGGACCTGAAGGTTAAGGGGAGGAGTTAAAGCTTACTCTAGGAAACCTGGGTTTCTTGTATGTGCAGATACATGGCAGTATGAGAAACTGAGTTAGGTAACATGAGAAAATAAAGTGGAAGAAAATAAAAAACTCAGTTTTGAATATATTGTAATTAAGGTACCTATGAGACATCCAAGAATGATGGGTATTAAACATGAAGCTCTTGAGAGAGACCTTGACCGTATGTGTGTGTTTACCATGGGCTCAGAGATTGTAATTAAAGCCACAGACATCAACTAGGGGGAGCCGAGGGAAGAGGAAGATTTGAAGTTGGAGGAATTGATCAACACTATCAAATACTAGAGAGCTCAGTTAAGATAAGGATTGAGAATTTGTCAGAAGGGAGGGAAGGTGTTATAATGGTAATCCCTATTCTCAGATAGTTAACGATTTTCTACATCCTTGATTATGATATATTTAGGTGTTTTAAAAAATTTTTCTGATTCTTATTACTGAATCAGATTCAGTAATTCTGATTCTTATTCTTATTTAAACCTGAAAGTATTGATAAGTTTTAAATAATAAATAAAACTTGCTCAGATAATTTATTATCTCCAGTTTGTTTCTCTTGTTTTCTTAAAATGACATTTGTAGGCAGAATTCAATTTTAATTTTGGGAAGAAAGGCTGATTTTGTAAGGGAGATGAGCAAGGTATTATTGATGCAGACATTGATACCTTATTGATAGTTTTGGATAAAATTTGTTATGAGAAAAATGAATACTAGTCTTCTCCCTTGATAAGGGTATTTTATCAAACTGTATTCTTTTTTTTTTGACCACGCCATGTGGTTTGTGGGAGCTTAGTTCCCCAACCAGGGATTGAACCCAGGTCACAGCAGTGAAAGCACCGAGGTCTAACTACTGGATCACCAGGGAATTCTGTCAAACTGTATTCTTAACAATGAAATGTAAATACTGGTTTTTCTCAGTTCATAATTATGAGCATTCATTCTGTTTTTCCTTTCACTGTACGTCATTATTTAGAGGCTCAGTGTTTCATATATGTTTTTATTTACTTTTAAAAAAATTTGTGGCTAAAGATTTATGCTTTCAGTACCCTGATGGTTTCCATTTTTGTTTAAAATATATTATCACTGGCACTTTAATTTTTCGCTTTCCACTCATTTTAAATATAAATGTGTAATTACAATATTCTAATAATTGCTTAAATTTATACTACTAAATACAGACCCAGATAGTGAAACTACTGAAAAGAATAGTTAACTGATAGGCAGCACTACCAGATGACAGCTGAAATCTTTTTCTCAGAGGATGCATGGAAGTTCCAGTTTGGCATAGAATGACAGTTTAGGGATATAAGAGTATGATTGGAAGTGGAAGATCATCAACACATACTAAGGGCACAGAGAGGCTGTCTCTACCTTGGAATATTAGGAATGGCTTCACAAAGAGATGCTTCTATAAAAGCTACAGTTAGCAAATGTGAGTAAACACATAGACCTGTTCATTTATATAAATATAATAAAAGTTTTCCAGATCCTGTTTTGGTATTTTTGGGGCAGGTGGGTATGTGTGGGTATTATGGTCAGTATGTAGAAACTGAAGCTATTCAAGCTATTCACTTGAAGCTAGGGACATAGATGGATTTGAGACTGGCCATGGGTGACTCAGTGAAAAGAAACATTCAGGTTTATTCAGAACTAAACTGAAAGACCAATCCATGCTAAAGGAGGGTTTATGATACATTGGATGCTAAATTTTCTCTGACTGGAATTAAGCAGAATTTTTTTTAAACTTACGGTCTCATTTAGAGAGTTTCTTTTAAAAAAAGGATGATTGCTTTTTTAAAATTAACTTTCATTTGGAAATAAGTTCAAACTTAAAAACAATTGCAAAAATAAATGTAGTACAAAGAATGTCTTATACTCTTCATCTAAATTTACCTACTAACATTTCTCCATTTACATTATTATTTATGATCTCTCTTTTTATAGATAACTAGACTATGGATACATAGATACAGTATATCCTTTTTTTCCTGAACCATTTGAGACTAAGTTATATACGTTCTGTTTTACCCCTAAGTAGTTTAAAAAGGGATCTTCTCTTACATAACCTCACTACAGCTATTAACTTTCTAAATTTTACATTCATTCAATACTTTTTTCTAATCTACCATCCATATTCTAGTTGTGTTAGTTGACCTAATAATGTTCTTTGCAGTGTCCTGTACTACAAGGTCCAGTCTAGTGCCAGGTTTTGCATTTAGTTATGTTACCTTTGGCTCCTTTAATCTGGGACATTTCCAGTCTTTATCTCTTATGATTGTAACATTTTTAAAGAACACAGGCCCTTTCCCTTCTTCCTTTTTAATAGAAAGTTCCTTGTTTTGCGTTTTGTTGAGTTTGTGGATTCATGGCCAAAATGAAGATAATGCAGTGGCCCTCTCATAGCAATCTGGAGGTACCTACTATTCATCAGTCCCTCATTGATGAGGTTTAATTTACACCATCTGGTCAAGGTGGTTCCTGATTTCCTTATTGTATAATTACTATCTTTCTTCCTTCCTGACAACTAATAAGCAGTCTGATGGGTGACACTTCAAGACCATGTAAATATCCTGCCCTCCGTCAAAATTCCCTCCCTAGGTTTAGTATCTATTGATGATTCTTGATTGATTATTCTTTACCATTAAGTTTGCAAAAGATGATTTTTCTGTTCTAATACTTCCTTCACATTTATCAATCAACCCTGGCATTCTACTCTTAGCAAGAGCTCTCCTTTTCCATTAATTAACTATTTAATTATCAGTATGGATTCATGAATTTCTCTTTTCCCCCCAATGGTTCATAATTCATTACTGTACTTATTTATTTTTGTTGTCAATGGTCACAGATTTGGAGGGCTCCCCTTCAAATTGGCTCAAGGACATGCAGCTGTCCTTTTTTTTTTTTTTTTTTTTTTTTGAGTGGAGAGGGAAGCACTTCTTACTTTCTAGCATAACGAAATGCTGTAGGCTCATCTTTTGCCCACTCTGTCCCAGCCCTGAAGTCAGCAGTTTCTCCAGGGATCCTTGATTCCTTTCAGTGATCAAGAGCTGGATGCTAATTGTACTTTGCTCCTGTGGGGTCTTTCCATTTTAGCCCTTCCAGTGGACCGAGGTAGGAAATACTTGTATACATACATACAAATAAACATACACATATTTATGAAATCATGTGTTTACATAGATACCTCCAAATCCAAAACATTCCCAGAGGACTATTTCTTTCTTCCCCCATTTCACATTTGTATGTTCCTTCTATAGTGAGAACCTGGCTTCTAACACTACCAATACATTTATTAATTTGTTTAATCCTTGAGTACATCTAAAATAGTTTTAGAATGTTTTATAATATCATTATAATAAATACAATAAAGGGTTCAGGTTTATTTTTCAAATCCACCTCCCTCAACCCTGCCCCGGTTACTTGGATAAGTTTTATTTTCCCTTTTCCTTCTACCTTCCCCCATCTTCAGTGTGGTTATAATACTCATTTGAAATAAAGTTAGATTTGTTTCAGTTTGCTTTCAGTTTTAGGTTTTCTTTCTCTCTATTTAGGACATTTTTAAATTAAGAATTTTGAAAGGCTGAGAAAAGAACCTGAATTCTTTGCATTTTACCTAGAAAGGGGAGACTACCATTTATGGGAAATCTTTTAAGCACCAAGCATTTTCACATAGTCATCTCATTTAGTCTTCACCATAATCTGAAAGAAGGAATCATTTCATGGATGACAAAACCTAAATCTAGGGATGTTACAAAACTTTACCGAGGTTGCATATTATGTAGTAAGCACAGTACTTTTGAGCTTCTATTGTGTTCCAGACATTGGGCTAACTTACTTTTTTAAAAAAATTTTTATTGGAGTATAGTTGATTACAATGTTGTGTTAGTTTCAGGTGTACAGCAAAGTGAATCAGTTACACATATATCCATTCTTTTTTAGATTCTTTTCCCGTATGGGTCACTGCAGAGTATTGAGTAGAATTCCCTGTGCTATACAGTAGGTCCTTATTAGTTATCTATTTTACATATAGTAGTGTGTATATGTCAGTCCCAATCTCTCAATTTATCCCCCCCCCCTTACACTCTGGTAACCATAAGTTTGTTTTCTACGTCTGTGACTCTATTTCTGTTTTGTAAATAATTTGTACCATTTTATTTTGGTTAGATCACATATAAGCGATATATGATATTTGTCTTTCTCTGTCTGACTTCACTCAGTATGATAATCTCTAGGTCCATCCATGTTTCTGCAAATGGCATTATTTCATCCTTTTTTATGGCTGAGTAATATTCCATTGTATATGTGTGCCACATCTTGTTTATCCACTCCTCTGTCGATGGACATTTAGGTTGCTTCCATGTATGACTATTGTAAATGGTGCTGCAATGAACGTTGGGGGTGCATGTGTCTTTTTGAATTACGGTTTTCTCCGGATATATGCCCAGGAGTGGGATTGCTGGATCATATGTTAGTTCTATATTTATTTTTTTAAGGAACCTACATATTGTTCTCCATAATGGTTGTACCAGTTTACTTTCCCACCAACAGTGTAGGAGGGTTCCCTTTGCTCCACACCCTCCCCAGCATTTATTGTTTGTAGTTTTTTTGATGATGGCCATTCTTACTGGTGTGATGTGATACCTCATTGTAGTTCTGATTTACATTTCTTTAATAATTAGTGTTGTTGATCATCTTTTCATGTGCTTTTTGCCATCTGTATGTCTTCTTTGGAGAAATGTCTTTAGATCTTCCACCCATTTTTTGATTGTGGTGGTTTTTTTGATGTTGAGCTGCATAAGCTGTTTATATATTTTGGAGATTAATCCTTTGTTGGTTGGTTTGTTTGCAAATATTTTCTCCCATTCTATGGGGTGTCTTTTTGTTTTGTTTATGGTTTCCTTTGCTGTGCAAAAGCCTTTACGTTTCATTAGGTTCCATTTGTTTATTTTTGTTTTTATTTTCATTAGGAGGTGGATCAAAAAAGATCTTGCTGCGATTTATGTCAGAGAGTGTTCTGCCTATGTTTTCCTCTAAGAGTTTTATAGTTTCTGGCCTCACATTTAGGTCTTTAATCCATCTTGGGTTTATTTTTGTGTATGGTGTTAGAGAGTGTTCTCATTTTATTCTTTTACATGTAGCTGTCCAGTTTTCCCAGCACCACTTATTGAAGAGACTGTCTTTTCTGTATATTCTTGCCTCCTTTGTCATAGATTAGTTGACTAACTTTCTTATTTATATTAGTTCTTATCCGATTCCACAAAGGAGATATTTTTTCCGACAAGTGAAGAACTGGGATGAGACCTAGGTTTTGTCCCCTTCACAGTTTTGGAGCAAGCAGTTATTGTCCTAAATAGCAGATGACCAGGGTGCTGCTGCTTTTATTACATACCTATTGTGTTGGGGGCATTAACCAATGCAAGGCATTTTAAAAACATCAGGAACATTGGTTACTGTGTCCATTTTCTCATGGGGTCTTCTATAAGTAGGGATATTAGAATGAGGGTAACCTTCTGTTGCTTCCACGTGGAGACTGAATAACCCTGTTGTTATTCAGCTGGACAGCTGCTGTCTTGTTTGGTGGGTCATTGGTGAAGAAAGGTGCTAATGTCTCCCATTAAAACCACTGAGATCTTGACTTAATGATAGTGATTGCTTAATACATGTTTGTTGGTTGCTTGGTTTGCCACTAGTGCACAGAACGTTTTAAGTTCATAATCATAGTATAGATTGTGTTTTGCTGACCTGTTGTAACTTGGTGAGTGAAGTGTAAACCAACCAGAAGTTAATTATTCATTATACTTAAAGTATGTGCTTTCCAGGAATAACCAAATAGTATTTCCATAATAAAGAACTCGCTGAAAAATGGCCCATTTATCTAGGTAAAGAATTAAAAAATTATCCTTTGCCAATTTATAGATACTTCTTTTTTTTTTTTTTTTTTTTTTTTTGCGATATGCGGGCCTCTCACTGCTGTGGCCTCTCCCGTTGTGGAGCACAGGCTCCGGACGCGCAGGCTCAGCGGCCATGGCTCACGGGCCCAGCCGCTCTGCGGCATGTGGGATCTTCCCGGACCGGGTCACGAACCCATGTCCCCTGCATCGGCAGGCGGACTCCCAACCACTGCGCCACCAGGGAAGCCCTATAGATACTTCTTAAATGTGTTCATGAATAAGAACTTTCTTTTGATGATGTTTATAACTTAAAACATTTTTCTTACATTAATTTTAAAAATTGATTATATAGCTTTTGGGCTTTCTCAGTAAAGCATTATAGATATTAAGTATTTTGTTAAAATACATTTTTAGTGAGCATATATAGGATGCTTCTTGAATATTAGTTGGGTTTTGGTTAGGACAGTGAGCAGTTAATCTGATGAAAGTAGAAATTTAAGTACCCTGAAAAATGAAAATGTTTAATCTAACACATTGAGTAGAATTACCTTTAACTGGAAGGCTTTGAGTAAATATAAGTGTAGCTAAATTAGAAACTGACTTATTAATAAGGAAATGATTATATTTACTCAAATGTTTGACATTGTCAAATTAGTGTGGATTTATTTAGTGCTTACTGTGGGTCCAATACAGATTGAAAATAAATATGAAATATGAACCTTTATAAAAGATACTGCTACATATAATATGGTTGAAAGAACTTCATCTTGGGCATCTTACACACCTAAGATCTAATCCTGGCTTTATTACCAATTAGCTGTATGACCCTGGGCAGATGTTTTAATCTATTTGAGCTTCAGTTAAATTTAGTAGTCAGAATTTCTCTCAGGGACCTGCTAACTGTCGGTGAAGTCAGGGTAGCAGTACATGAAGCAATCTGAAGTAATGTATGCTAATTGTACAAATTTGAGAAGTAGAGAAAAGCATTTAGATGACAAAAAAATTGTAATTGTATTGCCCAGACATAATCATTGCTAATATTTTAGAATATATTCTTCTAGTCTATTTCTATGCATATGGATACTTTATGAATGCAGTGAAAAAAAGTGTTTTTCCAAACTGGGATCATACGTTATATGTTGTTTATTGCTTTACAAAATTCAGCAATATATTATATTGCACAATGCCAAAATTTCCATGTCTTTATTTTTCTGCTGTGTGATTATTTAATGTTTAGTGTTCCTTGGTATTGGATATATTATAATTTAATCAGTTCTCTAGGATCCTTAGATTGTCTCCAGTTTTTTAAATTTATAAATAATGCTATTATTAACCTCTTTATGTTTAAATATGTTGTACATATCTCCAAATTACTCTTTTCCATAAATTACTAGAAATAAAACCCTAGGAAATGGGTATGTACATTTTTAAGCGTTTTGACAAAAATTGGCTGTCAGAAAACTTGTACTAATTTTTAAAAATTTTTTATTGGAATATAGTTGCTTTACAACGTTGTGTTAGTTTCTGCTGTACAGCAAAGTGAATCACCTATACGTATACATATATCCCCTCTTTTTTTGGATTTCCTTCCCATTTAGGTCACCACAAAGCACTGAGTAGAGTTCCCTGTGCTATACAGTAGGTTCTCATTAGTTATCTATTTTTTACATAGTAGTGTATATATTGTCAATCCCGATCTCCCAATTAATCCCACCCACCCCCTTCCCCCTTAGTATCCTTACGTTTGTTCTCTATGTCTGTGTCTCTGTTTCTGCTTTGCAAATAAGTTCATCTGTATCATTTTTCTAGATTCCACATAAAAGCTAATAATGTTTGTTTTTCTCTTTCTGACTTCACTTTGTATGACAGTCTCTAGGTCCATCCATGTCTGTACAAATGGCACAATTTTGTTCCTTTTATGGCTGAGTAATATTCCATTGTATATATGTACCACATCTTTCTTTATCCATTCCTCTGTTGATGGACATTTAGGTTGCTTCCATGTCCTGGCTATTGTAAATAGTGTTGCAATGAACATTTGGGTGCATGTATCTTTTCGAACTAGTTTTCTCCGTTATATGCCCAGGAGTGAGATTGCTGGATCATATGACAGTTCTATATTTAGTTTTTTAAGGAACCTCCATATTGTTCTCAGTGGTGGCTGTATCAATTTACATTCCCCCCAACAGTGTAGGAGGGTGCCCTTTTCTCCACACCCTCTCCAACATTTGTTTATAGACTTTTTGATGATGGCTATTCTGACTGGTGTGAGGTAATACCTCATTGTAGTTTTGATTTGCATTTCTCTAATAATGACATTGAGCATCTTTTCATGTGCTTTTTGGCAATCTGTATATCTTCTTTGGAGAAATATCTATTTAGATCTGCCCACTTTTTGATTGGGTTTTTTTTTTTGATATTGAGCTGCATGATCTCTTTGTATATTTTGCAGATTAATCCTTTGTCACAACTTGTACTAATTTTTACCCTTCTAATGGAATAAGACAACAACCCATTTCTCTATTGATCACCAACAATTAGTATTATTTATTAATATTGTTTTTTTAATCAGAAAATTTTGATAGCTAAGGACTTATACATTATACAAAATTCAAAAAGTACTATTACAATAAGTCTTCTTCCTGTCTTAACTAAGCTGCCTAGTGCTCCTTCCTAGAGTCATTTACTAGACTTCTCATGTATCCTTCCAGACATTGTATACCTGTCTTTTTTTTTTAAAAAAAAAGAAACCTTTACCAGTTTGATAGGTTAAAGTAGTTATCTTGCTGTTTCGATCTTCGATTATTAGTGAAGGTGAGCATGTTCCACATATTTATTGGCTATTTGTATTTCTTTTGTGAATTGCCTGTTCATACCCTTTGCCCATTTTAAAATTTAGAATCGCCTCTTTCTGATTTTAATGAGAGTTCTTTATATAGAGTGGATGCAAATCCTTGTCATGTTACAGTTTTCCCTTAGTTTTCTAAATAATTTTTATTTTACTTTACATTTTGGTGGATATTTTCAGTTTTCACCTGGGAAAATTTATAACTTAATTTATTTACTAATTTATAGTTTCATTTTTATGTTTAATTCTGATCTGTTCAAAATTGATTTTGAATTCTGGTCAGAGATCATTTTATCCCACATGCCTTTCTGGTGTTGGAGTTGTTTTCCTATCCCCATCACACTCTGATAGTCCCCTAGTACCAGGCAACAATCCTAAGGAAGAGCCAGAAAATTGAGAACAATTTTAGCCAGGTTGCATGCTTTGGGTTGGACAGTCAACAGTACTATGGGTGTTGGTGCCATCTAGTGTTGTAGATAGAAAACGATGTCCGTGGAATGCTCTGCAATTGACCATATGGAAATTCAGTTGGGCCGAGAAATTTAGTGAGTTGTGGATATTTGCTTCACAGTAACAAATGACTTTGAAAATGACTTTATAAAAGGATTTTGAATTTTGACACATTGTACTGAATCAAACAAATGCTTGAATCATGCTATGATAAACATTATGAAATGACCTTAAAGATTCCCCCAAACATGTACTTCAGTGAAAACTTAAAAGTTTTAAAAGATCTGTTCAAAACCCAATGACTATTAAATTTTTAAATTCCAGGTTTAAAAATGCTTTGGATCTTTTGGATTATCTGTGTATTTATTTTAGATTATAATATAAGAAATCAACATTTATTTAGTTCTCATTGAATAGTATCACTTTCAGTTTCTTTCTGTATAATTTTTAGTATGTATTTTTATCAGCTTATATGGAATTGTTTATAGACCTTAAAATGCTCATTATATTTTGGTTATTTTTTAACTTGTCATTCATTTTCTAGACTAAAGTCTTTGTTCATGTCTTAAGGTTCAATTCAGTAGTTAGTGCTGAAGTGCTGTAATTTAGTCCATAGAGGGCATTACGTTACAGCATATGGTATTAAAAAGCATTATTTAATATCTTTCAGTAATGGGACATATGTTTAGTTTTATACTTTTGTATAGTTCAGAATAATTAAATTTTGAAGTAAGTTTAAAACTACTGTGTAGCTGTAATTTTTTTTTTTATTAAAAAGTCCTGTTGTCTGTTGCTGGAAAGTAGAAATAATTTTTTTAGCGATCAAGAATTGTATACAAGCAACCCCCAGTTTAGAGAGTAGCACTTTCAATCCAAATGACCACCTCTTTCTCACCTTATTTGCCTTCATTTCTAAACATTGTAAAGCAAAGCAAAACAAAAACTTGAGTTTTTCTGGGGTTCAGCATTAGAGGAAGGAAAGAAATGGAAAAAGGAATATCTTGGGAGAGCTGGCCTGGGAGGTCTTAGAGTTTACATATTGTTGCCTATTCCAAAATACAGTCCTCTACTGTTTGAAATCCTGCCACTTATGTACAAGACACACACACACACACACACACACACACACACACACGTTTATGAGAGTGTTATAGAGAAAGGAGTTTTTTATTCTTTAGTAGGACTTATTTTAATCATATAATTTTCCTTTTAATGAGGTAAGTGCACGAAGAAAATGAGAGTTTTGATCTGAGATATGAAGAGAAGAGAAATGTAGAGAGTGTAGGTAATTTTAGAGCATGGGTACTGTTTGGAAAGGAGTTAGAGGTGTGTTTGGGGTGGTTTTGGTCATTGGTTTTTGTCATGCTTTGGGGAGGTACTGGGTTTATGGACATTGAGGAATGAGAAGTTGCCGATCATGAACTCAGAACAGGCGATTTCAAAAGTTCAGTATAAGGCTGATTTTGAGTTTAGGAAGAGAAGAATTCCCCCCTTCCCTACCCCCATGCACAATATGCAGTAGGACTTAGAATTCAGACAGCACTTTTATTTGCTTGTATTATAAATAAAGGAATCTTCTGTGCTCCTCTCCTTTGGAAGCCTTTACTTTTAAGGGAAAATAAGTTCCTATCCCAAATAATCAATGTGGTATATATATCTGCTCTATTTGAAAATTGTCCTTGAAATAATTTTTCATTTTTAAACAAAATGTTAAATATTTGGAGGAAAACAAATAAGTTTTTAACAGATTTATGTTCTCTATTTGCCTGTTATCTTGGGATTTAATATGGAATAGGACCTGTAATCTACCCATATAAAATTTTTTCTCAGCTGGAGGAGAATAGAACTACAGTAACAAAGCACAGTAATGTGTGTGTGTGTGGGGGGGGGGGGGTGTGGGTGTGTGGGTGTGTGGGTGTGTGTGGGTGTGTGTGTGTGTGTGGTGGGGCGCTTCTTTTTAAAGAGGGTATTGGGTTATTGCCTAGAATTGAATGGCTTAATATATGCACTTTCTTAGATATGATTTACAGGCTTTATTTCCTTGTGGTTTAATGGTTAAAAATTTTAGCATAATAATAGTAAATAGCTAGCTCTTACATAGGGCCACTTTTTATCAGGCACTGTCCTAAGGCCTTTTGCATACACAAACTCATTTGATCCTCTCATCACAATAAGCCTCGCCCAGTGGCTTTACATTTTTAACAGATTGGTCTCATCAGATTTTCAAATTTAAGCACTTTTTCCTTAGGTTACCAAACTTAAAACAACTCTAGTTTTAAAACTTTCTAAGAAAGAAATGGGCAAAATGTAAATTGATTTATCTTAGTTAGTTTTCTCTGTAAACTTAATAGCCTAAATTGCAAAGATCATAAAAGCTAAAGAATTAGATATTACTATGTAAGGTCTAATTTCAGGGCTCCTATTTTGACCTCTTAATCTGCCAGGGGAGCTATTAAGTATGTTTAACATTTAGATGAATGGGTGTTATTATATGTTCTTGCTCTCTCAGATGATTTTTAAAAATTGTTACACCAAGTCAAGTACTGGAAGATGTGAATAAAATGAATGGTAAATACCCTTTTTCTCAAGAAATCTTTTTTCCCCCCTACTATTAGTGTAGTAATCTCTGACTTCAAAACTGTTTGGGCGATGTTTTTGAGTGCGTTATTCTAATGCTAAAGTATTTATTGGCCTTCAGTCTTAAGGGATTCATTATTAGAAAATACTATTTTGAAAATATTATGTAGTTAATGAATAGTTTGGGATTTCTAACTATTGGCATGAAGAGGCCAGAGATTTTCAGCTATGATATGACTTGGTGACAAGTGTTCTCAAATATCACATTATACAAGGGTTCAGTGAATAAAGTTTAAAGTTAAATATTAACTTCTGAGCTGAGAATACTAGACTCTCTTTAAAAATTGCTTTGCTTTATTTATGTTTGGAGTTAGAGAGGCAGGGAGGAAAAGAACTGAGTTCTTGATATTCAGGCCACTTCTGATTTGAAGAATTTTGCAGGGTTTTGCAGCCCACACAGTTTTACAGCAAGTTCCAAAAAATATCATACCTATTTCAATGTAGCTATATAGTCTTCTGAAGTATGTAGTTTCGTACATAGGCTCCATATCTTATAATGCTTCAGCATATCTCACATTTAAAAATATTTTCGCTGATTTGTCATTATATGTTGCCTTTTCTGCTAAGTCAAATGATAATATCAGTTAAAACAGTTGTGAGACGTTAGTAAAGACGTAATATTCTGCACTGGAACGAATGCCAATTTTATAAAGTTGAACAAAAATTTCAGAAATTTCTTATATAGATTTGTTTTTGTTTTATCAGTAAAATTTTAGTTTGGTCTTATGTCACTTTCCCAAAGCAAATGTGGTATAATTAGCACCTGAATATTTCTCCTCAAGCAAAGAGTCTATTAATAGTACCTGCAGTGGTGTCTAATAGATATTTATTGAAAGATTGATTTGGAGCAGGTGGTAATTAAGAATAAGTATATATTTGCAAGTCTCTGGATTTCTGTAGTTGCAAAAGAAGGAAAAGATAGCATTACCTGAGAAATATGAGATTGCTGAAATTAAGTAAAAACTTTTTTCTATTTAAGTAACATATTCAGTAAACATTAATAATTTGACTTTGTGATTCTCCTGTCACACCCTCATAAGGGTGCAAAATGCTGATAATTTAAGAGAAAGTAAGAAGAGACTCGCATTTCCCAGGCTTGAAATTTAAGCTGTTACCCTTCTTTGGGTCAGTCCATTTTTATCTTATCAGGTAACCATTGATTTTAAAGTTTTAAAGGAAGCTGGAAACCAGCAGCATAATTTCCCTATCTGTCAAAATATAAATAAATAAAAATAAAACAAAATAAGGTTATAAAAAACTGTACATGGCTTTAAGTGCATTTCAAATATATTCAGTGGTTTACTCTGCCAGAATAACAACCCTCTTTTCTTTCTTTTCTTTTGGTGGCCTTCCCCTCCCCCTGCAAAAGTAGCTCCATTTGGTGTGAGCAACAAGCAAAAGACTAGAACAATAAACAGATAGAGGAAGGCGGTAGTGCCTGAGTATTAGTAGCCTAGTTACAGATTGCACTGCGTCAGACTGTTCCACACCCAGAAGGCGTCAGGTGACTTCAGTCCTGCTGCAGTTGTGCAGCAGAGGAGACTGCAGATACGGTTGAGGAAACGGATATTTCATGTCTCAGGGGGTAGATTTTTGCAGTTACAGCTTTTCTGTTGGTATGCATAATTGATAATTGCATCTGTAGGGCAGATCGTGACAAGAGATGGACGGTCAGAAGAAAACTTGGAAGGACAAGGGTATATCTGCTTTTTAATCTTTTATTCATTTTTTAATGTGACCAGCAATATATATTTCTATGAATAAGCTTTGCAATTTAGATATATTTTGGATTGAAAATGAAGCCTATGAAGGATTTAAGTGTAAAGGATTAAAACAGCTATTTCAAATGTGTTTTTGCAGTTCGTTATGTATGAGAAAATGTCACGCTCTTCTGCTTCACTGGCATTTGATTTAGTCTTTGCAGTCCTATCGTTGATTAGGTTCTATTCTTTAATCTTGCAGGTTGTGAACAATATAGTTTTAACATAATTTCATTTGGTCACTTTGGTGTGATAAATCTACATAGCCATGTTTGTATTCCATAATGACATATTTTCTGTGACTAAGTTTTTTTTGTTTTTTAAATCTGACTTGGTGTAGTTGAAATTCTATCCAAAGGTTTGTAGATAGCAAGATCCTGTGTTTGCAGTAAGCCTGTTTTCTTCTTTGGAAATATTATTGAACCTTTAAAGTTATTACCAGTCACCTTTTAATTAGATTATAATTTTGTATATCTTAAAATGGTTAAAATGTATACACAGTAGTTTTAAATGTGTGTCCATATTTAAGTCACTAACCTTTGTCCTTGTAATAACCAATCAGTGATCTTGATCCCCTTTCCTCCCCCTTGAAAGCCCAGATCCTTTCAAGTCTCAGTGGATTGGGGTTGTGTAAGAATTTAAGCTTGTAAGTGTAATGAATATTTTTAAAGTATTTTATTATGTAGATGGTTAAATGTGCCATTTTAAGAAAAAGGGAAGGTGGGTGGGCTGTGTATCTGACCTTATAATAAATTGTCTTAGAAATTATTAGAGCTATTTTTTTTAACATCTTTATTGGAGTATAATTGCTTTACAATGGTGTGTTAGTTTCTGCTTTATAACAAAGTGAATCAGTTATACATATGTTCCCATATTAGAGCTATTTTTAAGTAGTCCACTTAGACATTCCACACAAGCAATTTGTTTTTCTGGCCACAGTCAAGTTTTATAATTAAAAAAAAAATTTCTACAGCAGAATTATTAGCAGGATTGGTGATAATGTTTCTAAAAGCAATATGTGGAGCTAATTACAGGAACCTTTACAACATCCTTTTAAAAATTGGTTCAATGAAGTATTGTGGGGAAAAGGTGAGCTTAAGATTGAGTTCATATTGAGACATTGGAAAGATCTTACAGTTAACACTTAACAGAAAATAATATAGCTTTGGAGTTTTACCTGTATGGTTTCTTTACATGTGAATTTAATGAACAGAGGGATTTTTATTTCTTCATCCTTCTGACCATTAGCATTACAAAGGGAAAGTAAATTGCTATATTAGTTTTTGATAAGTAAAACTGATAGTAGTGATAACAATACAATAAATCCAGACTTTAAAAATAGGTGAAAAATCACATCAGGGCCTACTCAGCAACTATTAAGGCTCTGTATTAATAATTTGAGTCTTAGACCATTTAATAGCATCTTAAGTTCTTTATTTGCTAAACTAATTTAGGAATATTTTGAGATTGGAGAAATTAAGTTCCAGTATAGTCCATATTATTATACCAGACGTTTATTTTGATTATTTTTAGGTACTAAGTATAAAATCAAATTTACTCTTGAATGTCTGTCTCTGGGGAGCCTCATTTTGTATGTAAGTGGAATGGCCTGATATTTTTTTAGTGTTTGGCTTTTTTGCTTGGGAAGACTAACTTTACCTATTGTTCTGGTTCATTGCTTAAGTTATATTTTAGTATTTATCAGCAGCTAATTTTAACGTTGCAGATTAGAGGTTATGACTTAAATGGAAATCCGTGAGAAGCTGAAACTGCCAGGGAGTGAGTTTTTCCTCATTTTATGAAAAGTGTGGCGATAGAGGAAAGAATCTAAGCTTTCTAGGTATATTAAAAAACAAACTTAAGCCCATGTATTATTCTACTCTTTTGCCACCCTTGTTCCTTCCTTAAGTCCCATGGTTGAAACACATCCAGTTGGTACATCTGATTATGGTAACGTGTAAGGGTATAAAGAAGTGAGAGATACTCTGATTTCCGTGTTTTAAAAAGTTTTTTTTTAGCTTATTAACTAGTATTTAAGACATTTATCTTGCAGGCTAAGACCAAAATTAATAACTTATATTTTATACATTTTTCATCTTGGATTTTCTATTGTTCTTAGCGGGATACTTACAACAAATGAAATCTATGAAGTACTTGATTATTGGGGTTAAAATGGAAAGCATTGATTAAGACAGTCAAAAGATTTTCAAGAGCTTAAAATAGAAGGAATTGGGTAGGTTTGGGGGTTTGGGTGGGGTGGGAGAATGATTTAACCACTAAACAAGGTGTAATTTAGACAGTGAATAGAGCTTTCTGGGTAGAACAGAATATTTATAGGATAGTAGTTGAAAGATAAGATTGGTATAAGTAAAGAATGTAGAAGACTTGTAAGATCTAGGTCAGGTTTCCTCAAACTTCCCTGAAGAGGAGAATTACCTAGTGCTTCTTTATTTTTATATGATTCCTGTGACCCTATTCAGATCTACCACATGAAAATTTATAGGGGAAAGGCATGTCGATACATTAAGCACCTTGACAAAGGGTTGTGTTAATATTAGGCAAATGTAGGAAACACCAACCTAGTTTTTAAAGTTTCTGTTCTCGTATGTTTTGATTTTGGCCAGAGTGAGAATCTTACCGTTTTTGGTCTTCAGTTTCCTCTTCTGCATGATTTCTAGTGTTCCAATTTTGATGTTCTCTGGTTTTATGAAAAGATACCCTGGGTCAGATTGCAGAAGACATTGACTTTTGGATTTTATCATAAAGGAAATAAAGAGCCTTTGGAAGTTTTAAAGTAGGGAGTGGTAAAATGACAGCAGGTTTGAAAGACTGTTTTGGAGTGCTATATAAGATAAATTGGAGAAGAACTTAGAAGCAGAACAGGATGACTGTATTTGTGCCTAGATGTGCCTGAACTTGGCCTGAAGTAGGAATGAAAAGGAGGTGGCAGGTTTGAGAAACTTAGAAAGGAATACTTGATATTTGACATAGATTCGTGGGACTAGGGTGAGGGAGGGACTCAAAGGACAACATGAAATTTCAGTCAGAGTGCAACCTTGGCCATGCTAGTGCTTTAGTGTCAGTAGAAATAGACTAAAGTAGGTAGAAATGATGCAGAGTTCTGTTTTGGAAACTTCAAATTTGAAGCTCAGAGAAATGACAGGCTTAATGATGAATGCAGAATTGGGAATTGAATGCAAAGTGAGACAGATGAATACTGTGAGGAAATTTGCATAGAAAGAACAGAAGAGGCTTCCCTGGTGGCGCAGTGGTTGAGAGTCCGCCTGCTGATGCAGGGGACACGGGTTCGTGCCCCGGTGCGGGAAGATCCCACATGCCGCGGAGCGGCTGGGCCTGTGAGCCATGGCCGCTGAGCCTGCGCGTCCGGAGGCTGTGCTCCTCAACGGGAGAAGCCACAACAGCGAGAGGCCCGCGTAAAGCAAAAAAAAAAAAAAAGAAAAAAAAAAAGAACAGAAGATTAAGGAAGGAGAGCCTAAAACCTATATTGTGGGGACATGGAGCACAAGAAGTTATAGTCGGAGCAGTAAAAGCAGCAGGTTAGGGCTGGTTTCCTGATATTAGGGAGGGAGAGATTTTTCAAGAGGGAATGGATGGTTAAATACTAGAGAGAAGCCATTTAATGTGAAGATTGAGAAATGATTGTGGACCCTGTTGAATTTTAGGAATATGTACGACACTACCCATTATTAGTAGTGTTTTTGGGACTTGGCAGTTAACATACTGTAGGTGACCTTTGAGAGGAGTTTGTGTAGGATGGGGACAGAAATGTTTCTAGCATTAAAATTCAGTTTGATTATACGGCAAGACAGAAACTGACTTTGGACCATTTCTGGATCATACTTCTTGCAGAGGTTCTTGTAGGGCTCCCTTATCTTTACTTTTGCTAAGTCACTTTCAATTTCTTTCAAAGCTTAAGGTTACTGAGTATATGGGTAAAGGTGTACGCTCATACTGACATTCAGGTAGAGAGGAGAAAGGGGTCTTGGCTGCTTGAAATAAATGTCCCTGGGAATCCCCCCCCCCAAAAAAAAATCCTGAGAAGGGAACTTGGGTGTTAATCAATTGCGAGACCTATTGATCGGAGGAAGCCTCCTGCTTTTCAGTTCTAAACGTAGTTGAAACCCAGCGTTTAATCATTTCATTAGATATTTCTTCTGGATCTTGGTTTAGTAGTGCAACACTGTGTGTGTGTATATATGTGTGTATGTTGTAGAAAATTTAGAAGGTCTGTGGAAGAATAAAACCATCACTTCACAGAGTGGTTTTGGTGTGTATTTCTAACGGTGTGTGTATGTGTTGGGGTTACGTATGGTACATTTTGTTCCATAATCATTTTTCTCACACTAAATGGGGAAATACCTTTCATTTAGAAATATTCTACATTGTTTTAATGGGTGTAGTATTCTAAGTATGTACTGTTAATCCCTTATAGTTAAATATTCAAGTTATTCCTACATTTTTTGCAAACATGAAGAATGCTAAAATGAATATAATTGAATATAAATTATTGCTCTTATAATTATTTCCAAATTGCTGGGTTATATAGTATTTAGGCTTTTGGTTCATGTTGCAGAACTTCCCTTCAGAAAGATACAAATTATTTTGAGTAATGTATAGGAGTGTCTGTCCTGAAACCTTGGCCAAGATTAAGTACTACATATGCATTTCTGATGGTTTTAACTCTTTCTAAGATAGCTGTTTTGTCAGTTTTAAGTAAATTACTTAATGAGAACCAGATTTAAATTGAAAAAGAGTAAATTGGTAATTTTTTCCTCCTATATATGGTTTAAAGTCTTGCATGGATAAGTAGTGAGAGCAATGGAAATATCTTCTCAGTTTTGTTTATTTACCCAAATCCGGGTACTCTTAATTCCTTGTCAGAACTTCTAACTGGTTTTTCCACTAAATCCTATATGTTAAGCCAAATTAATCTTCCTAAAGTATGGCTCTAATCATAGCACTTAAGGGGTTTTCCTTTACTTTTCAAATTAAGTTCATACTATCTTGGACTTTTAAGAGGCATTCCATGGTCTAATCCTAGCCTTTATAATCCCATCTCCCATTACTCTGTCTCCAGCCACATTGAAGGACTTGTTTCCTAAACATGCCTGTTCTTTGCATTTGCTTGTGTTTTTCTCTCTGTCTAAAATCCCCCTTCCCATTTCATTTTGCCCAAGTCTTGTCAGAAGCCCAATCCTTCCTGAAGTATTCACCTTCCAGGTGGAGGGAATCCAGTATTCCTCAGAACTCCTATCTCTTGGTTTTCATTTTGTGCCTTCTGTTACAGTTATATATCTATATATATTACAGTTATATATAACTAATATATATGTATATAATACATGTAATATATATATATGTAATTAAAAATATATTATATATATATAAATAAATATTGGCTTTTTTTCCTAGTCTGTAAATTCCTTGAAGGCAGCAAAAGAAACAGTGGTGGCCTTATCACTGGGTCTCCTCATTGACTCCGCACAGCTTTTCAACAAAGTGACAGGATGAGAACTTTGATGTTCAGCCAGGTTTACTCCTGGCCTGAGCCTTATACATCCATTCTTGGGAATTTTTTAAAATGGTTTTTCAAATGGGAGAAATAAAAGGGATCCCCTACCTTACCCCTTTTTTAAAGGAGCAATTAATTAACTTAAGCAACATCCGTAAATCCCGGATTTTTAGATCATACCCACAAGCAAGACATCTTAATAGTCACTTATTCTTGTTTTATGGGTAAGGAACCAAGAAAACTAAAGAGATTAAATTATTTGTTCAGGACTAGACAGCTAGTGGCATAGGGTCATTATCATGGATAATGCTCATTTATGTTACTGGATGTGTATTTATGTGTATGTAATGTATATGTTTAAATTTGCCTCATTGCTTTCAAACTTCTTAATCCAATCACCTTTTAGGCATTTATGTAAGGTATTGCTAGACGCTAAAATACTGTTTGTCTCTCCTCAATACCACGATCTTATATTTATTCTAGGTAGCTCAAAGCAATTTAAGATTAAAAAATTATTAAATGTTAATGATACTTCTGCAAGTCTATTGTTAAGAGTTGGCAATTGAGACAGATTTAGGAATTACTACTCTCAGATTACAGATTTGCCAAAATTCTGATTTTCCATAAGAATAGCTGTTGCTAGTGTATAGTTGTTGTATATACTCATTTGTGTATTTTTTCCACTTAAATAATCTAAAATTAAAATAGATTATCCTGGTCAGTGATGTGAATACTTTACCTTATTTCATTATCTGTATTATTAGCTATTTATTCATTGAGCATTTATACTGAGTGTGTGCCATAGGTGTGTAAGGTTATAGAAGTATAACTATAACTAGTTTACCTACTAGTGAAGTTGATTCTTTTTTTAAACTAGTAATTTGCTCAGACTTTTCCCCCTATTCCAGTTTATTAAGCTTTCCAGGTTTATAGAGTTATGGAACGTATGTTTTCCATTTAGTTTTTATTAGTAGAAAACAGGATTTTGGCAGCAATTTCCTATTTCTAAGGTTTGGTGCCTATTTCTCGTAATGTGTGTATGCCAACAAGAAGTAAAGTTGGAAGTGGGAAGTTAGAATTATTTTCTGCTGTATTTTTTGTCATCTTCTAATAAAGCTGGAAATGGAATGTGGGATTAAAGGAAGTGTTGAAAACAACATGAACTAATTAATTAAATTAATTGTTGTGGTGGTTATTGAACCTCACTGTTTTCAGTCTCAGAGAAATTTGGATTTTCCTAAGAAGGCAGCAACAATCATAGGTAGTTTTACCTTCCTTCAGTATATTAAGACATTTTCTACTTGAGGATACTTAATATAAGAGAAACAAGCACTTAAAGTAAGCTCAAATTTCATGGCAAATAATGGAGGGAAAAAGATTTTGTTAAGACTTGAAACATAAAACCAACAGTTATGAAAATAAGTTTTAGTTTATTTTTAACAAAATTTAGGTTGTAATCATAGCTGTGCATAAGTCTTAGAATGAACAGAGATGAATCAAGATTTTGGGCTTTTTGGTGTGTATTTTTTACTACAAAATTGGTAGCACAACATGATATTTTTGTGGTTGAATTTTCACAGTGGATCACATGTAATGTCCTTTTACAAAAATGTTCAAGGGTTTTAATGACTTTCCTCGTGGCTTCTCTTAATCTTTTGAGGTCAGATATTCTGTTTTGAAGTGCCTATTGGACAATCTCTTTTGGAGTAATTCTCCAACATCACTCAAAACATTAACCGTACAAAATGCTACATTATTAGGAAGATCTGCAGTTTTGTGTTGTGGTTGATTTGTGTTGTCTTATCTATTAATATCTATCTATCTGTAGCTATTTATAGTTTTAATTTATTTTTTTCAGAGAGAGGGACAATTTAGATGGCTTCTAGGAACCACGACTTGCAATTTGAACAGAACATGATTTACTCCTATTACTGAATCTATGTTACTGGAATTTACTGGTCTGTGTATATAACTCTGCTCATGGTGTTAGTTAATTACTTCTCTCTTTAAATTGGGGTTGAAACACTATTTGGAATCCTCAAGTAGGGTAAAAAGCAAACTTGAGTACTGATAAATTCCTTTAAATACAAAATATGTGGTATGATGGAAAGAGTGAGACCTTCACAGTCAGACCTGAATTTTAATCAGTAACCCTGCACAATTTATTTAATAATACCTCTGAGCCTTGATTGCCTTATGTATAAAGTGCAGATAATAAACACTTTATAGAGTTGTTGTGATTAGTGATAATGTATATAAAGTACTTGCACAGTTCCTTGCTCAGAATAGGGGATTACTAAATTTTTATAGAAAGGGCAAATATAGAATTTATACTAGTTTTATGTAAAATGTTTCTTCCTTAGATGTGTGGTTGTTGAAATGGACAACATACAGTAAAGTTGTCAGAAGTAAAACAGGGAAGCTTTAGTGATGAAAGAGACAAGGACCTGAAATTGTATCTTTTAAAAACTCTAGCTACAGGATGAGGAGAGATGGCCAAGAGAGATGCTGGTTTGCCAAGTATTTGGTTGAGATACTTTGTAGCAATACTAGGTATCCTTCAACCTGAAACTTGCTAACTGAAACCAAGTTAGCAGTGCTTTCAGAGAAAGTTGAACTCACCTTTTAAAAAATCAGAGCTTAGTTAAGCATCGTATTTAATATTTGATTGCCCTGCTTGACTGTATCTCTTCAGACATTACTTTTATTTAGTGTGTTTAATTCATCAAGCATTTCCATGTGTGCAATCTCCATTCATTTTCAACTAACTTGTTAGGTGGCTATCATTTTTCTAATTTTACATGATGGTAACTAGAAGGAAGAAATAGGACTCAAGCTCCTCTTACCGTGTTTGCTGAAAGAGTTAAGCTCCTGCTCTGCATAGATATTTTTGTGGACCACCACCTGTCATTTTTTAGCCAAGTGAATGGTTATTATATGGAGATAAAATGCTTACTATGTGGTAATAAATGATCAACTCTGAATTCTAGTCACTTTTCCTGGCAATTGGGAAGAATTTGATTTAAGGATTGTGATTTCTAATAAATACATAATTATTTATTAATTTAAAGACCATGGTTGTGAAAAATAACAACTGAAAATTTAGTATCATTCTAATATTCATATGTTTATTTATTAACTTCCTTTTTAACTGCCTTTCTCATTCTTCATCTGACTTTATTAAAGAGAACTTAATATTTGCTTTTGCTTAGGAAGTAGGCATTTTACTGCTAGCTGTTCCTTGTTCTCCCAGTATTTTGGGGACCACCTAGTTCAATGTTTTTTTCCACCCAGACAAAAGATTTAAAAATTGAAACCTAACTTCAGGCTGTTCAAGGAAGAGCTACAGTAAGAATTTGATTTGAGGCAAAATGTAATTGGATGGCTCCTGCATGTAAGGCTGGCACTATTTTTAGCTATGACAGATGACAGTTAATGATTACCAGATGTAGGCAACTCATCTTACTCTGCATTGGGCCAGAAGTGTTTCTTTTGAATAAGAGATGATAGTGTACTGAATTATTTTAAATGAAAATTTTAGTTTGATAAATTGCTACTGCTTAAAGCACTATCAAAATAAAGATTTTTCACATTTTCATTTGGAAAACAAAAGTGGGGAAGCACTGCAGGGAATAAATCACTTTTTTCTAAGTGACAAAAAATTGTTTAAATTGATCAAAATTATTTTAGTAATCCATAAGCATCCTCCATTGTTATAAGAGGAAAAAGCACTGTTAGATTAATTTCAGATCTTTAAAAGGACATTTCATGAACATTTTATTTAAGAATAAAGTTTACATCACAGTAGGTTGCCTTGCATGATTAACACTCCATTCTGCAGTGTAGAAGGAAACTTCAGGAATCATGAAGGTTTAAATTTTCCTTTACAAGCCCTTTGTCTTAATTTTGGTTTCTCACGAATAAAGAGGCCATTGAACTCTTCCTTCATAAACAAAACTAATAAAGTGATTACAGAGGAATCCAAAATTAGCATTTTAGTGACCCTATAGTTCTCATTTAAAGATGTCCTTTATTTTAAGTTGAAAATATTACAGTCTTTAATTATTCTTAGGAATAGAAACATTTTAATCTGATCACTATTCAGACAGTGCAGCAAATATTAATGAAGCAGGTAATGAGAATATAAAGATGAAATGCATTTAGCAGCCCTTCAGGGTCTAGTAAGGAGAGACAAGCCTGTAAAACAATATTTACTGTTTTATAAATTACCTGAAAGCATTGCTATTTGTTACTTAATAAGTGTGGATATCTGATGGTAGTTTAAATAAAACAAATGTTAAATCCAAAGCACAGAAACATTTTTTGAATAATTAGGATTAGTGCATGCTTTAAACTGGCATTAAGTGTGCATTCATTGTAATCAATTAGTAATATTTATTGAAGGTTTAGTTGGTTCAGGCTTTGTGCTCAGCTCTGGAGATGTGGTAGGTAGTAAGATAAAATGCTGTCTTCTGGAGCTTACAACCTAGCAGAGAAACATGTTTAAAATGACTTTTTTTTTTTAAATTAAGTGTACATACAACTCATTGACTTAGTATATTTATGGAATTGTGCAGCCATCACCATCATTTAATTTCAGAACATTTTCATCCCCCCCCCCAAAAAAAAAACAATCTTAAACCCATCATCAGTCACTCGCCATCTCTCCTCCTCCCAGTTACTGGCAACCACAAATCTACTTTCTGCCTCTCTAGAACTGCCTATTCTAGACACTTCATGTAAACAGAACCATACAACTGTGTAACCTTTTGTGTTTGCCTTCTTTAACTTAGCATAATATTTTCAAGCCTCATCCATGCTGTAGCATGTTATCAGTACTTCATTCCTTTTTATTATCCAATAATATTCCATTGTATGAATATTTTGTTTATTCATTAGTTGATGGACGTTTGGGCTGTTTCCACTTTGTGTTATTATGAATAATGCTGCTGTGAACATTTGTGTACATAGATTTTTTTCTAGTCTTTTGGGTGGAAATTCCTAGGTGTGGAATTGCTGGGTCATATGGTAACTCTCTGTTTAACTTTCTGAGGAATTGCCAAACAGTTTTTCACGGTGGCTGAATTTTACATTCCCATCAGCAATGTAAGAGGATTCCAGTCATCATCACTCTTGCCAACATTTGTCATTGTCCATCTTTTTTACTTTAGCCATACTAGTGTGTCTGAAGTGGTATCTGATTGTGGTTTTGGTTTGCATTTCTCTGATGACTAATGACGTTGAGCATCTTTTCATTGCTTACTGACAATTTGTATGTATTCTTTGGAGAAATTAATATTCAAATCCTTTGCCCGTTTTTAATTGGTTTGTCTTTTTATTGTTGAGTTGTAAGAAGTTTTTTAAAATATATTCTGAATACAAGTCTTTTATCAGATATTTAATTTGTAAATATTTTCTCCCATTCTGTGGTTGAATTTTCACCTTGATAGTGTCCTTTAAAGCACAAAAGTTTTTAATTTATTGAGGTCAATTTATCTGGTTTTTTTTTTTTTAAACTGCTTCTGCTGTTGGTGACATATCTAAGAAACCATTGCCTAATCCAAAATCATGAAGATTTATACCTATTTTTTTCTTCTAAGTTTTGTACTTTAAACTCATTAGGTCTTTAATCCATTTTAAGTTAATTTTTGTATATGGTGTAACGTATGGGTGCAACTTCAGTCTTTTGCAGTTAGATATCCAGTTGTCCCAGCACCATTTGTTGAAAAAACTATTCTTTTCCCCATTGAATGTCTTGGCATCCTTGTCAAAATCAGTTGATCATAATGTAAATGTAATTTCTGGACTCTTCATTTTATTCCATAATCTATCTGTCCATCCTTTTGCAGCTACCAAACTGATTACTGTAGCTTTGTTGGAAGTTTTGAAAAGGGGACGTGTGAATTCTCCAACTTTGTTGTTTTTCACAATTGTTTTTGGCTATTCTGGATCTCTTGCATTTCTATAGGAATTCTGCAACTGGTATGTCAGTTTTGGCTAAAAGGCAGCTAGGATTTTGATAGAGATTGCTCTGTAGATCAATTACCATTTTAATAATAGTGCCTTTTAATCTATAAACATGGGATGTCTTTCCATTTATTTGTCTTCTTTAATTTCTTTCAACAATATTTTGTAGTTTTCAGTTTCTGATATTTTGTAGTTTTCAGTTTCTGAGCCTTTCACTCTTTTTAAACTCTTTTTGATGCTATTGTAAATGGAATTATTTTCTTAATCCATTTTCAGATCGTTTGTTGCTAGTATAGAAATACAATTGATTTTTGTATATTGATTTTTTTTTTTTTTAAATCCTACAACCTTTCTGGACTTGTTCATTAGTTCTAGTAGTTTTTTGGTGGATTCCTTAGGATTTTCCACCTACAACATCATGTTATTTGCAAACAGATTGTTGCATTTCTTCCTTTACAATCTGCATATCTTTTATTTTTTTTCTTGACTAATTGCCCTGCCTCCATACCCCCAGGACAGTGTTGAATAGAAGTTGAAAGAGGGGATATCCTAGCCTAGTTCTTGGCCTTAGTGGGTGGGGACGCTTTCAGTCTTTCACCATTAAGTATGATGTTAGCTGTGGGTTTTTTGTAGATAACCTTTATCAGCTTGAGGACATTTCTTCCATTCCTATTCCTAGTTTGTCAGGTGTTTTTATAATGAAAGGGTCTTGGATTTTGTCAGATGCTTCTTCTGTGTCTAGTTGTGATGATCATGTGGGGTTTCGTCCTTGATTCTTTTAATATGGTGTATTATTGATTGGTTTTCATATGTGGAACCAACCTTGTATCCCTGTGATAAATACCACTTGGCCATGGTGTATAATCCTTTTTATGTGTTGCTAGATTCAGATTGCTAGTACTTTGTTGAGGATTATTTTGTCTGTATTCATAAGGAACCTTGGTCTGTAGTTTTCTTTTCTTGTGATGTGTCTGCCTGATTTTGGTATTAGGATTGAGCAAACATGTAAATTAACTAATGGATATAAATTTCTTGATGGATATTAGAAGCAATAGTATTTCAATATATTTCTCATAAAGGGTTTTAATAAAACTTTATGACTCCCTCCATTGAGAATCAACAATCCTGGATAAACTTAATCTTCCAAAGTTTTTTCATTTAAACCAATTTAAGGAATCTGAGACCTGAAATATTTGTGAGTGTCAATTAAGGTGGCTAGAAACTAATATTTTTTCATCCTTACAGCTTCACTAACAATTTCTTAAATTCCTTTACAAAAAAGGATTGAAATCCTTCTATACTTTGCACAATGACTGTGGTAACAGTATAGATTGCCTCTCAGACCTTCCTATTCTAGGAAATATTACTTTAGTCTTACGTGTGCCTATCAGTACCTAGTTGTCCTGTCTCTCTTGACTCTTTTTCCCTTTGTTCCTCCTCTGTGCTTTAAGGCTCCACCAGGGCATCCCTGGGGCTTATTTCCACAAGACTCTCGTGGTTTCTGCTTTGAGAACTCTTGTATAGCTATTTACGTATTTTCATACAATATGTATCGACTTGCATACCAGATTTTCAGAGCTCTTCCATTTATTGAAAAGATCTCATTCTAGGAACCATTTAATAGGTGGAAAGGAAGCAGTAGGTTATGGTTTACTGTACTTTCATGCAGTTAGGTTTATATTAGGCTACAGTCACTGAATACTGCTGGATCATATACATGACTATTCCCATATCATCAACTTTGGGGAAATTGACTTTATTATACCCAAAGCACCAGAATTTTAACTATCAGCTGTATGTACATATTAAGCTAGTAGGGAGGGTATTCTCTTCCCAATAGGAAAGCCTACTGGGAAAACCACACTCTTAACCAGATTCACATGGTTCTTAAAAGATGCTTTCAGGGCTTCCCTGGTGGCGCAGTGGTTGAGAGTCCGCCTGCCGATGCAGGGGACATGGGTTTGCACCCCGGTCTGGGCTGCGGAGCGGCTAGGCCCGTGAGCTATGGCCACTGAACCTGCGTATCCCGGAGCCTGTGCTCCGCAATGGGAGAGGCCACAACAGTGAGAGGCCCGCGTACCGCAAAAAAAAAAAAAAAAAAAGATGCTTTCAACAGCTTGATTAATTATAGTTTTCTACTATGGAAACATACAGGTCAAGAATATTGGAATAGAGCTCTTTTCTCCTTTTTGGATTTAACTGTAGGTGAAGTATATATATTAAAATTTACGGGCTTCCCTGGTGGCGCAGTGGTTGAGAGTCCGCCTGCCGACGCAGGGGATATGGGTTCGTGCCCCGGTCTGGGAGGATCCCACATGCCGCGGAGCAGCTGGGCCCGTGAGCCATGGCCGCTGAGCCTGCGCATCCGGAGCCTGTGCTCGCAATGCGAGAGGCCACAACAGTGAGAGGCCTGCGTACCGCAAAAAAAAAAAAAAATTTACAAGTTCCTTATCAATTAACCTATCTTGTTAATTTTACTTTCTTCTTGGCCTTTATGATTCATCTCACATGTAATAATTATCTGCTTATACTCTGCCTATTCATTATATGTGCAAATGTGTAACATTTTGAAGGACTTTAATGTGCTGGGCCTTTAATTTGGCACCATACATGAGTGTGAGCTTTATCAATAGGAAGCCTGTGTTAAAAATTCATGTTGTACCACTTATTAATTAAATCATTTGGGTCCAGTCATATAAGAGCTGGCTCTCACTTTCTTCTCTGAAAGCCTGCCTCATAGGGTTTTAAAAATTGAAAGAGGTAATGTCTACAGACAGTATTTGGTATAATTTAAGTGCCCAGTAAATGTTGACTCAGGAAATAAAGGGATATGTGGAGACTGTAGATCAGCAACCTGGAAAACATTTCTCAGGCCTAAAAAGTGTATAGCTTTTCAGTCTTTTTTTGGCGCCTCTCATACTGTTGTCATAGTGACATAGTTCATGATCGCTTGAAAAATTATAGGAATATGAATTTGTTGTTTTCCTAAAGCTTTAATAATGTTTGACCAAAAAAGAAAGAGTTTCTAGGAAGGTGCATTTCAAAAAGACTGATATAAATAAAAATACTTAAGCCTCTCTCCCCCCAGTAAATCTAGATCGAGAAAGGAAGCAGATATTTCAAAATTTTATTTGGCACAGATAATACAGCATTAAATCTCACTAATTTGGACGCACTGACTAGGAATTTGAATGCAAGATTGATATGTATCTTTGTACTAACTGTGAATCATGTTAGTTTCTGTGAGTCTAGAGGAAGTAGATCCTCATCCAAAGTTATACAGTGCAGAGCCAGTACTAGAATGTGGGTCTCTTGAGTCCCAGTCACTGATATTTCCTTGCACCATAGCCATCTATATAGAAATCATAGACTACTTATAAATAATTCTTATCTAGTCATTGAAACTGTTCCAACAGTAACACTATTTTATTAGGTAATTTGGTTAGACGTTAATATATGTTGTATATACCTCTAAGCCTAAGTCATTTATTTCATAATCAGGTTTTACGGACTAGTTTTCTTTTTAGCATCTTTATTGGAGTATAATTGCTTTACAATGGTGTGTTAGTTTCTGCTGTATAACAAAGTGAACCAGCTATACGTATACATATATCCCCATATCCCCTCCCTCTTGCGTCTCCCTCCCACCCTCCCTATCCCACCCCTCTAGGTGGACACAAAGCACAGAGCTGATCTCCCTGTGCTATGCAGTTCCTTCCCACTAGCTGTCTATTTTACATTTGGTAGTATATATATGTCCATGCCACTCTCTCACTTTGTCCCAGCTTACCCTTCCCCCTCCCCATGTTCCCCAGTCCATTCTCTACGTCTGCTTCTTTATTCCTGTACTGACTAGTTTTTAATGATGGTAAGGAATAGTGAGGATATCTGCATTTATTTTTTATCACTAATAGTGATTTTGAAGGTTAATAAATGTTTTGGAGCACTTTGAGGACCAGACATTTTTACAAAGGAGGGATTTTTTCATATAAAAGTAGGTTTGGGGTGTACCTTACTTGCTCATTCTTCTAGGTTGTCAACTTTTAGATGCCCTATAATAGTGAAAACTTAGATAAGTTTTAAAATCCTTTTCCATGTGGTTTATAAAGTAACATGTTTGTGACATAACACAGCAATACAGTTTATTTAAAGTGACTCATAGGTTGACATTTTGTTTTCTTTTTCTCTGTATATTTATTTTTATCTATTTATTTTTTTGCGGTACGCGGGCCTCTCACTGTTGTGGCCTCTCCCGTTGCGGAGCACAGGCTCCGGACGCACAGGCTCAGCGGCCATGGCTCACGGGCCCAGCCGCTCCGCGGCGTGTGGGATCTTCCCGCACCGGGGCACGAACCCGCGTCCCCTGCGTCGGCAGGCGGACTCTCAACCACTGCGCCACCAGGGAAGCCCTAGGTTGAGTTTTTTGAACAGTATCAGCTCAATGAGTGTTTGCTGAATGTCAGAAAACTATTAGCATCGCTGTTATTTCTTTATTCAGTGTTTATTATTCATAGTGTAGATACACTATTTCAAGTTCTGGTCCTGTCGCAGTTGTGTTAGTGTCTTGGTACAGTAGTGGAAACTAGTTGAATCGAACAAAACTGATGTAGATGTTTTCAGCAGAGTTGGAGCGAACTTGAAATAGGGAAAACTTTAATAAATAGTTGAAATCAGAGTTTGAAAACAAAGCCGTAAATCATATATAGGATGTTAAATTAATAGCATTCAAATCAAATCCTGTTTAGGAGAATGGAATAAATGTTCCCTAAACATAATAAATGTTGCTGAATCCCTGCTATGTGCGACACACTGTGATGGGCATTTAAAATATCTCAATCAGTATTCAAATGATATTTACTAATGGGAATTTAGGGCTTCATAATAATATCTAACATTTTACAGTTCACATGCATAATTTTTCCCACAGAAGTACCCTTAACCAGGGGTACCCTTAAAGTCAATTGTCACCCCCTTCATCTTAAAAATGAACAACTAAAAAAAAAAAAAAAAAAAAAAATGAACTATTTAAAATTGTATTCGAGAGTATATCCATATTTATTTTACTGTAAGATTGCTCCCCCCACCCTAACTGTCCACAGTCCAGAAGGAGGTGAATTATGTTTAGCCTGTGAATTCAAGAGCCCCTTGACACACTGCAGAACTCTCCTTGGGTTGTACATAACCTGATCTTGAAACCACAGGTCTCTGGTTATTTGATCCCCACAGTGGCCTGTGTCCATGGGCCAAGAGCAGACTTGCTAGGTTAAGCTTTATCTGATTCCTTACTATTAATAAACGTTATATAACACTGCAACACATTTTTTCTTTGACACCTAAAGTTTTATGGCATTGCATGTACCTCCTCCTAGAGGGAGATAGCTTTTTGGGTAATCTAAAGGCTGTTTCCCTCTGTTATTTGCTTTGCAGGAAATTTTTGTTTAATGATAGCCAAGTTAGGTTACAATTTTGTTAAGTTTCTCAGAGATCTTTTAAAAGCAGAGCTGTGAAACTCATCTGTGTAGTTTTTAGTAAAGTTTTAGTTTCTTGGCATGTTTTTTTTTGAATGAGTGATTTTTCTGCAGATAAGTATATTTTTGTGTCACTGAAATATCTTATTTTAGTGAGTGCATAAGATACTTTTTCTGTTGTTTAAATATATATATATCATGCATTTTGTGAAGATAAAAACCCTCAAGATGATTTTTAAGAAGCCTCTTGTTTTAGATTAGGTGTCCTGCTGTGTTGGGCTTGAGAGATTTAATAATCTTGTAGAGCCAGGATGACTTGGACATGTAGGACATAGATTTGAATGAGAAATATTTTATGGTAAGTGGAAATCAATATAAGGTGTTATGCTAATATACAGCTTAGGGTGGGTTTAAAATTTAGCTTATAAAGTTAATCTTTAGTATTTTAGGTTTTGGTTTTGCTTTATCTAGAGGCCTTCTTACTTTTGTGGGTGGAGTAAATATAAATGTGCCAAATACAAATGGGTAAAGTAATGTTCTAATTTCAGATTTCTTCTTTTTAAATTTTTAGTTGTTGACCTTCTCTACTGGAGAGACATTAAGAAGACTGGAGTGGTGTTTGGTGCCAGCTTATTCCTGCTGCTTTCATTGACGGTATTCAGCATTGTGAGTGTAACGGCCTACATTGCCTTGGCCCTGCTCTCTGTGACTATCTGCTTTAGGATATATAAGGGTGTGATCCAGGCTATCCAGAAATCTGATGAAGGCCACCCATTCAGGTGAGATGTTTGGAAAACAAGGCACACGTTGGCAGCACTATAAACAAGAGTAGTATTGAGACTTCACTCTGCTATCTGTAGAGTTACAGGCATGCATTTTTTTACTGCTAAAAGATAATTGCAAATGTTTGCTGAAAACCTATACCAAAAGCATCTGCTTTTGAGATTTCCTAACAGTCATTTCATAGGCTCATGATGGAAAAGACTGGGTTTATGTATCATTCGCCTAACTCTACTACTTGTTAGTAATATTTATTTATTAGAAGTAGGTATTGGTTACCTAATTTTACTTTTATGGAAGCTGTATCTTTTTAACATGTTTGGGATTGGTGAGAGTTATATTTTCTTTATTGCTTACTTTTTATGCTATCTGATATTAGAAATACCTTTCTTTCCAATAGTATGTTAATGTTTTTCTGTTATGCTTCCTCATCATGTCTATGTCTTTTCTTACCATTCCTTCTCTATCTAGTTTCTTCTTCTCCTTCCCTAAGGCATTACTTTTGTATTATCCTTTGGATAGCTCCTTTATTTCAGCATCTCCTTGCCTCTAAACCGTCATCTTCTTACCCTATTTTGACAAGTAGCATTATCTCTGCAATTGCTAATGGGGTGGACGCACCTCAGCTTTGGATCTTCTGACCTTACTTCATACTCATCACGTTCCCCACCCTCACCTCCCTTTAAAAATTGAGATAAGTCTAATTCACATACTATAAAATTCAGTGGTTTTCAGTATATTCACTGAATTGTACAACTGTCACCATCTCATTCCAGACATTTTCATCACACCCAAAAGACACTCTGCATCAGTACCTCTCGCAGCAACTCCCCACCCAGCCCCCCACAGCCACTAATTCATCATGTCTTTAAATGAGTCTTTTATCTCAGACTTGTCAATTTCTATCAGTTAACACCACTATTATCCTAATTTCAGGCTCCCAGTTTTCATGAAACTATGAGAATAGATACTACTCCATTTTACAGATGGGGAAACAAACTGAATTCAGTAACTTGAAGTTGCAACTTCAAAATAGCAGAGTTACATCATGCCACAAATCATAAAGGAATATGGTTTTTAATTAGTTACACTGAAATATATAAAAACATTGTCAAACGAACAATTCTAAATTATCTATAAATTTTACATATTGTTTGATTTTTAAAGAAGACTTTTAGAAGAAACTAGTGATTTCTTTATTCTTTATTTCCTTAGAAACACTGTCCTTAGCTCAAAGGCCTTTTATGGTTATTATAAAGTAAATTCAGCCAACATGCCAATTTAATAAGCCTTTTGGACAGTTTTCCAAATTCTCCAGTCACATTAGTAAAGTTAATATCATACAGTTCTTATGTAATAACCTGTGGTCATTGGAAAATAGTGACGACTGTGCTGGCATTGCATTACTATCACATAAATGCCAGTTGAATGAATGTAAATATCCACAGGGTGTCACTGATGGAGAGTGCTGCCTTTGTGGCCTGCTGGCCAGGCATCTTGTTTTCAGCAAGAACAAAAGCAGTGGTACAAAGAAGCAGAATACCAGCTAAAGTATCAGCCACTTTTCTATATTTCTTAAAGCTGCATAAATAAATTTTTGCTGATTTAAGGGTAGGTGTGAATGTTTGACTGTTTTTAACTTGATAATAACAACTTGCTATTTGTTGGCTAATAAATAACAAGCGTCCTATGCTAGACATTGTACTAATGAAGATATATTCCTAGTCCTTGACAGTTTATACTTTAGTAGAAAAAAATATACAAGTATACACATGTTTATATTTCAGGGCTGGATATGGTAATTACTGTAAGAATAATACAAAAGAAAGCATTGTTAGAGTTACATAGTAGGGTTGGGAGAGGCATCGTGTATGGATGGAATTTGAGATGGTGCTGACTGACGGTGTGCTATCTCCAGAGGTGAGAGGAGAGCACTGTGGATTAGGAAAACAGTGTGAGGAATAAAACTTCACATTAAGGTGAAAAATGGTTGGTGAATGGCTCAAGTTTGAGCTACAACATTGTAGTGAGAAATAAGGTTGGAAGGATTTAGGAGGGCTGTGGTAGAAAAGTTGGAACCATAGAATGTTTGAGTCTGAATGGATTCAGGAAGTCTGTTTTTTAATTTTGTAGAGTTGGAACCATGACCTAAAGAAGTTCAATGCCTTTTGCAAGGTTACATAGCTAGGTGGTAGCATGTCTCCTAATTCCCACCTGAGTTCAACCTAAATAGCACTATCTAGTATAGCTCAAATAAAACGAATCTGGCATTGGCTGAAGGAGTGAATCAGAAGATAGATTAGAGACTGGTTTGGACACTGATAGACTATTCCAGTTTTTAAATAATGAGCACTTAAACGGTAGTGATGGTATAGCGAATGAAAACGAGGAGGCACAGGGCTTCCCTGGTGGTGCAGTGGTTGAGAGTCCGCCTGCCGATGCAGAGGACGCGGGTTCATGCCCCAGTCCGGGAAGATCCCACATGCCGTGGAGAGGCTGGGCCCGTGAGCCATGGCCGCTGAGCCTGCGCATTTGGGGCATATTTCAGGGGTAAAACTATGAGACAAGGAGTTATCAAAGAGGACTGTAATTTCCAGTGTAACTAGGGTCCACGGATATGGGGAGTTTTTGAGGAGGGACTGGGTAAAGAGTTGCTTCCAACAGATAAGAGAGAATCCTTAGCACTTCTGATTGCTCTAAGATAAATGGCTTCTTTGAAACAGTAACTAATGAAACAATTCCTTGCATTCCTGCCTACTTGACTTTTTCCCCCCATTACAGTTGTCTTCTTAAATTTTAACAATTCCAGCTGTATTTCAGTATAGATTGGGGCATCTAAATGGACAGTAACTATTGTGTTTCACTGAGATTGACTTTTGGCAGCCATTTCACAATTGGGGGCTTGGCTTATTGGATAGTTTCCCCTAAAGATTAGGCTGAGAGAGTATAGTATTTGGAAATGAGTAGAAGTTTTGTTAGGAAAACTTGATGGGATAACATTATGTCCTCCTGAAAAAACCAAATCCATAACAATAACCACCATTTATTGAGTGCTTCTTTGTGCCTGATTGTGTTAAGCACATTACTCATTGAAATCTCAAGATAATCTCCATTGTATAAGTGAGGAAACTGAGGTTACAGGGATGACTAAATAACTTTCAAACGTTACACAGCCAGGTAAGTGGTAGAGCTTAAGATTCAAGCCCAGATAGGTCTGATTTCAAAGCGTATGCTTTTTTTTCCATACCCGCGTTATCAGTGAATTACCCCATGCTTGGTTGAGTTTTTACATTGTGCTTAATTTGGAAAGAGTAGGCTTCCATAGTAAAATATTTTACTAATGTCCTCTTTTACAGATATATTATTTCTGATTGACAGACATCCAGGGAAAATCATCCAGTCAGTGACAGTTATGCTGTGTTTTGTTTTCTAGGGCGTATTTGGAATCTGAAGTTGCTATATCTGAGGAGTTGGTTCAGAAGTACAGTAATTCTGCTCTTGGCCATGTGAACTGCACGATAAAAGAACTCAGACGCCTCTTCTTAGTTGATGATTTAGTTGATTCTCTGAAGGTAAATTTACTTGCTTTCCATTTTTTGGCATACCCAGAATTTAATATCAGAGTTAAGAGAGTAAAATTCTATTTTCTATATTAAAGTAAATGATAAAGATGTAATGAAATCATTACTGTAAACTTGGGTTCCAAAATTCAGAATCTGATCAAATATTTAAGATGGAGGAAAGACAATTCCTTTTTAAAGAAAAATGTTACAAATTCATACTTTTAGAAATCATAAGGATTAAAAGTGAGAAGATAAAAGAGAGTTTTGGCTGTAAGAATAAAGATTATCTAATAGAGTTATTACCAGATATGATTTCATCTGCTTGACTTTGTTTTAGAGTCTAGCACTTAATTTCTTAGCTTGTGTGTGATTCATTCATACATATAAGCTATTTCATATTTTTTATACTTTCTTGGGATCTTTATTCTGGAAAAACTTTAATATTCTGAACACTTCGACTAATCACCAGTTGGTAAACTTTGGAATTTTCTTTAGTTTTTGGATCTTGCTACATAGCAGCTGTTAGAGTCTCACCTTGCACGTAAGCTCCCCAAAGTTCAGACTGATTTAAAGCGAGCACTAAACTCGTCACATAATGTGAAACACCCCAAGCACTGGGACTTGAGTGCTTTTCCTTTATGTGGAACCTGCCGTTTGTGTTGTGTGTATTATTGCCTGTGACTTGTTTCCAATCTAAGCCTGGGTAGAAATGTACTGTGGTAGTAATTACCATAATTTCTCTTTCCCAATAGATATGTACAAATTTGCAATTTACCGTGCAAACCAAGGATGTCATAGCAATTGGATGATTGGGTCTTTAGATTCGGTGAAACAATTTTTGAACTGGTCAGAATAGGTTTAAATGCTCAAAATGCTTTTGACAAATATCTTAGCCTTAATAGGCCAGTAAATGGACATTATTTTCAGCTGTGTGCTTCTCTCAGTTTATTAAGGCTTGGAACGTCCCTTACTAATAATATTAATGGTAAATAATTTAGTTAACTTTTATTATTATCTCTTGTGTAGATTGCTTGCATTTAGTGACTCATTCTGTAGTAGTGCTTTGAAATAATCTGGTGTCAGTCTGTAAATAAAAAGATCATAGTTATGTCATTTGGGATGTTTGATTAGTTTCAAAAGGGAATAATATTTGGGAGTAAATCAAATAGAACCTTGTACACATGGGTCCTAGAAGAAACCAGCTCCTATTTATTGAAGTGGTATTCACAATATATAGCTTGAGTGCTCGGGTAGAACATGTTTGAAAAATTATTGAGGGGAAGGTACTAGTGCAGTTTAAGATGAAGGGTTGTGTGGGTAGGAGTTGATTGAGAAGAGACACTGTAAATAGTGATAACAGAGCTTCAAACAGCAAAGGGCCCTCTCTGAATTTGGCAGTCAAAAATTGTTGGGGGGGCTGACTTCAAAGGAATCATGAAACTTGATTGAGGAATCACTGTTTTTATAGACTTAATAAAAACTGCAACAAAAATAAACTTAAAGTCATCATATTTGCAGCGTATAGCAGTGAAGGTAGCTATGTATGTCTAATTTAACATTTTTCTTGAGAGAAGAGGCATTCTTGAAGATATCTGTTTAAAAAGAAAACAAATTGATCTGGGAATGATTCATTCATTGTATTCCAGTTTTTACAAATTACAATTTAAAGTTTCCCCTTTAAGCAGTTGAAAACTTATTCTTTCAGAGTTTATTGTCATCTATACACAGTCCTCTGTGTAGACAGTTATGTAGGTGTGGAAATATTTGCAAAGGCTAAGGAAGTGAGAAAATGTTAGAGGAGGACTGATTAAATACTTTAGAAAGCCTTTAAAATCTGATTTGCACAGGTATTTGAAAATAGAATATGAGGAAATTTTATTAATAAATTACATTTATAATTTCTTTTTGCTGTTAAATCTCATTTTTAAAATTTCTTTTGAAAATTACCTTGGGTTTTTGTGTGTTTTTTTTAAACAATTGTGTTTTTATGAGGAAGCTAGCATAAGTGAGAGAAACAACTTGGTAAATTCTTGCCTTGAGTGATTTTGCTAATTTGAAAGTAATGGGAAGTGGCACATAACGAGATAGGTTACTTTCTGGAATGCTTTATTTTTATGAGTTTTTCTTATATTTTTAAAACATTCTTTGTTTCTTAATATTGGGTAAAAAAGAGTTGCATTAGAAGTGTAGTTTACTACTTTTTCTCCTTAAGGATTAGAAAAGAGAAAAATAAAACTTATTTTTTTTATTAAGTTTATTAAGTTTAAACTGTTTTTAAAAACGTAGTTTTTTATTAAGTTTAAAACTTATTTTTTTAATAAGTTTTTTTTTTTTTTTTTGTGGTATGCGGGCCTCTCACTGTTGTGGCCTCTCCCGTTGCGGAACGCAGGCTCAGCGGCCATGGCTCACGGGCCTAGCTGCTCGGCGGCATGTAGGATCTTCCTGGACCAGGGCACGAACCCGTATCCCCTGCATCGGCAGGCGGACTCTCAACCACTGTGCCACCAGGGAAGCCCTATTAAGTTTTTTTGAACGGTTTTCCCGAGTAGTGTTTTTGGCAAGCCCAGAGCTCAAGGAAAGCTGCTTGGTGACTTCTCCAGATGGCAATTCATTCAGGGCTCCAAATAAGTAACAGTTGTTTCAACATATTAACACTTAGAATGAACTTTGCATTTAGGTCTCAAAATCTGTTGAGGCAAAGAATAAGGTAGGGTGTTAGTCTTATTCTCTCAGTGCAAAACCCTCATAATATACACGAAGCGTCTTCCCAGATAAACTTTGTGGTTCTTTTTGATTCTTCATGGGGGGACTTTTAAACCTTATGTCATTGTGTGTGAGTATTATAGATTTCATTTGTCTCTTTTCACTGAATTAAGGGTACTATAGAAACACAAGATATACTTGCTTAATATGTCTTAATTGGAAAAAGCTGAGAAAAAACAACACTTGTCTCTTTTCAAAATGACTTAATAGTATTCTTTTTCTAGAGAGAGTTCCTTGAGCATTTTTGCCACTCTTATCCCCTATAGCTTTTGTTCGTATAGAGAGCATTTTTAAAAAGAAAATTATTTTTCCTCTAACTCTGCTACTTTTTGCCTTTTGGCTACAGCAGTTGGCAGGAGAATCATATTCTTCCTCTCTAAAGCAAGCAAAAATGGTTTTTGCAGTTTTTTTTTCTTTCACTTTTTCATTGTAAAGGAAAAACCAATTTGCTCTGTTAAACTGATTTTATTTCCTTATATTCAGATTTTAAATTTGGAAAGTTTGCTAATAGCCCCAGTCTCTCCAGTTTCCAGGTGAATTTGTGATCTTGTTAAATAACAGTTTTAAAAAAATTTATAGGATCCAGCTTTTGATTGGGATTACTTTTATCATATGGTCCATAGCTAGGAAAAGGGAAACCACCCTGATTTCAAGAAAATGCAGTAGGAATTAGTCTCATTTATAAATCTTTTTTCATTTAGAAAATTGACATTGTATCAAGCTCTGTGGCTTTTTAAAAATAATAGCTTTTTGAAATTTGAAAGAGGTTTCTCTATAACTCACTGTCTTTATAAGTATTTCATGCCCTCAAATTTATATAATCTACACTGCGAGATTCTGGGTCATAATCACCGCTACTTCTGTTTGAAACCTTCTTCCTCAGAAGTTAAAAAATATAGAGCCACTATTCTTACCATGTGAAATTTTTCTTCTCTTTGCTTATTTTTTTGGTGCTGTGAGAGAGAAGCTATTCTATACGTTATTCTAAAGAAATAACCAAACCCGAAGGTTCATCAGGCCTGTTGGAAAAGATTTGATGTGAGGTGGTGGTTCATCATTTGTGCCTGGTCTAGATCTCTTTTTGGTGGTTGACTTGGACAAATAAAAATAAGACATGTTCTGCAGATTTCTCCTTTTAAATTCTTGTGTACAGTTGACCCTTAAACAATTTGGGGATTAGGAACACTGACCCTCCTCACAGGTGAAAATCCATGTACAGTTTATAGTTGGCTCTCCATATCCCCGGTTCCTCCTCATCTAAGGCTCCTCTGAATCTGCGGTTCCTCTGGTATCCCTGGTTCCATATTCATGGATTCAACCAACTGTGGATTGTGTAGTACTGTAGTATTTACTGTTGAAAAAAATATGCTGACAAGTGGACCTGTGTAGTTCAGACTCTTGTGTTCAAAGGTCAACTGTAATTGTTCCATTTGTTTTGCTTCTTTGCAGTTACCTGCAAGCTTCTAAATCCTAGAAAACATTTCAACTGTCTATAGATTGAGCAACAATCCATTTCCCAAAAGATTAATTCTAGTCAAATATTATGGGCAAAATCACTGAAAAAATATTTCTAATTCCATTCAGTAGGATTTATTTCAAACATTAGTGTAAAATTTTACCACAGGCAAATGTTTTGATCAATCCTCAGGATTTGTTTTAAAGTGGGTTTGTTATGTTGCATGCCAGACATAAGCTAAGGGGAGGAGAATGAGTGGAAAGGGAAGTAAAGGAGGAGTGTTCTCTAGGAAAATTAAGCTGTGAAAGCTGTATATGTGTCCTTTTCTTGACAAGCCTAGTGTATATCACTTTATTATTCTCTGAGAAGTCCAGAAGAGCCCGGATAACTTTCTTTAACCTAGTGATATTCGTCAACTGTGTTTAAATAACCCATTACCACCAGAAAACTAGTATAAGATAGTTGAACAAATTTAAACCACCTAGTTAAGGTTTAATTCCATTTCTGTGATTGACCTTCTGTGTAAGCTGTCTTTGAAAGGGGCTCGTTTTAAAACAATGGTTCTCAGTCTTGGCTGCGCACTGGAACCACTGGGGAGCTATAAGATAATACTTGGGAAGGGGAAGGGCTGGGGGTCCCATCCCCTAAAATTGTGATTTAATTTTTCTAAGGACACTGGTTGGAGAACACTGTTTTTAAAAGTTATGTCTTTAAGCTGTAAACCCTAGGCTATAGTTTTCCCCCTACGCTTACTTCTGCGTCCCTTTTATTATAAAAGAAAAGCATGTGACAGTCTCCACTGGGCTCAGCTTTGGGACTTCTTGAGTAAGGCTCAGCTTTATTAGGGGGTTCTGCCTTTTGAAACCTCAAATCCCAAGAAAAAGTCTAATACTTTTATGTACTAGATACTAAGACTAGGTGTTCTTGGCAGAGGTTCTTATTTTCCATCATATGGCTTTGGGTGATAAAGACTGGATTCTTTATGACAGTAGTTGTGTGACTAGCAGTGAAAATATATGTTAAAATTATAAAAAAATTTTTAGCTATGGTTGTCTGATCATCCGGTAACCATAATGTTCCAGAATTCAGTCTGAACTCTGAAAGTGAGCAAAAAAGGCCTGAATTCCAGAAATAGCTGACCCAAAAGAACATTAAAATCTAGCCCTCGGGCTCCTAGGCATTAATTAACATACACATTTTGACAGTTTCCTTTCTGGTTTCTTTGGCCCACAGAAAAATTAGACAGGAAATGGGCTGGGGTAAATGTGATACTAATGAATGAGGCTGAAGATGTCAAAAGTCAAATGATTTTCAGTGCTTAAAACTTCAGAAAAAGTTTGAAAATGTCAGAATTGCTGAAGTAATTTCTGAAATTCTGTTAAACACCCTCCTCCCATTTTCCTTAAAAATGCCTCCCCACCCCACGGAGACATCATCTAATAAAAAAATCTGCAGAGCTTTTCAATGAGATATGTATGTGATATGCACTTAAATTGAATTCCCTTTTCCCCTGGACAAAAGACAAACAAGACATGGCCCTTGCCCTCTTCCGCTAAGTATTTACTAGACCTCCATTGTACTTTGCCCCTCTTTCCTCCAGTCTCATTAGTGCCTAAAGAGAGATGAGCCTTTGACTTCCTCAGTTAATATGCATTGGCTGCAGTGTTGCCAAGAATTTGCCATAGAAGAGCATAGAATTTGTAGGTTTAAAGTGTTTATTGACCTTTTCCCTGCCTCTTTGTAATAGCATGTACATTTATGACCATTAATAAATGATTACTCTGTAAATGGTTTTACTATATAGCAGAGCAGAGATTCTGGAGTCAGATAAACCTGAGATCACTGTCACCTCTAGTCTGGCAACTTGCTTAATCTTTCTGTGTCTTGGTTTTCTCTTCTATGGGGATAATAACAGTATTTAACTTTTGGGGTTATGATGAGATTAACTGACCTAATGTATGTTCAAAAATTTGTTAGCTGCTGTTGTTATTGACAGTTTTAGTAATTGTGCGATTGCTAGATGCTGGTTCTTAACGCCTTTCTTTTCTGATGGTGTGTTCTCTGGAAACCCCTACCCCAATATTTTCGTTTTGGGCCCCTGAAGTGTTAAATTTTCTCCAGACTTAGCTGCAACATTTAAAAATTCTGTGATAGCACATAAAAATGTGAATTTCTGGTCTCTCTCTTTAAATGGGAAAATTTGGCAACATTAGCCTGGAATACTTGCTCGGCAACAGTCTGTGGAGCTGGATTTTGTGTGTGCTCCTTGAGAGGGAGAATGCACATATCTGCCTCAGTCCGTACCAAGGCTCCCTCATGTGTTTATGTCACCTGCCTGGCCCCATAGACCTTTGAAGCCTCCCTCTGTTCCTCTCTTTGTGTCTGGATAGTCTGGCTTTTAGAAAGAGTGTCCTCCAAGAGGCAAGTCTAGTGATATTTGTGCCCCTTAGATCACCTAGGTGTGAGGTCTTGGGTTTCTTTGTGGCTTTGGAGTGCAGCCTTGTCGGTGACTTAATGACCAAATTGGGACTTATTTCTAGCTTGTGTGTTAGTTTCTGAATTTTGTCATGGTAAGGGTGTCTTTATTGCTAAAGCAATTTCTTCTAAAATGTAGAAGGTCGACTCTTCCGTGTCGACTTGTGGATGGTGATGGATGAAAATAGCTCTGTTGCTCTATGGTAAACTTGCTCAAGTGCAGCAGTTATATTTAGCTTTTGCAATAGGAGTCTAAAACTATGTGAGAGGGAAAAGGCTTGCTAACTGGAGTCATGCTTCAAACCGTTCTATCAGTGGTTTCATAGTGGTTGCAAAGACCCAGGGCAGCATTTAATTTTTGATTTTCAATTGATGAGTGTTAAGAAGGCTTGATATTTGCTCACTTGAACATTAAATTCAGTTGTAGGGGTAAGCAGAGTGTTGCTCTTTGCAGAACTGACAGTTGCTGCAGGAATCCAAAGTGTCTTCCTAACCTGCAGTAAATATAATTACTAGAGTCTGAATACTTTAATTACCGCTCAGTACCCAGCTCATAGTAGGCATTCAATCAGATTTTGTTGAGTGAATGAACACATGGACAAAGATATGCTTTAGATAAGGGTTAGCAAACTACTGTCTGACCGGCCCATGGCCTGTTTTTGTACAGCCTGGGAGCTAAGAATAGTTTTTATGTTTTTAAAGGATAATATTCAAAGAATATGTGACAGAGATCCCTTGTGGCCCACAAAACCGAAAATGTTTATTATCTTACTGTCTTTCTTTACAGAAAAAGTTTGCTGATCCTTGCTTTAGATGATGGACGTGCTAACTCCTCTCTCCTCTCCTTCTTTTCATATATACTTTGTTATTGGTACCTAAATAGTTGTACATGGTGGCATCGTGGTGGTGTTTGTGACCTACTAAATTAAATATGGCAGAGAGATTGCCAGACACATGAAGGCTCTTAATAGGAAGCAAAGGAACTGCTCCTGCTGAATGTTTAATAAAATCTGGACTGACTTTGTGTTTGTAAGTCTTCAAGAACTTCTCTGAACATGGCATTGAGTTTTTACTATATGATGTTGCCAAGAACTGGACGAAAACTTTGAAATCCTCTTTTTCAACCATTCATGAGTAAACTAAAGTATGTAGAGGAAATAAAGAACTTCTCAAAATGAAAATCACTTTTTGGAAACAAGGCCTTTCCCAAACTGCTGTATTTAATGATTAAAAAAAAAAATCCCAGATTTTGAGACCAGATTACTGAAATAGGAGAGTTTAGTCAGTTCACTGCAGTCCCCAGTCCCCTGGAGAAGACAGTGAAATATGATATATGAGTGAAGTATTACCTCAACTTGGGCAAGTTACTACACTCTATTTTTTTTAGTGTCTGCATCTCCTGTGGTAATGATAGCAGTGCTTACCTTATAAAGTTATTAGGAGGAATAAATGAGTTTGTATTTGTAAAGCATTTAAAACAGTGCCTGGCAGTAATATGGTAAGAACTGGATTAGTGTTTGCTAAATAAATAAAGAAGGCAGTGGCTAAAAGAATAATAACGGTCAATTTTATTAATAGGTATAAAAGTTAGAGGAGTCCTCATTCCAAGGGGTCCTCATTGGCTGTTAAAACATGTATCACTGGAGAGACAGTGCCTCTGATCCTTAATAGAATGCTAGGGCTGATATTTTTGGTACCTGAAACCTAGTCTCCCTGATAATGAGTCTTCCTGCACCATTATTGCTTATTCAGATGTATGATATTTTAATGTCTGAATTATTCAGCTCATACAGATCTTGAATCACTTAACTTGTTAGTACTTTAAAATCAGTTTTAATAGCTAATTCTCATGATAGCTTTCCAGTCTTCCCATTTAGAAGCTAAGTGCTATAGGTGGTGTACCTTTGGTATGTTTTCTGATCTCAGAGAAAACAGAATCAACTATTTGGTAGTGTAGTCCAGAAAAAAATGAATTGAGTCTATTAATTGTTTTAATTAGATTCAGAAATTCCTGAATGGAGACTGGCAACTTAGAAGTGAAATACCCATATTATTTTACCACGTCTCCAAGGAGTATGCCTCTATTAGTTTGGCATTTAGATGGGTTGCTTTTATTTGAAGGCTTAATTAAGAAACTTTACTTGGGGACTTCCCCGGTGGTCCAGTGGTTAAGACTTTGCCTACCAATGCAAGGGGTGCGGGTGGTTCAACACCTGGGCGGTGGAGCTAAGATCCCACATGCCTCCTGGCCAAAAAAAATATAAAACAGAAGCAATATTGTAACAAATTCAATAAAGACTTTAAAGATGGTCCACATCAAAAAAAAAATCTTTAAAAAAAAAGAAACTTTACTTGAATTTTGTTTTTAAGTGGCTAATGTTATTTTCTTATAGTTTGCAGTGTTGATGTGGGTATTTACCTATGTTGGTGCCTTGTTCAATGGTCTCACGCTACTGATCTTGGGTAAGTCTACAAAACCATTGGAATGAGAAATTACAAAAAAGATGGGGGACTATCCCTGGCGGTCCAGTGGTTAAGACTCTGTGCTTCCACTGCAGGGGGTGCAGGTTCAATCCCTGGTCAGGGAACTAAGATCTCACATGCCACACAGCACAGCCAAAAAAAAAAAAAAAAAAAAAAGATGGTGTGCAAGGAGCTTAAAGACATTTTAGTGGAGAATATCCTTATATTATAGGAAAAATAGAGGATATAGGTTAGAGATTGTGATCTCTTTAAATAAATTGCTAATACTGATACTGTTTATGGAAAAGCCACTTTACTTCCTGAAGACTACTCCAACTAACAGTGATAAACCAGATGAAGGGTGGCCTTATTTGATGGTGCAGTCATAGATCTAACTAACCAAGACCAGGGATGCCTGTATTTTATAACGTCTGCGTGATGTGATTTGAAGCCAGGAATGGTTCCTGCAGCCTCCCTTGGTTACTTCATTGCCCTGTGGTGGCTCCCCACCAGCAGGTGCATCCAGGAGATCCTTGTGTCTTCCTCATTAGGAACACTATTGACTATCTTAAGAGTGCTGCCAGTTTGATGGCTTTGTAGTGTTTGTTCCCTAAATCATACCAGTCTGTTTTAAAGGTTGTGTATTTCCTTTTTCAGCTCTGATTTCACTCTTCAGTGTTCCTGTTATTTATGAACGGCATCAGGTAATTTAACTGCAGATTTCAGAATACAGAGCACACTCTCTTATATGGAACTTAGAAATGGATCAGTGCCAGTTTCCAAAGCCTTATAAAAATGAGAAATGTGGTTTCTTAAGCCTTTAATATGTTTAATAAGATTTCTTAGCAATGGTAATTTTCTAGTAACTTCTTTCTGCCTCTCTTTCAGGCGCAAATAGATCATTATCTAGGACTTGCAAATAAGAATGTTAAAGATGCTATGGCTAAGTAAGTATTTAAAATCTTTTTTTAACACTAAGGATAGGTGTACTGGCTTTGACAACAGTGCAGTATTCTCATATTTAAGACATAATGAGTAGTCAATTACAATCAGACCTAAAGTGTGACAGAGTTGCCAAAAGATTTTTTTTTCTAACATTTGGATCATTAATTTCTATGTGTACTTATATGTATTTAAGGCTTTATTTAAGTCTAATTTGTAAGGCCAGGGCGGCAAAATTATAGCTCATAGTTTGACAGCCTTAGGATTTTATTTCTTGTATAAGCTGAGCAATGTACAAGTAATTCTTGAAGGATAGACATTTTAAGAAGCAGAAAACGAAATATTAAAATTCCAAAATATTTACACTAACCTTTTCCCCCTCCTTTTCATTTGTAGAATCCAAGCAAAAATCCCTGGATTGAAGCGCAAAGCGGAATGAAAAAACCTGAAATAATTAACAGTAGGAGTTTAAAGGGGATATTCATTTGATTCCATGGGGGGGCGGGGAGGGTCAGGGAAGAATGAAGCCTTGACATTGCAGTGCAGTTTCACAGATCTTTATTTTAGCAACACAGTATCTGAGGAAAAATGACCTGTCTTGACTGCCCTGTGTTCATCATCTTAAGTGTTGTAAGCTGCTATGTATGGATTTAAACAGTAATCATATTTGTTTTTCCTGTATGAGGCACTGGTGAATATAAAAGATCTGAGGAAGCTGTATATTATTATACTTTGTTGCAGGTAGTCTTGCTGTATTTGGGGAATTGCAGAGAAAGTGGAGCTGAAAAAATAACCCTTTTCACAGTTTGTGCACTGTGTATGGTCTGTGTAGATTGATGCAGATTTGCTGAAATGAAATGTTTAGACGAGATCATACCACCAAAGCAGGAGTGAAAAGGCTCGCCTCGTTGGTATGTTCTAGGTGTATTGTGAATTTTACTGTTATATTAATTGCCAATATAAGTAAATATAGATTATATATCTATCTATATATAGTGTTTCACAAAGCTTAGCCCTTCTACCTTTCCAGTTGCCCCACAGTGCTTGATATTTCAGTCGTTGGTTTCATGTGTGTAGTTCCAAAGCACATAAGCTAGAAAAAGAACATATATTTCTAGGAGCACTACCATCTGTTTTCAACATGAAACGATGCCATGCCAATAGAACTCCTCAACATAAACTTCATCACACAGTCTTACTGTAGTTAATTTTGTCACAAACCCTGGACTGAAATCTAATGCTTCCAAAAGTGTTGTTTGCAAATATCAAACATTGTTATGCAAGAAATTATAAAATGACAATTTATACAATTGTGGTTTAAGCTGTACTGAACTAAATCTGTGGAATGCATTGTGAACTGTAAAAGCGAAGTATCAATAAAGCTTATAGACTTAAAATATGTTCGGTATTTTGGTTTCCTGAACGTGCTGCAGATCAAAATGGTAGACTTCACTTCCACGAGTGTGCGGTGGCTTGTACTTTCAGAAAGAGTTTAAGCTCAGAGTACAGCTACATTTATTTTGAAAACCTAAAGAACAATTTATATAATCCAATTTATTTGACACATACCAAAATGTTTTTTTTATATTTTTATACTTTGATAACTGAAACTACATGCACCAATATTTTAACCTAGAATACAGTGCAGGATTTATGAACATACGTAAAATCATACCATATAAATGTTTACAAATCAGATTTAAGAACTTTTCTTGACACACAGACACTATTGCTTTTTAAATATAGTGTACACATCCTCACTGATCAATTTATTGTTCTTCACGTGGTTATTCAATGCAGGATCCGATCAGTATGAAAGGTCAGTGGTACAATATAGGCAGACGTGGTTATCACTCAGCATCACCAGTCACATGGTTACAGAACACAGAATTAGGGCTGCATAGGGACTCTAACTGTGGGCCCAACAACCTATCAGTGGATTAATGTAAGGCATTAATAAATTGGCATATAAAAATAGCTTAATGAATGATCTAATCCATTTAGAATGCTGAAGCACTTCTGTGGTAAATGTTTGTTAATCTATTTAATTGAAAATGCTTCGTTTCACCTTTCCTGTAAACTGACAACTGCAAATAGCCAGTGACTCAAGATGCAGAATTTTTTAGTTCACTGACTAGAAGGACGAATCGGTACATGTGCTCAGAGTCCCAGTCCCTCACTCACCAGCCTGCCTTCCTGAGCGTGCCGTCAGCCCTCGCCGTTGTCAGCGCTCGGCCAGGTGTCAAGTACGATGGAGGTGGTTTAGGATGCCTTCTGGTTTTGCCGGCCAAGCCACATTCTGTCATCCAGCCAACTCTGAGGAACTCTAAACTAGATGATTTTGTTTTATAATCTTGAGTTGCCAAATATTATTTGGGCTTAGGAATTTGTTCGGCAAAGAGTTTTTAAAAATCCAGACTTGACCTATGTAGTTCACGTGACACAAATCACTGGGGCCAGGTCCACCCCACGCTGGGAGTGGTAAACCCAGCGCAGCCTCAGGTCACCTCAGTTATCACCATTTTAGGTTTAACGAGATAAATCAGCTCACCTTCCTGGACCTACTTGAGCTTTTTTTTTTTTTTTTTTCCCCTTCTGTTCTGTAGTAGAGGTTTGTTTTATTTGAAGTGTTTTGGATGTTGTGGGTTTGGCACTCAATATGATGAAAACCGGTTCTACCCACCCACCCTCCGACTCCTGAATTTAAGTTTCTTTGCTGCTCAACTTCAAATAGTCACTGTTTCCCAGGCAGGTAACTGATGTCTTTCATTTAGGAAGCCTTGACCTAAATACCTGACCTGGGTGACAGAGCAGGAGTCTGCTGAGGGTCCTGTAGCCCTCCTCAGTTTTGACGTTTTAGCACCATATGTAGAAAGGAGACAATCTGTGGGAGGGGAGACAGCAGCCCACACACCTGGAAGCTTTCAAAGGCACTTAATGGATATAAAACTCTGCAAATGAAACGTTAAAAAATTAAGTGTCTCAACTTGTTTATACATGGCTCATTTGGTTTTGAAAGCTAAATGTGGAGAACAGAGGCTATCAATATTTCTAGTTCAGTGAATCTAACTTAAGCTGTCCTGTTCAACTTCCTTAATTGTAAAAATGAACATTTTTAAAGTATATAGAAACATACTAGCAAAACATCTTTTGTAAAAGTTTTGATGCAAATCAAAAGCTACATATTGGTTAGGGTAACTGAGGCTTTAAATTTTGTCAGTGGGCTACATTGTCAGATAGGATTTCTTTGTCAGTGTAGTTAGTACGTATAGTTTTTGGTCTCAGGAACAGAGGCAAGCAGTCTTAACGTGTTAGAACTGACCTTCCTTTTTGGCCTGACGGTTTTGGAGATTCCAGGCGATGGGCGCCGTCACACCACTTCACTAGCACTTGGAGCTTGTACGGCCTGCGGTGTCGTAGGCCTTTCCCAGCAGCTGGCGGCCAGGAGGCACCTCATCACTGCCTCCGCGGTGGCTGGCGGCAGCAGCAGCAATAAAGTAAGAGGACTCTGGCACTTCCAGGCATCGCCACACGAACACACTGAAAAGGCAGACCAAACAGTCATTTTGCAGGGCTGGACATCATGCTTTTGTCAAGTGACAAAAACCAACTTTGCCAAGTGCTCCGGAGTCAAGCCCAGGTGGTGTAGTGAACATTTTGATTTCAATTTCAAAAAACAAACCAGGGATCTTGCCACCAATTAAAGGTCTGTTGCTTTTTTAAAAGGTCTATTGTTTTTTGTTTCATTCGGCTCTTTCAGCAGCCTGCGTGTCCCTTCTGAACGGGAGGACTTCTGGCAGCCTGACTTCACACTATCTCTCTTGTTACTACTGAAAAGGTTTTATCAGCTCCACTCGAGTAGGAGAGCCCTTCCTGGTGCTCAGCACAGGGCCAGGGATCGTGGTAGGCTCCCATGACTGCAAAGGCCAAGGGGGCCCTGCACTGGAAAAGTGACATCTAAGCCTTTTTTAGTAATCAAGAGTCCCCTCGTATCTCCTGGGGACGGGTTTGCTTATGTCTCCCGGTGCCCGCCTGTTCACAGTTTGGCAGATGCTGCTTTGAATGGGTGTTTGCGCCCCACAGGGAGCTGCTGTCAGTACTATCTCAAGGGCTCTTAAGTGCCAGCAGCGGTTGGCACAGCAGCCTGGAGACGGGTGCTCCCAGGCAGGCCATCAGAAAGCATCTTTTGGGGCCATTTTCTACACAGTGCTTTTGGGTAGGAAGTGGGCTGAAATTCTCTTCAGGTGCCTTTTCCATAACCTCAGACCACTAAAAATAAATCTGGAATGCGTGCATTTCTTCTTGATCCCCCCCAGGAGTTCTGCCTGGGCTGAACAGAAACCAATATTCACGTTTCGATAAAGCCCTTCAACTACATTAGATGTGGGGAAGCTGAGTGACTTCGAATGACCTCATCCTGTTGCTCCACACTTCAAATAAGAAACGCCCTCGGTGGAGGGACAGGAGAAAGCTGCTTTCTTGGAAGTGCTGATGTCCTCTGGAGCAGGCTGGTAGGGGTCCTTCCAAAAGGCACTGGAAGACCAGCCATGCCTCACAGGACAATGGGCCTGTTTCACAGTGAGCAGTGGTTAAGGCCAGTAGCAGCCCTGGCTCAGGAATCCACATAGCTGGTTGAGGTTCTCCTGCTACTAATTAGCACTGGCCCTAACGGCTTCACCCCTTTTCTGATCTCATGTGTATAACTGGGTAACATATGTCCTGCTCGTTTCTCGGGGTGACTGAGGCTCAGTATTACTATTTTTAAACCTCTCGGTTGTGGATTAATGATCCACGTTAAGAACTCTGGTGATGAATTGGAAGTTCTGAGTTAAAAGGCCTATGGATCAAGGTCATTCTAACCTCCTGATTATATGCAGTGGACGCCGTGGGCTGTCCAACAGCTCCTACTGGAATCAGTATCTTGGGCCTCTCACCACCTGTCCCTCCAGCCAGCAATGCTCAGAGTAGCTGTTGCATGCCGTTGGCTTCTCACCAATCCCAGGACAGCTCTAGTGGGGACAGAGTCCCATCAAGAATTGGGTTGGGAGTCACCAGAGACTAAAGCCCTTCTACTTAGAAAGTCGTCACTGGATCTCTGGTTCACTGTCCCACCTCAGCCCCTCCACGTGCCCCTGGGAGGAGCTGACACCTGAGGTGGGGACGGGAGGGGGGGGCTAGGCCTGGGGGCAGAGCTAGAAGAATCAGGCTGGTACCTGCAGTCGTCTCCTCCAGTGCTGACCACGTACTTGTCGTCATGAGAGAAACGGATGTTTGTCACGTGAGCCGAGTGACCGAAGTAACGCTTATGCTTGGCCTGTGAGCAAAAGTGAATGGAAGTGATTAAGAGACCCTGTTCCTTCAGCCACCATGGACCACTTCCAGGACTCAGTTCCCCCCTCCTAGGACCTCCCTTCACCCATGGGATGCCCGTTGGGTCTGAACATCTCTGTGAGCAAGCCCTTCACTGGCTTCCTGCCTCATTCCTGCCCCACTTGTGGCCACTCTGTCCCCCCTCCATCCTCCTGGCTTCCAGGACTTCCCCTCCTGAGGGAGAGGAAAAGGTTAGGTGTTGCCAAGTCTCCCCAGGGCTGTGACAAGATTCCTCTTGTTCTAGATTCTAGATGGCTGTGTAGATGTGGCCACGATTTCCAGCCGACTGCAGAAGATCAGCCAGCCTGGAGGCAGTGCAGGGAGTTACTCTAAGGAAAACTCACAAATTTCTCTGTGCATGGGAAATCAAAGAGCTTCACGAGCCCAAAGTCGTCTCCCGTGACAATGTTCAGGCCAGCGTGGGTCACACACGCGCAGTTGACATCAGCCTTGTCTGCGTTTCGTGGCCAGATGCCAATGACTTCGTCTCCCAGGATGCTGTTCCAATAGGAAGAGGTGTGAGACTGGTGGGAAGGCTTCATGCAGTCAGGCACCCTCTCCCAGGAATGAGGGGAATTCAGCGTGGTCACACGGCTCCTCTGGCAGGACGGCACCTGTCCCCTCCCCCTCTGAATACCTGCCCCAACTCCTACTGTTCTCTGCCCCAGTCCCTTTCACCCTAAAAAGAAAAGTTACCTCCATCTTTGATTCTCTCCCTCTTCCCTACGAAGCTTCTGAGTATATGTAGCTTGGGAGAAGTGCGGGGCTCTCCAAGCTCACGGGTTGGTGGCCTCTTTTCCCTTGACGTGGCAGGGCCCTGCTGCTTACCCTGCTACCCAGCACTGCCGGCCCTCCCTCTCCCCCCCAGGGATTGCAGGAGGCCTCACTATACCGCAGGGGGTCTGGCCAAGAGCTGGGGGATGGTTTCCCTTTGAACTTGCTAGACGGGGCTGGGGATGAGTAGGACAGATTACACAAAAAGAGGGACTTTGCGTTTCAAAAGCCCAGGTCAGACCAAAGCCAGCGGCCCAGACTGGGAGCAAGAGGCCTCCCGCCCTGACCCCACAAAGGAAAAGAGCTCTGTCTCTCTAAGCTGCTTCCGATCCCAGCCACACACAAACTTGGAGGCTGAGGCTGGGACGAGAGTCTCCCTTGTGACCTTTTCCTCCAGAAGAGTTTTCCTCCAGTCACCTTGTCCAGGAGGCCCAGGTGATCTTCTCAATGACCGTGGCTTCGGTGACCTGCTTCCCCAGGGGGACCTCATGCACCTGGCGCTTGTAGGCTCCTGTTGACACCTGCAAGTGGGAAGCAGCCAGGCCTATCAACTTTCTTTCCCGTCCAAAGGACTCCCCTTTGGGTGTATTGCTTCCCAACCTCTGCATCCCCAGGACTTTTCACCAAACCCAAGCTCAGCTCCAGGCTGCAAAGCCTGTGGTCAGCCCACGGCAAAGTTCACATAAGCAGGGCATTTTTCCCTCCGTTTTCTTGCTATTTTCCAAAGTCCTAAGGCAGCTTCTCCAAGTGTGGTTCTTGACCGGCAGCGTCAGCCTCGGCTGGACACTGGTTAGAGATGCACATTCTTGGGCCCCACCCTAGACCTACCCAGTCGGACAATCTGAAGCGGGGGGCCCAGCAGGCTTTCACAAAGCCTCCAGGTGATTCTGGTGTGCACTCACGTTTGGGAACCCCTGTTCTCAGAGAACCAAGGTCCTGTGCAACAGAGCTGAGGCAAGTCTTCTTATGGACAGCAGCTGATGGAGATGATTTCTGAAGTATTAGGACCTGATCCTGGCTTCTCTGGGAAACTTCTAGAGGCAATTGACCATTTTCCAGCCAATGGCCGCTGCCACCATCGCCAGCCCCCTCCCTCCCTGGGGTGCTAGACCAGCCACCCCAGATTTCCCTGCTGTACAGGGATGAGCCGAGATCTTTCCCACATCAGGGCCTTCATGCAGAAGGCCTGGAACCATGTTCCCGCCCCCCTTGGGTGGCTGACTCCTACACACCCTGCAGACCTCAGCTTAAACAGCACCGTACGGAGAGGATGTCAGTGCATCTATTTAACAACAGTCAGTGCCTGTTAAATGCTCCCGCAGGGCGCTGTACTTTTCCTTCTCGGCACATAATCACAATTTGTAGTTACAGGTGTATTTTGTGATGATCTGTTTAATGCTTGTCTTGTCCAGGACAAGGCAAGCTCCAGGAGAGCAGGGACCAGGCCCATTTCATACACCCAAAAGCCTGGCGTAGTGCCTGGTTCAGTCCACACTTGATGAATGAAGCGTCCTCTCTCCTTTCACAAAGACTGCCCGACTCCAGGCTGGCTCACAAATGCATAATATTTGTTCAAAGTGCTGGAGAAATCACTGTTCTATTTTCAGCTCTAAGTGCCAAGAGTGGGAGCCCTTGCGATCCCTTCCCGCTTGTCAGTCTCCCCGGGGGCCAGTGATGGGCTCTCACTCCAGGCTGGCTGACTGGAGTCTGAGTCCTGAGTTGGAGGGACCACACTACCCATGGGATGTGGAATTGAGATGAGTAAGTGTAAGAAGCAACACAGGCTTCCGTGCAGCCCCAGAGAACTAGAAATTAGGAAGCCTTGAAGGGGTGGTGGTGAGAGGAGGCTCAAGATGACTAGGGCTGTTTCCCGCTTTCCTACTGAACAATAAGTACTATTTTAAATTCGATTCGACTTTCTTAAGTTCTCTAAGCCTCTGTTTCTTCCTTTATAAAATAGGAGGGAAACTAACAGTACTTAAACAGTTCCAGTGAACACATTTCCTGACACAGAGTAAGCACTGATTTCATAAAAGCCATTGTTTGTAATACTATTATTAATGGTTACCCCAGATATCAGTAAAGCCAAAGCATACCTGGATGTATTTGCCATCCGCGGAAAAATCCATCTGAATGACAAAGCTTGGGATATCTTTGCAGTAGCCGGTGCGGTTCAGACTCGTGCCCTGAGTGAGGTCATAGAAGTCAACTGTGTGTCCAGAAGAACCAACAGCTAAGAATCTGCTGTCTGGGCTGATTCTAGAAAAAGCAATCCAAGAGCACGGTCCGTGAGGAGGGCTGTGTAGGGCTGGTCAGGCATGAGGTCTGCTCTGGGACAGGCCTCCCAAGCTCAAAGGCAATTAGATCACACGTCATGATTCACGTGTGGTTAGCTTTTCCTAAAGTCTATGGAATTCGACAGCTTCTCTGGATCAAAACGCCCCATAAGTAAGTAAATGGATGTGTGCAGTCTTTTGTAGAAGGCCTTTTATGATAAGTTTTTAACCACACTCTTATGGAAATTAGCAAAGACATGTCTGAGAACTAACGTGTGAGAGGGTCTCCTTCCATAGTTGGCTCACTGAAAGGGACCCTCTCACAAGTGAGCTCTTCATTCCAGCCATGACCCTCCTGGAATGGGAACCATGGGAGGGAGAATGAATGCCTGCCTTTCTCCTCCCTGCCCAGACTGCCTGCTATGTACCTGATATCTTGGATAGCAGATTTCCGGTCTCGTTTCTTCCCCCAAACTTTCAGGCTGTTCACCAACAAGATGACAAACTCTCCATTCTTCATGCCAATGGCCACCATCTCCCCGTCAGGGCTGTAGGCTGCACACCTGGCCGCGTGGCCCAGGTTCACCTTGTTTAGCAGCTTCTACATTGACACAAAGTAATACCACCTGAGACCTTGGCCGCCTCAGCTGGTCTCCAGGGGAAATCCTGCACCCAGGCCAGAGCAGCCAGGCTGCCTCTAGGGAGGCTCCAAACCGCTTGCTTCTAATAGTAGGTGTCCCTGAGTGGCTGAGGGGGGCAGTATGTTTTGACTGAGCAGCTGGAGAGACAACACGGTTTAGGACAGAGGTTGGTGAACTTTTTCTGTGAATGGTTTGGGAGTAAATATTTTTAGGCTTTGGAGTCCATATGGTCTCTCACAACCAGTCAGCTCTGCCAGTGAAGCACCAAGGCAGCCATGGACACCAACATAAACAAAAAGCATGGCTTACTTTGCAGAAACGGGCAGCAGGCAGACTTGACCCTTGGGCTGCAGCTTGCTGACCTCTTGCTCGGGGGAAGAGTTTGAGCTTCAGCATGTGTTAGTTCAGATCCCAGATCCTGGCTCTGTCCCTAGCTGGGTGTGTTTGGGTAAGTTACTTCTCCGTCTTCCCATGTGTAGAGAATCGATATTAGTATTGGTCTTGCAAGGTGTTGTAAGCATTAACGATAGCATATATGAAGCACCGGGTATGTAGTGGGTGTTAATAGACATAATCATTACGAACTAAGGAGTATAACCACCACACTTAGCCTTCTCCATGTCTGTTCTATGATCCTCACACTGAAAATATGACTGAAACATTTACTAGCCATTCTGTAATGAAACCAAGTATTTTAATTATTAGAACTTAAGTACTTGTTTTACTATCAGCTAAGACTTGGTAACATTAATCTTTCCCCCCACCCAGATTTCCTATTTGACATTTTTACTCCAGACAAGTTATTTTTTTGAAATTTTTTGTATTTTTAAATTGTTTTTCCAAATGCTAAGAGAAACCTTGTTGGGGTTTTGATTGAAATGTTCCATTTGGGAACATTTGACATTTTAAATCATTTTTAGTCTTCCTATCCAGGGAAGACATGATTTATCTCTTTGTTTTTTAGTTTTGTGGGTTCTTTCATGACAAGAGAATAATCATTCTCAATTATATTATTCCTGTACTATAAATATTCATAGATGGATACACAGCTAAAAGAGATATATATATATAGAATGGGTGTGTGTGAACAGGACTTCTTTTATTATCAGTCCCTCTAACTTAATTGCTGCCCTGTGGCCGATCTCCTGCCCAGCCCCATCCCCCCTTCTGGCCTGACCCTGGCTGAACCTCCCCTCGCCCAGGGCAGTCACTGCTCCGAGGCCCACATGGGGCATCCAAGCCTGTGCAGCGTCAGCCCCTGACCTTGTCAGCCAGGTCCCAGATTCGGGCTGTGCCGTCGTTACTGGCAGAAATGAAGATGTCCTTGGAGGGGTGTGTGGCCAGGCCCCAGATCTCCCCTTCCATGTGTCCATCAATCAGGATGTTGGAAGCAGCATTTTTTTCACCAACTTCAATGATTTCTCCATCCTTGGTTCCCACTAAAATCTTTCCCTGTTGTTATCAAAACACTATTAGAAGAAAGACAAACACTACAGGATCCCACTCATATGAAGTACCTAGAATACTCAGATTCATAGAGACAAAGTAGAATGGTGGTTTCCAGGGGCTGGGGAGATGGGGCAAAGGGAGTTATTATTTATTAGACACTGAGCCTCCGTTTCACAAGATGCAAAATGTTCTGGGGAGGGGTGGTGGTGATAATTGCACAACTATGTGAATGTATTTAATACCACTGAATTGTACACTTAAAAATGGTTAAATGGTAAATTTTATGTTCTCTATATTTTGTCACAATTTAAAATAAAATAATATAAAAAAACACTATTAGAGTAACTTGAGAAAGTGCCTTTGCTGGCACTGGTATTAAAATAGGAAGAGCCAAGAAGTGTTTTGTTCTTAGCCACTGATTTGCCATCTTTAAGCGAGCCCCTCACTTGGCCTGTACTCCCCCCGCCACCTTGGGGAGAGTTCCACCAGAGCTCTCCATCATCTCATCTCTGCTGAATGGTCCAGTGATTGCAAGCTCACTGCAGAGCAGGGCAGCCAGGTTCTGCTCTTGGACAGCCCAAACTCTTCCTAAGTTCTTCCTCGCACTGAACAAAATCCATCTCCAGATGACTTCTAGGTTCTGGGCCTCGTTCTCCCTTCATCTCCTGTCTGTCTAATTACCCTTCCAGATGATTGTTGTGTATCTATTTAAAAACAAAATTCCCAATTTCCAATTATGTAGGTTCCAAGTCAGGTTTGCCTTTTTAGTGGAGAGCATCTAGAAAGCAAATTCTTAGACTGATACCAATTCCAAAATATAAATACAAGGTATTAAATAGAGGTTAAGAGATTTGTTTTCAAGGGCTTCAGAATCTCCTGGGGACTTAAAAATAAAGAAGAAGAAAAGGAAAACACACATCAAGGTCAAGGCCCCACTCCCGAGATTCTGACTTGGCGGCTCTGGATACGAGCCTGGATATCCATGTTTAAAAGACAAAAACAAAACTCCACAGTTGTGTGTGCTATTTAGCTCAGGTACAACTTGAAAACCAATGGCTTTGAGTCAGACAGTTTGGCAGTCCTTCCCCTTCCCGGCTGCGTACCCTTGGGCATGGGCAACTACTTAATATCCCTGTGCCTAAAATAACATTGTCTATAATAACAGCAGCTAACATCTACCGACTGTGGCCATGTGCCAGGCATAATGAAAGACGCTGTGCATGTATGATGCATGCAGTCCTAACAACCCGTGTGCTGGACACAGAAAGGCTAAGCAACACAGCCAAGGTCACACAGCCAGTTCTACTGGGTGAGTCACACTCTGCACCCAGGTCTGTCTGACTGTGCTAAGCTGCTTCCCCTCTGCACTAAGTCACACCGGGAGGCTTGTTCTAAGGACTCAACCACTCAGCACAGGGCAAGTGTCCAGCTGGGAAGGTGCTGGACGAATTCTGGGCGTCGCTGGCAAAGGCCCGCCCCACCCGGTGCTCACTTTGCCGCGGCACACGGAGCGCACACACTCCACCAGCTGCCCCGTCTCCAGTTGGAAGGCCCGGCAGCGCTTCATCTCCTGGTCCCACAGTTTCACAGCACCTCCTTCTTTGGTCCTGAAAAAGATCAAGAACTTAGCACGTTAGCCCTCATCCTAAGACCGCCCAGGACCCTCCGCTGCCCTCTCTCCCTGTCATCTCCGCAAGGTCCCATCCCCTCATCCCCAGGCCCAGCAGGACAGACCCTCTGGGGTGGCCCCTTTCATAAGCCCTGCTAATGAGCTACCAGAACCCCTTGAACCTGCAGATTTCCTAGACTGCTTTCAAATGCCACCACTGTGGGAGGAAGGAGAATCGAAACCTAAAAAAATCAAGCTATGTTTTTATTAGATCGAACGACGAAGAGAAATGTTTCTCCCACTTTGCAGCTTGGCTTTCACATGGTCCCGGTCTGCACTGGACGTCCGCCCTCTTCTCACCCCTCCTGCCTCCTCCCAAAGAGCCACTGACAGTAACACCTAATGGACAGCACAGTCACCTGGTCTGTTTGAGAACACCTCTCTGGTTTTTCAACTACCAAGGCACCACCTCTCTGACCCTTACTTCTGAAGCTTCTGACCCAGGGCCCTCTGGGAGAGACGGCAGACTCATCTCCGTGATGCAGAAAAGACAGGAGAGTGAAAAATCTGCATTTTCTCCAAGTTGGAGATGCTTCTGTCAGTTTCTCCCAAGACAATCCAAAAAGACCAGTTGTTCCCAGAGGAGTTCGGGCTTACGGCCGCTCTTTTCCACCGGTCACTATGAGCCCGTCCCGAAGGGTTGTGTACATTGTGAAGACGGGGCCTGTGTGAGCCTTGGCCACCAGCCGGACAAGGAAGTGGTCCTTCCACACGTAGACGTCGCCGTTGATGGCACCCGTGAAAGTGAGGTTGTTCTGTAAACAAAGGGACACCTTCCACACCAGGACACTTCCTGCAGCCCTCGAGAGGGTTCCCTCCCAGCCACCCACTCCACTGCTAAGGCACCAGAGCCGGAGAAACATAAACACACTCAAATTGACCTTCTGTGCCAAGGGAAGGCGAAAGAATTCTCAAAAGAGCGTATGGTAAGGAAATCACCTAGCTTTGCGGTGTTAGTTTTGGGAACAGTTGATTTCCCCACTGAGCACAGCTCCGCTTTTTAATGCACTTCCATTCTGTGAGCAGCCTCAGGTGACTGCAGGGAAGGGCGGGACCCCAGTCTTCAAGGAGACTTTCCTGGCCTCATCTACAAGGAGGGTAAATCCATACCTGGAGGACCAAGAGTTGGCTGTGTTCCAAAATTTCCCCAGGGGAGCTTGTGTTGGCTGAGGGCAGCGCACAGCCTGTGTGAGGGTGTCAGGGGATTTATGACACAGGAGGACTGGGTGGAAAGGGATGCTGTCCAGTGGTGGAAATGCCCCTCAGCCTCTGTGGCCATCTAGCCCAGTCGGACAGGCCTGCAAGTCAATCTAGCTCTGGAATAATGAAACTCCAGCCCTGGGTCGGGGTCCTGCTTTTTTCTGATTAGCATTTTGAGGGGAAAAATACAGCCAACTCACCCATCTGTGCTAAGGAAACAAAACAGTGGTTGCAAATAATCCAGTAAAGGAGATCTGTGGAAATGGCTTCCTTGCTGTTCACAGCTTCTAGGATACACCTGCCCCCCCATGCCCATGCCCAGGGGTTCAGGGTCCCGTCGGGAAGCTTCTGCTGAAACTCACAGCACCGAAGGCCACGGAGAG